>NC_058087.1:30177960-30482285 GCF_014858855.1 Bufo gargarizans
ATACTGCTCCTATGTACAGGAATATAACTACTACTAAATCTGCCTCCTATGTACAATGAATATAACTACTATAATACTGCTCCTATGTACAGGAATATAACTACTATAATACTGCTCCTATGTACAAGAATATAACTACTATAATACTGCTCCTATGTACAAGAATATAACTACTATAATACTGCTCCTATGTACAAGAATATAAACTACTATAATACTGCCTCTATGTACAAGAAATAACTACTATAATACGGCTCCTATGTACAGGAATATACCTACTATAATACTGCTCCTATGTACCAGAATATAACTACTATAATACTGCTCCTATGTACAGAATATTAACTACTATAATACTGCCCTATGTACAAGAATATAACTACTATAATACTGCTCCTCTGTACAATAATATACTACTATAATAAATGCCTCCTATGTAAAAACTAATGCTCCTATGTACCGGAATATAACTACTATAATACTGCTCTTACGTACGAGAATATAACTACTATAATACTGCTCGTATATACAAGAATATAACTACTAAAATACTGCTCTTACGTACAAGAATATAACTACTATAATACTGCCTACTATGTACAAGAATATAACTACTATAATACTGCTCCTATGTACAAGAATATAACTACTATAATACTGCTCCTATGTACAAGACTATAACTACTATAATACTGCTCCTATGTACAAGAATATAACTACTATAATACTGCTCCTATGTACAAGTATATAACTACTATAATACTGTTCCTATGTACAAGAGTATAACTACTATAATACTGCCTCCTATGTACAGGAATATAACTACTATAATACTGCTTCTATGTATAAGAATATAACTACTATAATACTGCTACTATGTACAGAAATATAACTACTATAATACTGCCTCCTATGTACAAGAATATAACTACTATAATACTGCTCCTATGTACAAGAATATAACTACTATAATACTGTCCCCTATGTACAAGTATATATAATTACTGTAATAATCGTGTTATATGGTAATGAACTTGTGACTTTTTCCCTTTATGTTAATATAAACCTGTACCTTAGAAGTTTTGTGCCGTCTCATGGTGTCTTGTGATCTGATGACTTTGTTATGAAGATCACATTAAAAGGGTCCTCTCACTTCAGCAAGTGGCATTTATTATGTAGAGAAAGTTAATACAAGGCACTTCCTAATGTATTGTTATTATCCATATTGCTTCCTTTGCTGGCTAGATTCATTTTTCCATCACATTATGCACTGCTTGCTTCCATGGATACAACCACCCTGCAAACCATCAGCAGTGGCCGTGCTTGCACCCTATAGGAAAAAGCAATAGCCTATGTGCGGTCCCATGGTCCCGGCCATCAGAGAGGCCGGCACTGTTTCCTATAGTGTGTAAGCAAGACCACCACTGCTAGATTGCAGGGTGGTCGCAACCATGGAAACGAGCAGTGTATAATATGATGGAAAAATGAATCCAGCCAGCAAAGGAAGCAATATGGACAATCACAATACATTAGTAGGTTCCTTGTATTAGGTTTCTCTACATGATACATGCCACTTGCTGAAGTGAGAGAACCCCTTTAAATCCAGATTAGTCTCTGTGGGACACAGATTTGGTGTGGACGCTTCTTGTGATCACGTGCTCCCCCTAGTGGTGATTTATTGGAAGGTTTGTATCTGGAGATCCATCCATATTAAGAGGAGTATTTAGAATTTGCAATTCATATGTGATGGCACAAAAACTCACAAAACTGTTGACTGTATGTTGTGGATTCTGGCCGAGTGCTGAGTCCACTGTAAATATCAGAGTATAACATTTATTGTATAAGAGGTAAGTGGTTGGGCAGTCAATGAATGGGTGAACTTTCTCCCATCATCCAACCTCCACTGGCCCCCGTTTGCCTCCCTTGACATCTTTTGACATTCTTCACCTGAATGATGACATCACCAGACCCAGCATGGTGTCCGGAGCCCGGCTATCACCGCCAGGTTCTGTGCCGAGGCCCTCAGTGGGCGTTATGTAGTACACAAGACAGGAGCCACGAGCTGTCAGTAAAGATATATTTATTGCTGTCAGAATGACTGTGGGCACGTAGTCACTCCACAGCTCGGGTGGGTCCCTGGATGGGGTTGGGGTCTGCCCGGGGGCTGTACGTCGTCCTTAGTGCTGGATCCTGCGGATGGACTGGATCTGGTTGGTGTGAGCCTGAGTGCTGTATTCATTGTAGTTCCTGTATTCACCATTGTGTCTGTCTCTCTCCAGCACATACTGGTAGCCTCTGTAGCCGGGGAACTGGTACGCTACCCACCTGTGGAGAAGAGCGGTGACAGGTAAGTGACAGCGGGTCACAGATAAGAGTGAAGGTGGGTGACCAGAAGAGGTGGGCTGAGGGTGTGGATAAGAAGGTGGGGGTGAAGGCACCTGGGAGGAGCATAGTGGAAGAAGCATTGTGTCCCCAGCAGCACAGAGTATTTCAGGAGAGCAGTGTGCTGCTGATCTTGTGTGAAAGCAGTGACCTGTCCATTAATGTGATGGCGAGGGCTACAGATGACAGGGGCAGAGACATGGTGTGAGGAGGGGACGAAGGCAAGTGAAAGTTTCATAGTGGATGAAGCATTGTGTCCCCAGCAGTAACAGAGTATTTCAGGAGAGGACCTTTCCATTAAAATAGTGGCGCTGGTGTGGATAGGGCTACATGTGCCTGGGGCAGAGACGACACGATGCGAGGAGAAGATGGAGAAAAGTGGGAGATCACAGACCTAGAGTTTTCAGGTGGAGGTGGAAGATGAAGGTTGTCCAGCAGCACAGAGTATGTCAGGAGAGGAGCCTTCTGATATTGTAAAATAATCAGGGCCGGTGCAAGGATTTTTGCCAACACAAGCGAAGCTACATTTTGGCGCCCACCTCAGGTCAGACCAGCAATCAGACCCCCAATGTTAATCAGACCTCAGATCAGACCCCATGTCAGCCATCAGCCCCCCATGTAAGCCATCATGCCCCCATGTCAGCCATCAGTCCCCCATGTCAGCCATCAGCCCCCCATGTCAGCCATCATGCCCCTATGTCAGCCATCATGCCCCCATGTCACATTTCTCCCCCTCCATGTCAAATCACCCCCCTATGTCACATCAGCCCTCCATGTCACATTTCTCCCCCTCCATGTCACATTTTTCCGCCCTCCCCGAGGGTGCGCCCTAAGGCAGCCGCTTGGTCTGCCTTATGGTAGCACCGGCCCTGAAAATAATATAGAGTGAGAGGTGTGTAAGGCTCACAGCAGCACAGAGCATTTCAGGAGATGAGTGCTCTGATCTTGTGAGGGGGGTTGTCACAGACCAATAGTTACACAACAGAAGATAAATGGTCCAAAGAAATGCACAAATATGTGGCAAGAGTGGGCTGAATGCAATCACATCCTTGGGCCTAGTTCACACTTATTTCCCTTACAGCTGATCTCTGAGTTTTGCCTCACAATAACTGATGGAAATAACTGATCAAATAACTGAAGTGTGAACTGGGCCTTAAAGGGATTGTCCAGGATTAGAAAAACATGGCTGCTTCCTTCCCAAAAACAATGTGCGTCCACAGGTTGTATGTGGTATTGTATGTGGTATTGTATGTGGTATTGTATGTGGTATTGTATGTGGTATTGTATGTGGCATTGTATGTGGTATTGTATGCGGTATTGTATGTGGTATTGTATGCGGTATTGTATGCGGTATTGTATGCGGTATTGTATGTGGTATTGTATGTAGTATTGTATGTGGTATTGTATACGGTATTGTATGTGGTATTGTATGTGGCATTGTATACGGTATTGTATGTGGTATTGTATGTGGTATTGTATGCGGTATTGTATGTGGTATTGTATGCGGTATTGTATGCGGTATTGTATGCGGTATTGTATGCGGTATTGTATGTGGTATTGTATGTGGTATTGTATGTGGTATTGTATGTGGTATTGTATGTGGTATTGTATGTGGTATTGTATGTGGTATTGTATGTGGCATTGTATGTGGTATTGTATGCGGTATTGTATGTGGTATTGTATGCGGTATTGTATGCGGTATTGTATGCGGTATTGTATGTGGTATTGTATGTGGTATTGTATGTGGTATTGTATACGGTATTGTATGTGGTATTGTATGTGGCATTGTATACGGTATTGTATGTGGTATTGTATGTGGTATTGTATGCGGTATTGTATGTGGTATTGTATGCGGTATTGTATGCGGTATTGTATGCGGTATTGTATGCGGTATTGTATGTGGTATTGTATGTGGTATTGTATGCGGTATTGTATGTAGTATTGTATGTGGTATTGTATACGGTATTGTATGTGGTATTGTATGTGGCATTGTATACGGTATTGTATGTGGTATTGTATGTGGTATTGTATGCGGTATTGTATGTGGTATTGTATGCGGTATTGTATGCGGTATTGTATGCGGTATTGTATGCGGTATTGTATGTGGTATTGTATGTGGTATTGTATGCGGTATTGTATGTAGTATTGTATGTGGTATTGTATACGGTATTGTATGTGGTATTGTATGTGGCATTGTATACGGTATTGTATGTGGTATTGTATGTGGTATTGTATGCGGTATTGTATGTGGTATTGTATGCGGTATTGTATGCGGTATTGTATGCGGTATTGTATGTGGTATTGTATGTGGTATTGTATGCGGTATTGTATGTAGTATTGTATTGTATGTATGTGTATTGTATGTGGATTGTATGTGGCATTGTATGTGGTATTGTATACGGTATTGTATGTGGTATTGTATGTGGTATTGTATGTGGCATTGTATGTGGTATTGTATGTGGTATTGTATGTGGTATTGTATGTGGTATTGTATGTGGTATTGTATGTGGCATTGTATGTGGTATTGTATGTGGTATTGTATGTGGTATTGTATGTGGTATTGTATGTGGTATTGTATGTGGCATTGTATGTGGTATTGTATGCGGTATTGTATGCGGTATTGTATGTGGTATTGTATGCGGTATTGTATGCGGTATTGTATGCGGTATTGTATGTGGTATTGTATGTGGTATTGTATGTGGTATTGTATACGGTATTGTATGTGGTATTGTATGTGGCATTGTATACGGTATTGTATGTGGTATTGTATGTGGTATTGTATGCGGTATTGTATGTGGTATTGTATGCGGTATTGTATGCGGTATTGTATGCGGTATTGTATGCGGTATTGTATGTGGTATTGTATGTGGTATTGTATGCGGTATTGTATGTAGTATTGTATGTGGTATTGTATACGGTATTGTATGTGGTATTGTATGTGGCATTGTATGCGGTATTGTATGTGGTATTGTATGTGGTATTGTATGCGGTATTGTATGTAGTATTGTATGTGGTATTGTATGTGGTATTGTATGTGGCATTGTATACGGTATTGTATGTGGTATTGTATGTGGTATTGTATGCGGTATTGTATGTGGTATTGTATGTGGTATTGTATGCGGTATTGTATGCGGTATTGTATGCGGTATTGTATGCGGTATTGTATGTGGTATTGTATGTGGTATTGTATGCGGTATTGTATGTAGTATTGTATGTGGTATTGTATACGGTATTGTATGTGGTATTGTATGTGGCATTGTATACGGTATTGTATGTGGTATTGTATGTGGTATTGTATGCGGTATTGTATGTGGTATTGTATGCGGTATTGTATGCGGTATTGTATGCGGTATTGTATGCGGTATTGTATGTGGTATTGTATGTGGTATTGTATGCGGTATTGTATGTAGTATTGTATGTGGTATTGTATGTGGTATTGTATGTAGTATTGTATGTGGCATTGTATGTGGCATTGTATGTGGTATTGTATGCGGTATTGTATGTAGTATTGTATGTGGTATTGTATGTGGTATTGTATGTGGTATTGTATGTGGTATTGTATGTAGTATTGTATGTGGCATTGTATGTGGCATTGTATGTGGTATTGTATGCGGTATTGTATGCGGTATTGTATGCGGTATTGTATGCGGTATTGTATGCGGTATTGTATGCGGTATTGTATGCGGTATTGTATGTGGTATTGTATGTGGTATTGCTGCTTAGCCCCTCTCCCTTATATGCTGATACCAATACCGGACACAACCCGTGGACAGGCGTGGCAGCCATGTTTTTCCTACACAACTCAATACATCTAGATTTATTGGGCCACAGCAGAAGCCGGTACTCACGCTCCGGAGTTGACCTTGACTGAAGCCACCTCTTTGGAGCACCAGCCCATGGCCTGCAGGGAGGGGTAGTCATCACAAAGCTCAAACTTACGGCCCTGGAAGCTCTCGCCTTCATATAAAGTCACTTTACTGTCGCTGTGATTCTGCAGAAAATAAAAAAACAATCTAGTACAATGCTCCATACAGTGGCCCAGGGTCAGGACTAGGAGCTGACAGCTGGGGGCGCTCTGGTACCATTACATGTCTGTGGGCCGATCAGCGTCAATAAGGGCTCATGCACAGAGCTGTAGCTGTTTTTCCAAATTGCGGATCCGCAAAACACGGATACCGGCGGTGTGCATTCCGCATCTGCATCTGACCCACATCAATGCGGATCGGGTGAGGACATAAAGGGTGATGTTTCCTTACTGCGCATTTCACAGGTCGGAAGGACAGAAGGTGTTCGGTTCTGTAGCCACTGTTTCCACTCCACGCCTCAAACCGAGGGTAATCTCCCTTCTCAAGGATGAACTGCTGCCCCTGGAATTCTGGGTACTCAAACCCAACCCATCTGGTGAGAAGAACACAACTGGGTCATAACTAGACCCTATGGAGAGGCACAATCACAGTATTGATACTTTCTAGTAACTTTTGGCTACATTCTGATATTTTGTTGCAATATTCATCAGAATTCTGTAGCTTTAGCGCCATCTACTGGCCACAAGGGGCGATACCTACGGGCCATTTTCGACTTTGATGGAACGGATTTTGCGGAATCCGCGCTCCATAATGCTGGGGCATTCAACGAGGAATTCACATCTCTTGCCCTGGAAGTTTTCTTCCTCCCACACGGTAATTTTCCACTGACCCAGGGTCTCCATAGGCTGGCTGGTCATTGTGATCCACTAAGGAAAGAAGATAAAAGTGTTCTGAGTCAGATCTATGAAAGCACATATAACAAGGGAATTGCTTAAATGGCAATTCCTAATATCGATTTATCAGACTAGAACACTGCAGGCAGAGGTAAAGCTTGGGGCTCCTGCACACTAATGCAGAATCTGTAATACGACCCTATCTGCCCTGCACCATTGTTAATCCTGGTGACTTTTAAGTGGCAGAGGTACCACTGATCCTGCTGTACCCCCTATAGCTATATCTTTTGTGTCTGGATATATGCATCTACCACTAGAGGGCGCTCTCTGTATATGGACTTATACTGCTGGTATTGAGCAATATATCTCTATGCAGTGTGCTCCCCCTAGTGGTGGCTGCAGTTAGCTGCTGGGCCAGTGTCAAGGCAAGCAGTGGAAAACTGCTCAGTCCCAAGCTTAAATCTATGATGGTGTCAATAATATTAGATCACATGATTAACCCACAAAACACCAAAACTAGAGCTTGGTATAATATAAAAAGAATATGAAATACATCAGGCCCATTGTTATGATTTATCAGGTACATAAAAAGCTACCAGAGATCAGAAAAGGTAAGAAATATCCAAAAACCAGATCACATTGTAAAATATTAGTATTTAAAAAAATAATACTAATAAAAAGATCAAATAAAATAAAAAAATCTAATGAAAAGAGCTAAATAATAATGAGAAAATGTCTAGAAATCGAAACCGAATACAAATAAATAAAAAGTGTAATACAAAAAAATAAAACGAGAGAATATAAACGGATCTGGCATAAACATAAAACCTAAGAAATATGATAAAATACATTGAGATCTAAAATCAATAAAAATAAATATAAAATGCAAAAAATGAATACAATAAAAAAAATACTAAAAATAACTACAATAGAGATATAGGGGGTCATTTATCAAACTGGTGTAAAGTAGAACTGGCTTAGTTTCCCATAGCAACCAATCAGATTCCACCTTAAATTTTCCAAAGGAACTGTCCTAAATGAAAAATGAAAGGTGGAATCTGATTGGCTGCTTTGGGCAACTAAGCCAGTTCTACTTTACACCAGTTTGATAAATGACCCCCAGTAAATCTAAAAACAAGTAAAATGAGAAGATATAAGGAGATGTAAAATCAATATCAAATCTTAAAATACAGCGAGGTAATATATAGATGGGGTTATTTATTAAGACTGGCATTTTAGATGGGTGAGCTGGGAAAAGTTGCAGATTCAGAAGCAAATCCCCTTTGCGACCAAATCTGTAACAAAAGTACACCAAAAAGTGGCATACTTCATCATGAATGACCCCTAACCCTAAAATAAAAAATAAAAAAATGAATAAAATGAGAAAATGTTAAGGATGCTAAAAATAAGTTAAAAAAAAATATCGTGAAATCTAAAATCAATTAAAAAAATGTATAAAATGAAAAAATATAAAGAAATCTGAAATAAATATAAAATGTAAAAAGAAGTAAAATGAGAAGGTCTAAAGAGATCTAAAATCAATATAAAATCTAAAAATAGTGAGGAAATATATAGATATAAAATAAAGTGAACATAAGATATAAAAATACAGTGAAAATAATACAAAATAAATGTCATCAAATAATTACAAAATATAATATAATAAAAACCTAATATTAAAGCCTCTTTCTCTTCCGTTTTGCCCTCACGTGCTATTCGTTGGTGTACTATAACTGACTTTTGGCTGTAAATTCTGAATTATGAGATTTTTAAGAATATTTTCATTCTGATCACTTGGTGCCAGGGTGGATGCTTGGCGGCGCAGGCCTTACCTGAGTATAGAGGGGACTGGATGCAGTGGGGTGCTGTTTGGGTGGCCTTCCTGCCTTTATATAAAGCCACACACATATTGGATAATGCCGAATCTGCAGATCAGGGCTGCACACTCAGCATAGCCTGGGGTGAGGGAAAACGAATAGGGTGAGAGGGTGGGGGGCACAGCAGCGTGCTATAGGCCAGACCTCGGTTGGGCCATTGTAACAGAGGATCAGGAAAAAACAATAGAAACTGCTGTGTTATGTTTGTCCAGGATCAGACACAATGGGCTGATTCTGAGTCCTGCTGCTCTGGCACCTTCAGCGCTGGAGCCCAAGGGGTCGACCGAGGGGACGGCAGGGAACAGGGATTTAAAGGGACATTATCAGAACTGTATTAAGAGCAGGGAGTATAAATATATCCAAACAGAAGCTGTATGCAGGTTGCCCCCACCACTAGGGGGCAATCTATATGCAGTCAATAAGTGCTGTATATAGATCGCCCTCTAGTGGTGGCATCAGACAGGTAAGTTTGTGTATACAGGAGAAGAGAGCAGCGCTCTGGACTAAAGAAACCGAGCATTCAAGACAGAAAGGATATTGGGAAAACGCTGCAAATCTGTTAAGCTGCTCTTTACTACAAAAAGTTATATTGATTAAAAAAATCCACAGATAAACAGAAGTCAGTATGTCAGGTGTGAACAGAGATCTGCATTGTTCTCTCCGACATAAATGCTGGACTATCAGAATGATCTGTTTACAAATAAAGGATTGTTTATTGCTTTAATTACTGTGTTAGGAAATATAAGTCTAGTTATTGATTGTGACAAATGTCTCTAATCCTCATGCTTTCTACGTTCCAGCAGAGCGGACAAATGCAAAGCTTTACTGCGCCCCCTGCTGGTAACAAAAAGGTAATGCAGCAGTTCTGACCACCCGTACGGATTAGCTGCTGGCGTAGAAATGAATACATTTTCAGATTTTCACGCAAAAATAAGGTTACAACTACATTGCAACATGTGTCGTGTGACATTCATGTCACACCAAAGTCACACAACATTTTTCATAAAGATAGTCTATGGTGTCGCACTGCGACGAGTGACAAGCTGCGACACAACATTTGCAGAAAAATCCAACTTGGATGGATTTTTTGTGACTGCCGTGTCACAATCGCAGCATGTCACATGTCACCGTGTACACCTAGCCTGATCCTGAATAATATGATATAATATAATAGGACTAGACATTAAGCCTGTTACAATAATGGGCGCTAGAACAGTAGTGCATAAACATTAGTAGGAGCAGTCTATATTAAATGGCACTGGCACTGACTGGTGGCTGTGGCTGAGACTGCTGGCACAGTGACTGGTGGCTGAGACTGCTGGCACAGTGACTGGTGGCTGAGACTGCTGGCACAGTGACTGGTGGCTGAAACTACTGGCACTGTGACCAGTGGCTGAAACTGCTGGCACAGTGACTGGTGGCTGAGACTGCTGGCACAGTGACTGGTGGCTGAAACTGCTGGCACTGTGACTGGTGGCTGAGACTGCTGGCACTGTGACTTGTGGCTATGGCTGGTCACCAAGACTGTTGGCTGTGGCTGAGACTTCTGGCATTGTGACTGGTGGCTAGTGGCACTGACTGATGGCTGAGATGGTTGGCACTGACTGGTGGCTGAGACTGCTGGCACTGTGATTGTTGGCTGTGGCTGAGACTGCTGGCATTGTGACTGGTGGCTGTGGCTAGTGGCATTGACTGATGGCTGAGATGGCTGGCACTGACTGGTGGTGCTGAGACTGCTGGCACTGTGACTGGTAGCTGAGACGGCTGGCACTGACTGGTGGCTGACACGGCTGGCACTGTGACTGGTGCCTAGTGGCACTGACTGATGGCTGAGATGGCTGGCACTGACTGGTGGTTGAGACTGCTGGCACCGTGACTGGTGGCTGTGGCACTTAGTGATGGCTGAGAATGCTGGCACTGTGACTGGTGGCTATGGCTGGTCGCCAAGACTGTTGGCTGTGGCTGAAACTGCTGGTATTGTGACTGGTGGCTGTGGCTAGTGGCACTGACTGATGGCTGAGATGGTTGGCACTGACTGGTGGCTGAGACTGCTGGCACTGTGACTGGTGGCTAGTGGCTAGTGGCATTGACTGATGGCTGAGACGGCTGGCACTGACTGGTGGTGCTGAGACTGCTGGCACTGTGACTGGTGGCTGAGACGGCTGGCACTGACTGGTGGCTGAGACTGCTGGCACTGTGACTGGTGCCTAGTGGCACTGACTGATGGCTGATATGGCTGGCACTGACTGGTGGCTGAGACTGCTGACACTGTAACTGGTGCCTAGTGGCCCTGACTGATGGCTGAGACAGCTGGCACTGACTGGTGGCTGAGACTGCTGGCACCGTGACTGGTGGCTGTGGCACTTACTGATGGCTGAGACGGCTGGCACTGACTGGTGGCACTGACTGATGGCTGAGACAGCTGGCACTGACTGGTGGTGCTGAGACTGGTGGCTGAGACTGCTGGCACTGACTGGTGGTGCTGAGACTGCTGGCACTGACTGGTGGCTGAGAGTGTTGGGACTGAGCAGCTGTGTGATGCACGAACAGTAATGGCCGCGCTCCGACGTGAAGAGCCCACCATAACCTGCAAGTGGCGGCGGTGATTGGCCGCCGTGCAGATGTGGGCGGTGCGTGTAGCGCCGTGTGATGATTGGTCGGTGTGCCGTATGCGCTGGTGTGGGCGGCGGTGATTGGGCAGGGCGCTGGTGAGTGGAGCGCCATATGTTGATTGGACTGCGCGCCGCGCATTTACAATTATCGGCACACACGCATGGACATGCAGCCCTGAGCACCCACACAGGGCTTCTATGTTATATACCTCCCTCCTTCACTATAGTATCTCCTATATAATAAAAGCCCTCTGTGCCTGAGATGTGTCAGTGCGTGTGTGCCAATGTTAAATGCGCACGCGTGGCACGGTAACCTATCAGCACGCACAGTGACCTATCAGCACACACGTAGCCTGCAGCGCCCACAGCGCGCCGCCCAATCACTGCCGCTGGCGTAGGCAGGACCGGCACTGGGGACCCGTCCTCATTGGCAGTACACCCGGCACAATCTCTTCTCTATGGCGCCTCTTACACCCGGCACTGGCTTGGATCGCACTCTGTGCAGGGGATCTGGACGGTGCAGGTGGTGGATTTTTTGTGACTGTTATGTCGCAGCATGTCGCAGTGTGACACCATAGCCTATCATTATAAAAGTTGTTGAGACAAAATTCACGCGACGCATGTCCTCGTTTAGGGCTAGAATTAAAGGGGCGGGCACTGTGGAGGTCACTGTTAAAGGGGCAGGCACTGTGAAGGTCACTGTTAAAGGGGCGGGCACTGTTAAAGGGGCAGCACTGTGAAGGTCACTGTTAAAGGGGTGGGCACTGTAGAGGTCACTTTTAAAGGGGCGGACATTGTGGAGGTCACTGTTAAAGGGGCGGGTACTGTGGAGGTCACTGTTAACGCAGCGGGCCCCTGAGGAGGTCACTGTCAAGGGAGTGGGGTGCTGTGAAACTCACTGTTAAAGGGGCGGGCTGCTGTGAAGGTCCCATTTTAAAGTGGCGGGGCTCTGTGGGGGGTCAGTGTTAAGGGGGCGGGTGCTGTAGAGGTCACTGTTATGGGAGATACTGTCGATATCTTTTAACGACACACAGAAACATAGATGAAATAGATGAAGTATCCCCGAGCGAAGCCGGTCCTTCTGCTCGTTCAGCCTGATACAAGTGGCCTATTGTGTCAGAACGATGGTGTTCTCCCCGAAACGGCGAATAGTGATTGTGGAAGGCTATGTGCGAAGCCGACCGATTAAGGAAAAAGAAGAGTCTTGCTGACAAGTCTCCAGGAACAAAACCACCGGCTAAACGTTGTATTCAGAGTCTGGTTCGGAAATGCCATCAAGCAGAAGCCGAGGCCTCCATCGATCAGGACGGCTGAAGTTGTGCATGAAATTTAGCAACGAATTGCAAGTAGCCCCCAAAAATCACCTCGAAGACCGTCTCCGCAAGTTGGTGTATCAGGAGCGAAGTGTCAGTGAGCGCTGAAATGTCTGAACCTGAAACCGCACTGAATAACGTGTGTGCAGGAACTGAAAGAGTCCGACAAAGCGAAACGCGTCAATTATTGGACTTGGTTGCTGACAGACATTTTGACCCATTGCTGCACTTCATGACGGACGAAGATTGGTGTCATTTATCAGGTGTCATAAATTCCCAGAATACGAGGTTCTGGTCCGCTGAAAATCCCCATTTGACTCACAAAACACCTCTTCGCGACCAGAAAATTGGCGTTTGGTGCGCAGCGTCAGGAACACGAAGAGTGGGCCCAATTTTCTTCAAGCTAACTGTGAATGCTGCAATTTACCTGGACGTCTGTGAAGAGTTTTACAACCAACTAACACCAGAAGTAAAAATGTCCTGCTTTTTCCAACCAGATGGGGAACATGGCAGAGCTCACTGGACGCGGTAGTAAACTGTTTACGGAGGAGCGAGCTGTGAGCGAGGGGTTATGGCCGCCACCTTCCCCAGACTTGTCCACATGCCGTTTTTATCTGTGGGGAAACAGAAAGTGTCCGCTAACAATCCACATCCCCTGAACATCACAAACACCATCTGCTGCATCACAAGCCGCATCGGCCAACAGAATCCGACCTGACCCAGGACGCAGAGACCTGGACACCGACCGCTTTCTGCATCTACTGTGACTTGTGGGTAAAAAAAACAACCCACTTACTCGTTCATCTCATCTCAGGCTACTTTCACACTAGCGTTCGATCGGATCCGTTCTGAACGGATCCGCTCATATTAATGCAGACGGAGGCTCCGTTCAGAACGGATCCGTCTGCATTATAACTAAAAAAAAATTCTAAGTGTGAAAGTAGCCTGAGCGGATCCGTTCAGACTTTACATTGAAAGTCAATGGGGGACGGATCTGCTTGAAGATTGAGCCATATGGTGTCATCTTCAAGCGGATCCGTCCCCATTGACTTCCATTATATATCTGGACGGATCCGCTCGCCTCCGCACGGCCAGGCAGGACACCCGAACGCTGCTTGCAGCGTTCAGGTGTCCGGTCACTGAGCGGAGCGGAGGCTGAGCGCTGGCAGGCGGATGCATTCTGAGCGGATCCGCCTCCACTGAGAATGCATTAGGGCCAGGCGGCTGCGTTCAGGGCCGCTTGTGAGCCCCTTCAAACGGAGCTCACGAGCGGACACCTGAACGCAGGTGTGAAAGTAGCCTTACTGTCGCTGGAGGCGGGCGACTTTTCATGGGTCACCCTGTATTATAATGGGGCCTAAAGGTGAATAATATAATGGGACATAATAAGCCATTGTCCAATACAGGCCTATGTGGATATCTGCCTAAGGGCTCATGCACATGGCTTTCGCAGTCAGCAAGTTGCAGATCCGCAAAACACGGATACCGGCCACGTGCGCTCTATAGAACAGCCCTATCCTTGTCTATAAAATAGGACATCTATTTTTTTGTGGGGCCGCAGGACGGACATAGAGATGCGGACGGCTACAAGTGACGGGGATCAGATGCTGACAAAAAACATGGATGTGTGCATGAGCCCCAAGGGTGATACCTGGTAACAAGGAAAGGGCCCTGCGCAGGTTCTCACCACCTAAAAACAAATGGGATGAGACCAAACAGGGTCGGGCCCCCTATGTCCAAGGGCCCCAATGCAACCTCCCCTTGAATGTATATCTTGGAGTAAATGTGTAGTATAACATTCCTGAATACAGGGCCGGCTCCAGGTTCATGTGGGCCCTTTGGGCGATAAAGTCTCAGTGGGCCCCCTTGTGGCATCTTGCAGGACGTACACGCCAATGAAACTGCATGTATTATAGTTTATACAGTTGTTTTTTTACCATTTTTGCATACATGCCCATTTTTGATCGCTTTTTATTCTATAATAAAGCTCCCAATAATTCTTATAATGTTACAGTAGAAAAACGCCCCCCAATATGTGCCAGTACAAAAAAAGCCCCCTTAAAATAGGCGCCAGTGCAAAAAATACCCTCTAATAATGTGAACTAGTACAAAAATGTACCCTTTCTGTGTGCCACTACAAGAAGTACCCCCTTAGTGCCCCCTGTTGAGCTAATGTCCCTATAGTGCTTCCATAATGTTTGCCAGTATAAAATACCCCTATATAGTGCCCCCAGTAAATGCCCCCATAGTGGTCCTCTCCTCCCTTCCCCATAGTGTCCCAGTATAAAATACCCCTATATAGTGCCCCCAGTAAAGGCCCCCATAGTGGTCCTCTCCTCCCTTCCCCATAGTGTCCCAGTATAAAATACCCCTATATAGTGCCCCCAGTAAATGCCCCCCTAGTGGTCCTCTCCTCCCTTCCCCATAGTGTCCCAGTATAAAATACCCCTATATAGTGCCCCCAGTAGATGCCCCCATAGTGCTTCTGTTCTCCCTCCATAAAGTGCACAACAGCAATGTGCCAAATAAAACCCTAGTACTTACCTCCATGCTGCGGTCAGCAGTGCGATGCAGGCCTCCGCCTGGCCTGTGTCCCGCGCTGTACGTTGCCTGGCCTAGTGCCTGCAGGCTATCAGAGGATGGCCTCATGCGCATGACGCTATGTATTTTGCGGTCCGCAAAAGACATATCCGCAAAAAATATTCACGTCCGTGTGCATTCCGTATTTTGCGGAACGGAACAGCTGGCCCCTGATAAAACAGTCCTATCCTTGTCTGTAATGCGGACAATAATAGGACATGTTCTATTTTTTTGCAGAACAGAAATTCGGACATACCAAAACAGAATGCACACGGAGTAACTTCCGGTTTTTCTTTGTGGAACCATTGAAATGAATGGCTCCGTATACGGTCCGCAAAAAAAATGGAACGGACATGGAAAAAATATAAATTTGTGTGCATGAGGCCAAACAGGGAAGGGAGATGCTTGTCCGCTGCTCCACCGCAGCATCCATCTGTATCGCTGGCCTCAGATGAATATAGAGTAGAGCGCTTCCGCGATGGCTCATTTCCCACGGCCCTGCCACCGCCGCTGCCCCCCACCTATCTCCAGGTGGCGATCGTCTCACCTCGTCTAAATAGCGGTGCGGCGCTGGGGCCTCCCAGGAGCAGTGGGCGCTGGCACTTGCCCGGGTATACCGAGCGCTCACGCCAGCCCTGCCTGAATATTACACATCCTACAACCCCTAATGCAAACACAAGCAACAGAGCAATCAGGAGATAAACACTATAGCTGCCGGGCGGTGAACATGTCACCCTAAAGGCTCATGCAGACGAGCGTTGTCCGCAAATTGTGGATCTGCAAAACACGAATACCAGCCATGTGCAAAATGCGGAACGGAACGTCCAGCCCCTGATAGAACAGTCCTATCCTTGTCTGTAATGCGGACAATGATATATTTTTTGCGCAGCGGACTTGCTGACATACAGACATAGAACGCACACCAATTCATTTCTATTTTTTTTCCGGCCCCATTTAAGTGAATGGTTCCGCATATGGGCTGCAAAAAAAAAAACGGACGGACCTTGACAAAAAATATGTTTTTGTGCATGAGCCCTAATCTTTGCTAAACCATCAAATAAGCTGCTGTTGAGATATGGACTTTCTATGATGTCTATTGGTTTAGTACAGCTTATTATTTATTATCCAGTTTAGGGTCCAGTCACACGTCCGTGGTGTATTGCGGATCCGCAATACACCCGGCCGGCACCCCCCATAGAACTGCCTATGTTTTATTTTTTTGCAGAGCCGTGGCCCGGAAGTTCGCGGATGCGGAGAGAGCTGAGACGACTTCTAGTCATAGAGGAAAGCCACCAGTGTCCTCTTCTCCCAAGGACCTACCTTCTCAGAGTCACTGCAGGGACCCCATATTCAATCTGGTAGCATCTTGCTGCTGTGTGAGCAGGTAATATTTGGATGTATCCGTACGGTGGGCCCCCAAAATAAATGTTACTGCTGGGCCCTAGGCACCCCAGTCCGACACTGTATTTATGTGATAATGAGTCAGACTGTCCTAAAAGTGCCTTTAATTCGATGCCTTCATTCATACATAAGTGAATGGATAAGCAAAAACATAACGAGATCCGTCAACAGCAACTTGTTGATGGTTTTTAGATCAAAATGAACTGAAAATCTATTGAAAACTGACAAGTAAATGAAGATTGTTACGTAAACGCTGGAGTTCACATTCGCTGACTGTTGTTAATCAAAGGCGGAGTGTCACTTTTATATTATTTGCTTTGAGTAGTCACATTGTGGACATTAACCAGTCGATGCCCATTTCACTTTACTGCCTGACATATTAAAAAAATTCTAGAAGGATCTTCCACAATCAACATGGAACATAAAGGAAATTCCCTAAAATAACATGCAAATGTGGACACGTCTCTGCTACAAAGACTCCATTATACAGTAAAAACATCTGCTTATCTGCAGGCACCAGAAAGGGGCCTCACATATGGAGATTACATGTATCCCTATCAGTTAAGAGGCTGTACTGGCTTAGAAAAACATGGCTTCTTTCTACCTCAAACAGCGCCACATCGGTTCACAGGTTGTATGTGGTATTGCAGCTCAGACCCATTTACTTCACTGAAGCTGAGCTGCAATACCAGAAACAACCCATGGACAGATGTAGCACTGTTTCTGGAAGAAAGCAGCCATCTTGGACAAATCCCTTAGGCCGCTTTCAGACGAGCGATTTCCACTTATTGGACTTTGCAGCGTGAGTATGCGGCATCTCCCATCCTGTACTTCCAGCATTATGCCAGTGTTATACAATACAGTGTTATACAATTAGGACCTTTGATGACATCACTACGCTCATCACATGGTCCGTCACATGATCCATCGCCATGGTAAAAGAGCATGTGATGGACCATGTGATGAGCGCAGTGACGTCATCAAAGGTCCTATTCCTCAAAGAAGAAGACAGAAGACAAGAGATGCCGGCTGCACAAACAAGTGGATTAAGGTGAGTTAAATTATTATTATTTTTTAACCCCTCCAGCGCTATTGTACTATGCATACTGTATTCAGAATGCTATTATTTTCCTTTATAACCATGTTATAAGGGGAAATAATACAATCTACAGAACCTTGAACCCAAACCTGAACTTCTGTGAAGAAGTTCAGGTCTGGGTACCACATTCACTTTTTTATCACGCGCGTGCAAAACACATTGCACCCGCGCGACAAAAACTGAACAACGGAATGCAATCGCAGTCAAACTGACTGCAATTGGGTACCTACTCGCGCAGGTTTGCCGCTTCGCACCTGCAACGCATCCGGACCTTATCTGGACACGCTCGTCTGCAAGGGGCCTTATGTGGACAATAATGGGACATGTTCTATCTTTAAACGGAAAAACGGAAATACGGAAACGAAAGGCATACGGAGTACCTTCCGTTTTTTTTTTTTTGCGGATCCATTGAAATGAATAGTTCCGTATAAGGTCCGTTAACGGAACGCAAAAAATGGAATGTAAACGGAAAAAAACGTTTGTGTGCAAGAGGCCTAACAGTGGCGTGGCCTTCCTCTTTGGCAACTTTGTCACCGCACAAGACCCCCATTCTAGGGATTTGTTGGCTTCCAGCGGTCAGACCCCCATCTATCTAGCAATTATCCTGTGGAGAGGTGATAATTTATTACTGGAATAACCCTTTAATCACTAGGCAATGAATAATTCGGCAACTTTCTAACATCCTTTGTATTTCAATTACTTGCCATTTTCAAGATCTCTGCTGCTAGTGGACATAAAACGTCCAGAACGCACAGCCTGTCTTCATCATGTCTTGATCACACAGGTGCAGGGCTCCTTCAACATCCCCAGCCTCTGGATGTAAACACGAATTTTCCTATTCACTGAAAGCAGGCAGAGATCTTAAAAATCATGAAAGACAGACACCCAAGAAGCTAAGGTTTAATTCTTCTTGAAGATGCTGTACCCTTACAAGTGATATATAAATACATTTCTATTAGGCGACATGCACACGACTGTATGTGTTTTGCAGTCCGCAAAAAAAATAAAGCATCAGTTTTTTTTTTGCGGATCCATTGTAACAATGCCTAAAACGGACAAAAATAGGACATGTTCTTTTTTTTTTTGCGGGGCTACGGAACGGACATACTGATGCGGACAGCACACATGCGGACAGCACCCATTGAAATGAATCGGTCCTCATCCAATTCGCAAAAAAACAACAACGGAACGGACACGGAAACAAACAACGTTCATGTGCATGTAGCCTAATCCAACAATAATCTGGCACCGACCAGGTTCAATCAATGCCGGATTGAAGGAATTTTACTTTATTGATATAATAGTTGATTTTGCTGAACTGGAAATGTGTAGGTATGATGATGACTTAACCGGTCCTGTACTACTAGAAAGGGGAAGAAATGGTTAATTCTCCATGTCAGGGCGGAACGTACAACCTCTCCCCTTATGCAAACACGTTCCTTTACACAGTGACTCCCGGATCTGCCACCTCCTGCTATTGGCCCAGGGCACAACTGTGACAGGGCACCTGCAGACTCCCTGAAACCTGCTGGTGGCCCCCTCAGTGCATCTCTGACGCTGGAGGTGAGTATAGCCTTCGGCCACATGTGGCTCCTGCAATTACACCATGTATTATATGGCCCAGGTCAGGGGAACATATGGAGACCAGTCTTCTGCTACATTGTATCCATCTGGTCACCGAGGTGTCGCCGCCGTCAGGTTGACATTCCCATATGCGGTCATGATCATTACATACGATGAGATGGTTTCTTGCAATTTTCTTAAGGACGATTTTCTGCAGCAAGAATCAGTGCATTTGGGAAATTCCTGACCACCAATGTCTACAGATTTCCATTGGCTGAAGTTGGTAATTTCCCACCATAGACCAGTAGCTTCCAACCAATAGAGTTGTAGTTTTGCAACATCTGGAGAGCCACAGGTTGGAGATCCCTGCCATAGACCATAGATGAAAAGTAACCTGTTACATCTGCAGAACCTCTTCTAATATATTTTGTGTTTTTGTCCTTTCCCATTTTCAAGATCTCTGCTTGCGCTCAACGAATGAACCTTTCTTGTTTACATGCATTGGCTACCACCTAACACTTCTCACGGCTAACTGCTTGCTAGGCTAGACAATCCTCTGTGAGTAACTATAAAAAGTCCACTTCACCTGCACTGATACATTGTAACAAACTACTGGGACAGAATTTGTGCTGCTGCTGTGTTTAGCTCACAGAAGGTTGTCCAGACTGGGTACAACTGCAACAAACTCTCAGCTGTGAGAAGTATTAGCCTGTGACAGGTCTTCAGTCTATGAATGGGAGCTAGAATGTTTCCACTCACTGACGGCAAGCAGAGATATTGAAAATGAGAAAGTTGCAGAACGTTTCATTATACAGTGATTCAATTTTAATTACTGGGAAAAAAAAACTTCTAAGGGCTCATTCACACGAATGTATTTTCTTTTTGTGTCCGTTCCGTTTTTTTTTTTTTGAGGACCGTATGCGGAACCATTCATTTCAATCGGTCCACAAAAAAAACGGAAGTTACTCCATTGTCTGTATTTCCGTTCCGCAAAAAAATAGAACATGTCCTATTATTGTCCATTAGGGATTGTTCTATTAGGGGCCAGCTGTTCCGTAAAATACGGAATGCACACGGATGTCATCCGTATTTTTTGCGGATCCGTTTTTGCGGACCGCAAAATACATACGGTCATGTGCATGAGGCCTAACAGTAAGCGCGACCCCTGACCACAAGAGCTGACAATTTACAGCTTCTGCTTTCTTTCAGGTGGTGAGTCCTTTCAGCTTTGACAGCTTCTGAGGTAAATGTGTAATCTTCAGCGCTTTCTTATTTGAGGATCAGCACATCCTAGTGGATTTCAGGGCATGCTGGGCCATGTAGTACTAAGCCGCTGCAGGGACCTTCACATGTACTAGTCCGGCTACTGCAGAATTGAATCACAGCAGCCACGTCTGTGGCCAGCACAAGGCTGTGGCCAGCACAAGCCTCCCCTATAGCTGCATCTTGGGGAAATTCAGGCCCTCCAGGACTCCAGTGTATAACAGTCTGCAGTCAGCAAATGGGAGCAAGACTGCAGGCTGCCATCAATGGACATCATCTGCAGGGAGTAATGTTCCCCAGCCTGTGGCTCTCCAGCTGTTGCAAAACTACAACTCCCATCATATATGTACAACGCCGTGGAATGAATGGCGCGTTAATAATAATAAATAATAATAATAAGAAGAATATCTTGACAGTCTGAAGATATTAGGACACGGTGGGAGTTGTAGTTTTGCAACAGCTGGAGATGACCTGGAGGATCCCCCTCCCCATCCAGGAGCTCTATAGTGCTGCTTTCCTGGCAGACATTTCCAATAGTAATGGGATATAAAAGGGTATTCCAGATGTTACACATTATCCCCTATCCAGTAGGTATAGATCAGTGGGGGTCCTACCACTGGGACCTCATCGATACGAACCCCTTGGGGCCGACTGAAGAGAACAGAGCGGCAGGTCGAGCATGCACACTGCTGCTCCATTCATCTCTATGAGGCAGTCGAGTACAGCGCTATGCGATTTCCGGAATTCTCCTAGCGATAAATAGACTGGCAGTTTGCATGTCCAGCCTGCCACTCCGAGGGGTACGGGGTTCCTAGTTCACACTGGGACCCCCACTGATTTAATCCTTACCCCCTATTCTGTAGATAGGAGATAACTTGTAACAACTGGAATACCCCTTTAAGCAATTTTCCTATATGGTGATTATATCCAAAGGCATAGACGCCTATAAAATGCCCCAAAACAGCGTGACCGGTAGATTACGATGACTGTCTGAGACTGGTTTTATTTTATGACCAAATTTTAGATTTTCTGAATTCAAAACTGGTAAGAAACAGAAGGTCTGATCGGAGGCAATTGCAGGTTTTTAGTTTTTTAGATTTTCAGGATAAATAGCTGCTGTATGTTGTGATTTTTAGTTCTGTGATGAGGTCAGTGAATTGGGTGCAGTCTGACCCCATCATCCCCCACCTTCTCTTCTACCCCCTGCCCTGAGTATCCCCTATTTTTCCAGAGAGAATGGAGCTGACCGGTCTCCAGAAAGCTCTATGTAGAGGCCATTGTGTGGCCCCTATGGACGAGGGGCTCCTGGACTCTGCAGGACACGGTCACACGGCTCCTGATTGTTTTACATTCTGTACAAGAAAGACAATGAAAGCCGCACCCAATGCAGGTGTATAATGAGGAAGTGGGGTCAGGGAGGGGTCCGCGGGGAAAGGGCGATATCCTGTCTGTCCAGGATACCCAGCTGCGCAGAACAGGATTTCACCTGTTAGGCTGGGGCCTATGACGATGACATTTTTCGCAGTAATGTTGCGCAACATATTTGATAATACTAGCCTAGGGTATCGCACTTTGACATGCGACGTGCTGGGACCGTGACGCGATAGAGATGGATTTTTCTGCGACTGTCAAGTTTCTGCTGCAGCATGTTGCAGAGCGACACCATAGGCTAGCATTATAAAGTATGGCGCATGTAGCCTTAGCGTAAATCTTCCGACATGGATACAATGTAGCTGCACTATAAGGGCTCATGCACACGAACGTATTTTCTTTCCGTATTCGTTCATTTCAATCGGTCTGAGAAAAAAACCGAATGTACTCTGTGTCCATTCCGTTTCCATTCCGCAAAAAAAAAAAAAAAAAACTTGCCCTATTATTGTTCACATAACGGACAAGGATAGGACTGTTCTATTATGGCCAAGCTGTTCCGTTACGCAAAATGCGGAATGCACACGGATGTCATCTGTATTTTTTGCGGATTTGTGTTTTGCAGACCGCAGAATACATACGATCGTGCGCATGAGCCCTAAGTCAGGGAATTGCATGAGCAACATTTCACTATACCTATAAATTATGGAATTAACATGTAAGCACTATCAATTCCTCTCTGCTTGCTGTCAGTGAATGGGAACATTCTTCTCATCCAGAGGCAAAATCTCATACCATCTCTACTGCTCACAGTTAAAGATTTGCTACATTTGTATCAGGTTTGGAAAATCTTCCAGACGGATACATTTTACCTGCATTGTTACATTGTACCAGGAGGTGTGCTGCTGCTGCTGCTGCTGCTGCTGCTGCTGATGTGTTCAGCTCACAGAAGATTGTCTGCACTGGATACAACTGTAGCAAACCCTCAGCTGAGAGAAGAATTAGGTCTGTACAGGTGCCCAGCCTTTGGAAGGAAAGAAGGCGATTTCTATTTTCTGATGGCAAGCAGAGATTTTGAGCTATTGATTTGAGGAATTGAAAAACAAAGTCTATAAGAAAGTTGCTGAATTTTCCATTAAACGGTGATTTACGTAAAACAGTAAAACCTTGAGGGTCAGGGTGATGTGATATTTGCTGTTGATAGGTATGTCTGGTATAACATGGGCTTTGTCTATGACTTTGGTGTTTGCACTGTCACTGTCCTTGTGTCTTTCCATACACAGGACGGGAGTAAACATCCACGTGGCCGCACGACACCAGGGCGCGCCGAGCAGCGAACACCCCTCCCCCGCTGCTGCGATAGTAATAGGTCTCAGTATCAGATGCCGCCATGCATGGCTTATCACCATTATAAGCTTCTTTCTACAAGATCTGAAGAGCTGAAATCCGGAGCCCGGACACAGAGCATCCTGGGCGATGAATAAGACTCCACTTAGATTTCGGTTACTCCAGCCCAAGGTGCGGCTCTGAACCCTCTTGTGTGCTTGGCTTGTTTTAAGTTGCCTGTGATTGATGAATGTAACACAGGCAGCTAAAGCAAGTCTGGGAAGCAGGAGTCATCCCTCGGGGGCGGCGGACAGTGAAAGGAGCGCCATTGGGAATGTTCTAATGATGAAAGTTGTATGAGATTAGAAAAGATTTGTTTTATATATTTTAAATAGAAACAGCGCCACTCATGTACATAGACCGTGTCTGGTATTGCAACTTGGCCCCATTTAAACTGTAGCACCAGACATAGACAAGAGCAGCGCTGTTTCTCCTTTTTTTTTTTATGTAACTCAAAAAAATCTACCTAATTCAAGATTTAACTCAGGATACAGCCAAACATACCAGCAGAACAGTGAGTGCAGCTCTGGAGTATAATACAGGATGTAACTCAGGATCAGTACAGGATAAGTAATGTATGTACACAGTGACTGCACCAGCAGAATAGTGAGTGCAGCTCTGGAGTATAATACAGACTGCAACTCAGGATCAGTACAGGATAAGTAATGTATGTACACAGTGACTGCACCAGTAGAATAGTGAGTGCAGCTCTGGAGTATAATACAGGATGTAACTCAGGATCAGTACAGGAGAAGTAATGTATGTACACAGTGACTGCACCAGCAGAATAGTGAGTGCAGCTCTGGAGTATAATACAGGATGTAACTCAGGATCAGTACAGGATAAGTAATGTATGTACACAGTGACTGCACCAGCAGAATAGTGAGTGCAGCTCTGGAGTATAATACAGGATGTAACTCAGGATCAGTACAGGATAAGTAATGTAATGTATGTACACAGTGACTGCACCAGCAGAATAGTGAGTGCAGCTCTGGAGTATAATACAGGATGTAACTCAGGATCAGTACAGGATAAGTAATGTATGTACACAGTGACTGCACCAGCAGAATAGTGAGTGCAGCTCTGGAGTATAATACAGACTGTAACTCAGGATCAGTACAGGATAAGTAATGTATGTACACAGTGACTGCACCAGTAGAATAGTGAGTGCAGCTCTGGAGTATAATACAGGATGTAACTCAGGATCAGTACAGGATAAGTAATGTATGTACACAGTGACTGCCACAGCAGAATAGTGAGTGCAGCTCTGGAGTATAATAAAGGATAAATTATGTATTGTAAAGTAGAGTAAAAATATTATTCAGAATAGTCCTGGAGATCATATTCCTTGGCAGCCAGAACTGTGAGTCCAGATCCAGCCTTGTCTTCCAATACAAACAGCATGGGAAACAATTTCAATAGGTCCCCAAAAAAATGCTGACAGCTCCGTATGTCCGTTCCCTTGCCCCGCAGAAAATATAGAGCATGTCCTATTCTTGTCCATTTTGCGGACAGGGATAGGCATTGTTACAATGGATCGCAAAAAAAACTGATGCAATACGGATGCCAAAAGGACGTCATCCGTACTTTTTGCGGATCAGTGTTTTGCAGACCGCAAAAGCTTTAGGACGAATTTTTAGGACAGAATGCAAAGCAGAAACCTTGCAGAGGCATTCCATTTTAATACAGTACATGTCTATGGGCACATATAATGGTTCAGTTTTTTTTTTCCATTATTCATGATGGAGAAAAAAAGTACGGTCGACAGGACTAGAATTACGTCCTAAAATTCCATTATATTCCATTATAACTATGTTATAACGGAACCCTATGACGGAATTTATTAACGCTAATGCGAACCCGCCTTTAGGGCTCATACACATGACCATATGTATTTTGCGGTCCGCAAAAAATGCATCCGCAAAAAATACAGATGACATCCGTGTGCATTCCGTATTTTACGGAACAGCGGCCCCTAATAGAATAATCCTTAATGGACAATAATAGGACATGTTCTATTTTTTTGCGGAACGGAAATACAGACATACGGAAATGGAATGCACACGGAGTAACTTCCGTTTTTTTTTTTGTGGACCCATTGAAATGAATGGTTCCACATCCGGTCCTCATAAAAAACGGATTGGACACAGAAAGAAAATACGTTTGTGTGCATATCCGGATGCATTCCGTATTTTGTGGAACTGAACAGCTGGCCCCTAATAGAACAGTCCTATCCTTGTCTGTAATGTGGACAATAATAGGACATTACAAACGTACGGATGTACAAACATACGGAAACGGAATGCACAAGGAGTAACTTCCGTTTTTGTTGCAGACCCATTGAAATGTATTGTTCTGCATACAGTCCGCCCAAAAAAATGGAACTGACATGGATAGAAAATACGTTAGTGTGCTTGAGCCCTTAGGCCTCATGCACACGGCTGTTGCCCGAAAATACACGGGCACTGGCTGTGTGCTCGCTATGGAGTGCAGGGGTGCACCACCAATGAGGCCAGGTGAGGCTCAGGCAGCACCAGGTAGGGGCAAGAGGGGGGGCAGCTCAGGGGCCATGGGCTGAAGGGAAGGGGTATTTTGCTATTGGGAAAGTGGGGGAACACTGTTTCAGTTTTTGCCTCAGGCAGCAAAAAAGCTAGGTGCACCCCTGACGGTGTGCTTCTGTGGGATTTCTGTCCCTGTCACTGCCTTTATTTTTTTTTACGGTGCAGACAGATCACGGATACGTTGCAGCAGCTGCACGGACAGTGCCTGTGCATTGGGGGTCGTGTGAATGAGGCCTTAATGTCACTTTTTTTGTCTGTTTTATTACAGTTAGCTGAGTGATGTGTGGTAATATTAACCTACCACTAGGTGGCAGCGCAGTATAAGAAGCTTCACCTCCTTGCACTGGTAGAAAGTTTAGCATTTTTGCCACCTCTTTATAGAGGAACATTTCCTATGAACCTAAAGTTCTTCCTCCTGCCCCATCTACAGGAAAAATAGTCTGACACTTCATTGGCCCAGGACAAAGGAAAGGTGCTGTCATATCTGGATCCGGGTGCCTAAGAGAGCCCCATATCCCCTATTCCACATAAAGGAACACTAGTTAGTTGGGAGTTGCATCATAGATTTTGCATTGGGACCCAGGAGCTTCCGATTCTCCCTCTGGATTGTAATGTTAGGGCTCTCAATCATTTCCCTTGCTGACAGGCTGGATATTAGAAGCTTGTCCATAGTTCTGTGCTATATCCTGCCGGAGCAGAGTCAGATAAAGATCTTCCCCATTGCTATTCATGGCAGACAGGCAGCGGCTGTATCTGATGCATCTCGCAGGCAGCGAGCGTTCACATTCTGCATTCTCTGCGCCTGCTGCTGGAACAAAGGATTCTTCCACCAATATCCATCACATAGATATGCGTGTCGCTCACGGCTGATCCCAGGGGATCTATATTCTGTGTCCTTGTCACTAATGATCATGTTGTTAGTAATAAATACGTATATTTAAGTTATTGTGACTTTTTTTGTACAGTTATAAAATATTTAAATTAATAGTGCAAAAGGCAAAATGTATTCACAAATAATAGAACTGTATAATTCCATTGAAATGTCAGCATGAGAGGTCCATTCCGGATCTGATCAATATAAGATTGTTCAGATCTTGTTAGAGCAGGGATCAGCAATCTTCGCACTCCAGCTACTGTGAGACTACAACTCCCAGCATGCAAACTTACTCGACTGTTATTGTAACTCCTATAGAAGTGAAAGGAGGATTCTGGGAGTTGTAGTTTCAGAACAGCTGGAGTGCCAGAGGTTGCTGATTCCTGTGGTAGACGGAAACAGAAATCCATGCAGATATCATAGAGAGCCATGCAGACAGATGTTACAAGGATATACATTCTATAGAGACAGACCATATAATGGCCATTGTGAGAGGGGGCTCATACTGAACTAAGTAAAATGCTTAAGTTCTGCCTGCTTGAAGCTGCCACTAGAGGGAGCTCACTCCATATAGATGTAGACAGCGAACAGTGAATGAGCTCCACCTAGTGGTCGCTGCAGGTAACCACAATTATCTATTCTTTAGGGATATTCCCACCTTAGACATTCTTGGTGTATGTACAAGACATGCCATGAATGTCTGATAGATGTAGGTCCCACCTTTGTATCCTGCACCTATTTCCAGAGCAGGGGTCACCTGGCAAGGCATCCACTGCACATGCCTTCTAGGTGAAGAATAAATAAAGGGCAGTGCGTGCCTCTCTCCATTTACTTTAATGGGAGCTACATAGCAAGCAGGTTCATAGATTATCAGGACTACCATAGAAGTGAATGGAGATCCCTGTTCTGGATATACAAGGGACATAAGAAACCTATATCTGTGGATCTGCTATACATGTCTGGGAAAAAAACCTTGTGAGAAAAAGAAAATATATTTAATAATTTAAGTACATAGATACAGTATAAATATAATGCCCCAAGCTGATGTCATAGAGCCCTCGGCTGCTCTATTCCTGTGTGCTGACTAATGGAGCGCCGAGTCAATGGACCTATCAA
The DNA here is from genome assembly GCF_014858855.1 of Bufo gargarizans. NCBI lineage: Eukaryota > Metazoa > Chordata > Amphibia > Anura > Bufonidae > Bufo > Bufo gargarizans. Next base: position 30,206,055 of record NC_058087.1, read on the forward strand.
GTTTTGATCCTGGGACTTGGTGCCGTGTCCTGGCAGTGGTAGTCTCTGACTCCCTAGCTGTGTTCCTTGTTCCTGTGCTGATTATTGCTCATTCCTCTGACAGCAGCTTGTCTTCTGACCACTCTCTGTCTCTCATGTGTACTGGATAACTTGTCTGGTTCTGACCCATTTACGTATGACTCTGGTATTGTGTTTGTCTGTCTTTTGTTTGTCTGTCTCTGCCCTCAAATAGTATAGGGACCGTTGACCAGTTGCGGTCTAGCTATCTAGGGCTTGCACTGCAAGAAGCTAGGGAAAGCAGGCTGGGTTCTAGCCTTAGGGCTCACTGTCCTTGTCTGTCCCTATCTACAGTCATTACAAGATGTCACAGGGAGCAGCCAGAGATAGTAAGGAACCACGCAGATGGCATAGGATGCCATGCAGATAATGTAACAGGATGCCATGCTGGTGTGGACGAATATTCTAATATTTTAGTATGGGCAAGTAGCAGTGTCCATGTTTAATTTTTAATTATTTTTTTTTATTCTAGGGAAAGGGAGTGATTTGAATTTAGACCTATTACTAGTACAGGCTGCTTTCCCCGAAGCTCCTGGTTTTAGCGCTCCCAGATGCCATGGTCACATTTGAGCATGGCATTTGAGGGGTTAAATGTCCATGATTGGCAGACATTAGCCCCAGATCTCTGCTGTGTAAAACAGCAAAAACCCGGCGGTTTTGGCTCCCGATGCACTCGTAACTTGACTTCCGGATCTGGAAAGGGTTAAACCAGGCATACTGCTTGGTACCATGATGCTGATTAACATACAGATAAAAGGAGGGTATCCTTGTTATTTATTCATATGCAAATTAGCAAGTTGGCGCGCCAGGGGAGGGGGGGGGGGGCAGGTGCCGAATCCTTGGAGCACTGCTTTTATAAGGCTACTTTCACACCAGCGTTTTTGCTGGATCCGTCATGGATTAGCAAAAACGCTTCCGTTATTGATAATACAAACGGCTGTATCCTTTATGAAAGGATCCGGTTGTATTAATATTGTATGTCCGGCATTAAAACCATTGTAAGTCAATGGGCGCCAGATCTGTTTTCTTTTGTGTCCGAGAAAACGGATCCGGCATCATTGACTTACATTGCGTAGAACAAGACCGGCACTCGCACTGATGAATAATCTTGCGATTTATTCAGACATTGTGTGTCATGCCAGATCTGTCTTGCTCACCACATCGCGGACAGAAAGCCACTGCTTGCAGTGGTTTTCTGTCTGGCATGGGAACGCAAAAATCACAGAAAAAGATAGAAAACATCCTGAACGATATGATAACTTAATATGTTACATGGCAACATTTATAAGGAAAAAAGCCTGGAAAACACTAACACAAATAATGTTTGCATCTATTGTGTTAGTGTTTTCCGAGGTTTTTTCCTTGGCATCAGAATGCAACCAAACAGCACTGAATACATTCTGGTGACTCCGTTCCATTCAGTTCAGTTTTGTCCCCTTGACAATGAATGGGGACAAATCAGAAGCGTTTTCCTCCGGTATTGAGGTCCTCTGCTGGATTTCAATACCGGAAAAGAAAAACGCAGATGTGAAAGTAGCCTAACATCGCTGTGCTCTGCACACTTCCACCTCCCCCTGATTAACAGGGCTAGACATTAGCATGCTGAGGGCAGAGCTGTAGTATGTATTAGGTTTCTAAGCAGAGAAAACCTCTATTCTTAACATAGTACAGCTATAGTAAGTAGTGTATATGATATGTACATGCTAGGACACCGCTCTGTGATTAGCATGCTGATGTCTAGCCTTGTCAATCAAGGGGAGGGGGGCGTGTGCAGTGCACAGGGGTTTTCCAAAAGCAGTGCTCCAAGCATTCAGCCCCGCCCCTGGTGCTCCAACTTGCTCATTTGCATATGAATAAAAACACATATCTCTGCAGCTTTTTAACTTTCAGACAAAAGAAAAGTATCGTTTTAATCAGCATCAGCATATTCAACCTTACCAGGCAGACTGCCTGGTTTATTAGGGTTGATCATGCTGACAGAGGCTGTTCAAGGAGACATCATTTCAATATCTTGCATCACATGTTCTGACCTCTAGTGGCCACACAGGCTACACTGCAGTCCAGCCAACATCTCGGTTTACAGCCTGTCCTTAAACTGAACGTTATCACATTGCAACAAAAACTGCAGAGCAGAGATCTCTAAACCATGGCTCTCCAGCTGCTGCAAAACCAGGCCAGTCTATACACCTTAATGTGTGATTGCTGGGTCCCCCACCAGTCTGCTGAAACATGGGGTCCCCTTACTGCAGCATTGGACACAGCGCCACTCTTCTTCCTGTGGCTCAGTCTGGTACTACAGCTCAGAGTTGTCCTCTGTCGTGCCGTGCAAAAGGTCATTTCAACCATTTCTACTGTGAGTGACAACCAATAGGGCCACCATAGCACAAAGCAACCCGCCAACCACAAGAGTTGTCACCCAGCTTTCCAAGACTCCAGCAGCTGACCTTAGTTTGGTGATAATGCATACTGTAAGCAGACAGGACACTGGCGGAGCGACAATAATCCGGGTCCTATGGCTGCCCTGACAGCTCCTACAAAGGTTGTCACCCGGCTTTCCTAGGTTCCTGATGGGCAAAGCCTAGTTATATTGGGATGCTGGGAGTTGATGTAATCATAACCAGGACGAGCTGTCATTCAGGAAGCTGGAGGAGCATCCCTTTGGAAGCCATATTAGATATCACCATCCCTACAGCCAGTGATGTCACTAGAAATGGCAGCAAATGACCCCCCCCCCCCCAAAAAAAATAAAAAAAATAATAATAATCTTCACAACCCCCAGACCAGGCCCAGCAGCCACTTTGTTTCCTACATATATATATATATATATATATATATATATATACTGTATGTCATGTTGCTTTATATAATACTATTGAGGGGGCCTTGACTTTAAAGGGGTATTCCCATCTGAGACATTGGTGGCATATCGCTAGGATATGCCCCCATTGTCTGATAGGCGCGGGACCCGCACCTACACCGAGAACGGATCGGGGAAGGTGAAGGCTGCAGCACCCCGGGTTTCACTGGGTGCGGACACCACCAAGCGCTCTTCCCATAGGAGTGAATGGGAGTGCACCGCAATTGCGCAGCCACTGATCCCATTCATTTCTATGGGGCCGATGGAAATTTTTGGCGACCCCACAGAATTAAATAGAGGGTGGCTGAGCAAGCGCAGTGTGCCCTCCACAACTTTCAGACTTCCTTTTTCAGAGGAGGGACCCGCACCTATAAGACAATGGCAATATGCCCCCGTTGTCTGAGATGGGGAAACCCCTTTTAAATCTTTTAGTCCTCCTCCTGGGTGGGCACCTTCTGAGTTTGGGCCCCACTGCTCCCAATGTTTGCCCCTGTCCACAGCTAAGGGATGCAATGGGTTAAAAAACTCTACATTTTCTATATTTTTGGCACAGAAGATCCCCTCCCCCTGCCTACAGCCCTGCTGCCTGGCATACAGAGTGTGCCCATCCCAGGCTGCCACCTTAGCCCTGGCACACAAGGGGTGGGGGAGCTGTTAGTGGCAGGATGGGGGTTGAAGTCTCTCTAACTACAGCTTTATGGCCTGTTCCCGGCATGATTCCTCCATCAGGTTGTTGTCTCAGAGTCAATGAAGCATGCTGAGATACCCAAAGATCAATACTAGCCTCATCTCTGACGCTGGCTGCTGTTTGCAAAGAGTTAACGGGCGTAAAATAGGGGGCGGGCGGGGGGCATCACCCGAGTAACTGCAAAGTTTATTAATCCTCAGATGGAGCTGATAAGAGGCGGCCGCTATGTGTGAACAGGACACAGTCAGATGGCTCTTTAATTAAAAAGAGTTTTGCTCAGGAAATGATGATGGGAGCAGCAGGGAGGGGCCCGGGCGGGTGTAGGGGCCCCATCCTGCAGCATCTCTGCCTGTTGCTTGGAGATTATCTGCCTCCTCTCATCTCTCCCCATTGACTCCTCTGCCTGGTCCTCCTCCAGCATCTAATAACAATAGTCCCAGCATTAAGAACTGGGCTCATCACTGGGTGCGTGGCCCCTGGGTGTCAGTGCTCAGCTCCATGGCTCAGGGCGGAGGATCCCAGCTCCTGCTCAACATGTACCTCACAGGTAGAGGCACCAGGAATGGGGAGGGGGGCTTCAAAAAGTTAGGATTTTGGGGTGAGGGGGGCACCTGAAACTTCTGACATCTGATGGCTCCGACCCATGGATTATTAGGTTTCTTCTTTTCTTGTATTTTCCATTACGTTACCTGCTGCGTCTTCTGTGCCATCATCCGTCATGGTTCTTCTCTGCCCCCAAGTAGTTGTCTCTGGTCACCCCCATCCTGATTCCAGCCACAGGACCTTCTCTGGTTTAGTCTTCATCCTACTGACCCCCAGTCCTCACCCTGCTGCCCCAGTCCTCATCCTGCTGCCTCCCAGTCCTGATCATGCTGCCCCCAGTCCTCATCCTGCTACCCCAGTCCTCAGCCTTCTACCCCCAGTCCTCAGCCTTCTACCCCCTAGTCCTCATCCTGCTGCCCCCCAGTCCTCATCCTGCTGCCCCTATTCCTGATCCTGCTGCCCCCAGTCCTCATCCTGTTACCCCCCCAGTCCTCATCTTGCTACCCCTAGTCCTCAGCCTGCTGCCCCCCAGTCCTCATCCTGCTGCCCCCCAGTCCTCATCCTGCTACCCCCTAGTCCTCATCTTGCTGCCCCCCGTCCTCATCCTGCTACCCCTAGTCCTCATCCTGCTGCCCCCCAGTCCTCATACTGCTGCCCCCAGTCCTGATCACTCCAGCAGATCGTTATAGATCTGTCACTCAGCCGCCCAGTATCTCAGACACCCCAATACCCGCTGTCCCCAAGAGACCTGCACCCCATTATACCCCCCTCACAGACCTGACACCCTATCCTCCTTAATCCCATAAGACACCCCATTATCCTCTCTTCCAAGCAATAGATCCGACACCCCACTCCTTATATGACAACCCTCTAACCCCTTATTCTCCATATCTGACACCCTGGTATCTTTATTCTCTGATAGACCCGACACCCTACTCCTCATTCTCTCAATTGCCGACAACCATCTATGCTCCTCTTCTCCATATCTGACACCTCACTTTCCTATTTGTCTCGTTATTACCTGACACCCCAGTAACTTCACTCTCTGATGGCCCCGACACCCATAACCTCCCGGTCCTGTCCTCTCCCTTCCTCCAGTTCCTCTCCCGCCGCCGACTCCTTATAACTTCCCTGTGAAGTCGGATTTCCTTTTTCCTGGACGCGTTTCCTGCCGTCTCCCCTTACACTCTCAGCCTGAGCATAGGAACACCCACAAACCAGAGGGACACCCACAAACTACTGGGGCACCCACAAATCAGAGGGACACCCACAAACCAGAGGGATACCCACAAACTACTGGGGCACCCACAAACCAGAGGGACACCCACAAACCAGAGGGACACCCACAAACCAGAGGGATACCCACAAACTACTGGGGCACCCACAAACCAGAGGGATACTCACAAACCAGATGTCACCCACAAACTACTGGGGCACCCACAAACCACTAGGACACCCCAAACCATAGAAACACCTTATAGACACCCACTTACCAGGGGCACCTCCATACTAGATGACTCTTTACAACCCCCTGCAACACCCACAAACACCCAGATCACAAAAACAAGGGAAAACTCCTGAGAGACCCCAAACGACAGGGAGCCCAGTAATATGGGGGTCCCTCACAGACTGCAGGGTAGCGGACAGAATTAGAGGTGCCCCGGTCAGGGGATATTATTTCCATTCCTGGGTCCCCATATACAGGACCTTTTCTGCCGGGTCCCCGATAATATACACATTGCTGTTGGGGTCCGGAGGGACCCTCGGATCTTCCACATAATAAACTCCATGTTTCTTGGCATCAGATCCTGTAGGTGAAAGTTTCCTGAAGGAAAAGACTCAGAGCTGGAGGCCATTCTCTGCCGGGGTCCAGAAAGGTGAGAACAGAAATGTCTCAGGAGGTTTCTATGGAATTCATGTTATTAATAATTTATCAATAATCATTTCTTCCTGAATATAATAATCTTATAATATATGTCTATAATACAAGGTCATGTGCAACATACATGGGGGGACAAAAAGAGACAGGTATCGGGACATTGTCAGTTATGAGAAATGTAGCAGGATGAGTCGGGAGTCGGGACTGAGACGAACTACCATATTTTTTTGTCCTTCATTTGTAATTTTATTATTTTGAAATTGAAAGTGATTTGTGCAGAGAGAGGAATCTGGACGAATTTTTGTGTCAGAGCTTTAGAAATATTCTGGAATTCACTTTATGTATAAAAGGCAAATATCTCAGGGATTATTCAGACTGAATTATGGGTTTTGGGCACCTGCGGCCAAAATACTGTAATATTATAAACTGTTTCTCATTAAATGTTATTATTATTAACAATATTATTAATAGTAAAAATCATTATTTCACTGTTCAGATATTCCATCAGTGTATTACTTGATGACACTTAAATATTATTCACGGTAACATTGTAACTGCGTCAGTGGCTGATTCTACACAGGAGAGGAACGGATAATGTTATATTGTGAGGCTGCTATGAATGATTAGTCAGTATTTTATATTTATCAATGTTATTTTTTTTTTACATAAATGAAGAAATGAAACATAAATTCAATAAATATAACTTAATATAATTATTTTTATTATTACTACTATTAGTTGCATTTATCATTATTGAATGTTTAAAGATTATTTAAAGAACTGGGAATTGCCATTAACAAATACTCCCTGCTGAAAACTGAGCAGTATATATATATATATATATATATATATATATATATATATATATATATAGTCTTAACAGGCACTCTATCATCAGGAATTGCATCACATGCAGATATTTATTAGGTTTCAAATCAATGATCACAATGTAAAAAGGCAAATAATATAAAACAATAAAAATGCCAAAATAATTATACAAAAATCGGATGTGTATTGGTCTGTCCACCTATATGGGCTACTGGTGCCATGTCACACACACACACACACACACACACACATATATAGTTATAGTCATATACATGCAATATTAGGTAAAGGTATATTCATACACCTTTATATACAGATATATAAATGATATATACACACACTGGTAGATATATAGTGGACAGATAATACAAAGATGATAGATGCATGCATAGATAGAAAGATAGATTGATAAAATATAGATTAATAGAATATAGATAAATAGATAGAGGATAGAGAGAAAGAGAGAGAGAGAGAGAGAGAGATAAAATATAGATTAATAGAATATAGATAGATAAATAGATAGATATGAGCTATATATGAAATAGATTGATTGATAGATAGACTTTAGATAGATACATACATAATATACATAGTTTATGTTTCGCTTTTTACAGGTTATTGTATAATTTTTTCTCCTATAGATTATATGAATGTGCTGAATATCAGGTCTCCATGCTGGTCTCTGCTCTCTGTACAGATAATTACATACTGCAGTGTAGATGTATATTGGATGGTGTAGATGACTGCAGGTTCTTTCCAGTTCCAGCATTGACAGCAAGTACCATGGAAATGCTGGGGGAGGGGGATCTGCAGAGAGTCACAGAAATGTAATGGGGGTAATATTAATATCTGATACTTCTGTATGATTATTGTTGGTGACATTAAAGGCGACAGATAACAGCCCCCGCACAGTATTATTACCCAGACCCCCTGTAACCTGAGCTTCATTCTATCAGATGCCAGGATTAGAAGCAGATGTTTAAAGGAAATAATTCTGCTCCATTATATTCCAATTTGGCAATATATCTTAATAGAAATGTCACAAGAATCTTTGCAATCACCCCTCCAGTTATTCCTAAATCCTCACAAAGTCTCACATCCAATTATAAAAACCACAGAGGTCACTGAAGAATTCGACTTGGAGTCTTGATTGCGGGATCTGTACGGAAATTCTGCACCAAAGTAAAGTACAATCTAAGTGAATGAGGTTTGTATCAAACCATTTCTAAAAGAGTAAAAATCTAAATCCCAGACATGCTGATGGATTTTCATCACTGACTTTACTGTGTGTCTTCACACATTAGTCATTTTTCTGTGGTGACATCACAGAACCATGCCCTATTTTGTCCATGATTATGGGTCCATCATGGTTTCATGAAAACCATGGACAGAACATGGATGCCATCCGGGTTCTGTCAGTAGTTTTTATGATCAGTTAGGCTACTTTCACACTAGCGGCACGGACCTCCAGCAGGCTGCTCCATCGGGTGAACAGCCTGTCGGATCCGTCCTGCCGCTAGTGACCGTGTGCCCCTGGACTGCCTCTCCGTCCCCATCCGTCACGCGGTCACTAGCGGATGGACGGATCCAACAGGCTGTTCACCTGACGGAATAGCCTGCCGGAGGTCCGTGCCGCTAGTGTGAAAGTAGCCTTAGCAGGAGATGCGCTGGAAAGTAACAAAAAACAGACACAGGGAAAAACACAAATCCTTCACCGACATCTTCACGGAAGAACCACTGACCATCTTGTTATGGCCTCATGCACACAGACATATTTTCTTTCTGTGTCAGTTCAGGTTTTTTTTAGGACCGTATACGGAACCATTAATTTCAATGGGTCCACAAAAAAAACTGAAGTTACTCTGTGTGCATTTAGTTTCCGTATGTCCGTATTTCTGTTCCGCAAAAAATAGAACATGTCCTATTATTGTCCGCATTACGGACAAGGATAGGACTGTTCTATTAGGGGCCAGTTCCGTTCTGCAAAATACGGAATGCACATGGACGTCAAACGTATTTTTTGCGGATCAATTTTTTGCGGACCGCAAAATACATATGGTCGTGTACATGAGGCCTATGGATGGTATCCCGGACACAGATGTTAAAAGAGACAGAGATTTCATCCTAGATTTTAGTGTGGATTTCTAGACTGGTTCACAGACGTAATAGTTCCCTGATGTGTCAACATGCAGCTCTTCCCTGTAATACACTTAGGTCATTTTGCATTATTTTGCCACTATATGGTGGTATTATACAAGAACTGTATGTTAATAGGTGGTTAGCAGTACATGCTGCATAGTATTAAAGGGAACCTGTCATCATAAAAAGGCAGTGCAATCTGCAGGCAGCGTGTTATAGAGCAGGAGGAGTAGATGATATGTAGGTTTATGGGGAAAAAGATTCCGTCATTTATTTAAAGGAGTCTGTAATTTATTAATGCAAATTTCTGCTCATTATGGGCTATGGAGTCAAGGAGGCGGTCCTATCAGTGATTGACAGCTATCTCTGTATACACACTCAATTGTGTATACACCATACAGTATATACACACACTGTATGGTGGTATATAGACGTTGTGTGGTAGTATAAATTGAGGCAGGTTGTACAAGTAGTTTCTTAGGCATAGTGAGGGAGTATTATTTTAGGTGCAGAGTGGTAGTATTATTTTAGGCAGGGTGTACTAGCATTTGTTTAGGCATGTTGAGGGAGTATTATTTTATGTGTGGCATGGTAGTATTATTTTAGGCACAGTATAGTAGTATTATTTTAGGTGTGGTGTGGTAGTAATATTTTAGGCATGTATGGTAGTATTTTCTAAGCATAGTGTATAGTATTAATTAAGGCACAGTGTAATATAATAATTCTAGGCACAGTGTAGTAGCATTACTTTAGGCACTGTATAGTAGTAATATTTTAGGCACAGTGTGGTAGTATTATTTTAGGGACAGTGTAATAGTATTATTTTGGGCATGGTACAGTATTATTTTTTTAGGCATGGTATGGTAGTATTATTGTAGGCATGGTGTATGTTTTATTTTAGGCATGGTGTGGTAATATTTTAGGCATGGTATAGTAGTATTATTTTAGGCACGATGTAGTAGTATTATTTTTGGCATGGTATAGAAGTATTATTTTAGGCACAGTGTAGTATTATTTTACGTATGGTATGGTATAATAGTATTATTTTAGACATGGTGTAGCAGTATTATTTTAGGCACAGTGTAGTTGTATTATTTTATGAATGGTACAGTAGTACTATATTAAGCACGGTGTAGCAGTATTATTTTAGGCACAGTGTAGTAGTATTATTTTAGGTATCAGAGGAATGGAGGAGAACAGGAAGCAATAGTAGTGCGACAAAGGTACAGATGTGTTGGTATTTTTATTTATTTAAGTTGTGAAAGGTGATGCGTTTTGGGATTAGAATGCCCTTTGTCAGACCAGAACAACATTGATACATGCAGGTAAGTATACAGAATTTAAACATAGAATTTGGCAATAATTATAATACATACATGAATAAATAATTCATTCAAACAATAAATAGTATCAATGGATAATTGTACAAAATGTCTATTCATTGGAACAATAAAATACAGTATTTAAACGGGACACATGACTAACTTACTAATATGCTAATATTTTTTTCTGGTCTGACAAAAGGGCCAGTCTGGCCCCAAAATGTGTTACCTGTCACAAATTAAAAAAATATAAATACTTCAATCATACCAACACATCTGTACTTACTTCATTCGCTCCACTATTGTATCCCATTCTTCTCTCCTCCGATGTTCAGCCTGGCACGCTGCTACATGGAAGGATAAGCCTGGTGGCACTGATCACGCTATAGGCAAATGGTGGGTGTTGTGCTCCTAGCGCAACCCTGTAAGGTGAGTAGCTCCACTGAAGGCCAGCCTTGCCAGGACAATCTTTCCTATGAAGAGTCTCTCTCGTTCTTTTTTCTATTTGTTTAGTCATGGTATAGTAGTAGTATTTTAGGCACAGTATAGTAGTATTATTTTAGGCACAGTATAGTATTATTATTTTAGGCACAGTGTAGTAGTAATATTTTAGGCACGGTATAGTAGTATTATTTTAGGCACGGTGTAGTAGCATAGTAGTATTATTTTAGGCACGGTATAGTAGTATTATTGTAAGCACGGTATAGTAGTATTATTTTATGCATGGTGAAATAGTATTATTTTAGGCACACTGTAGTAGCATTATACCAACACTGTATGGTCATTTTTTAAATACAATACGGTAGTATTATTCAGCCATTATTCTGATCCATTCTTTATAAGCCAATTTCAGATCTGCTGCATTTATACTTATGATCTGTACTGTGACACAGTGAGGGGTTGTGTCTGGCAAGGCAGGTATTTTCCTCCCAGCATGTGCGGCTGGGCTGGTTTCCATCCAGGCGAGGTCAAATACCAGACCAGCATTTAAGTTCTGGTCCGGGTTTTGGCAGCACCTGGCTGTCCTTAAATAGGCAGCTGGGCTCAGCAGAGAGGTCTCTGCTTTAAGGATCTGAGGCTTTGTGCCATGCTGGAGGGCTGAGAGTCGCCTGCTGTGGACTACTGGAGGCAGAACTGCCAGCAAGGTGACTTGTGTTATATGAACTTTCCATTGTGTGTGAATTAACACCTAGACTGAAAAGTTACTGCTGTTTTGTGCAATTGCCTCAAGTGTGAATAAACACTGAAGTTTTGAGTTAAGAACTTGTATTTTGCCTCTGTACTGCGCCCGCTTACCCTATCTACCAGAACGAAACCCCACACTACCTAGAAGTTGGAAATACACATTTCTAGTGTTCCTTCTAGTAACGTACGTCTATAATACATATATCCTGTACATGTACTTCAAGTTTTTTTTCCTGCTTTGCCTTTTTCCCCATTCAGAGCTTCACTATGGGGCCCTATGATTTCTGTGCACATCCCTGGTAGATCTGACCTGTATCTGTCTCTCCTGCAGGCAGTGGACAGATCCAGCTATGGCAGTTCCTCCTAGAGCTCCTGTCTGACCACTCCAATGCCAACTGCATCGCCTGGGAAGGCACCAATGGAGAATTCAAGCTGACTGATCCAGATGAGGTTGCCAGACGCTGGGGGGAGAGGAAAAGCAAACCAAACATGAACTATGACAAGCTGAGCCGAGCCCTGCGCTACTACTACGACAAGAACATCATGGCCAAGGTCCATGGCAAGAGATATGCCTATAAGTTTGACTTCCATGGCTTGGCACAGGTGTGCCAGTCTGCACCCAGCACTGAACAGTCTCTCTACAAGTTCCAGAGCAATCTGCCACACTTACCCTTCCCTGGCCTCTCCAAGCTGAACCTCATGACTTCTGGGGTCTCACCAGCTGGATTCTCATACTGGCCTGGCACCCCCTCAGCTCTGTACCCCAGTCACAGCCTGCAGCCTGCCCCTGGTGGATTTGGCACAATGTCCACCTCTCACCTTAGCTCCATGAACAGTGTGGGCAACATGAGTGTGCATTACCATTAACTCCCTGTTTGCCAGATACTGGTGAGGATCGGGCCATCGTCCAAAATCTTTCAAAATAAGTGCACAGGTCACCAGTCAGTCATGTTAAGTCAATCACTTGTGGAAACCCCAATAACAGCAGCTATGTGAATATGATCGAAGTGCATCTGTCAGATCTCTGCTTGAGGGCAAGATGGGTTAGAGGGGGATGGGTTGAGCTCATGGATACATCACTTTGTATTATTTGATTCAGTATGTGCTGCCAGGACTCACAGAGAAAGCCTATGAGAACCTGTTAGAGAAGCAGGACTCACAGGCTTTATCTATGAGTAGACAGGAGAAGGACTCACAGGCTCTCTCTATAAATAGGCAGGGGAAGCAGGACTAACAGGCTTTCCTTATGATGATGCAGCAGAAGTAGGACTCACAAGCTTTCTCTATGAAGAGGTAGGACTCACAGGCTTTCTCTATGAAGAGGTAGGACTCACAGGCTTTCTCTATGAAGAGGTAGGACTCACAGGCTTTCTTTTTGAGAAGACAGGGGATGCAGGACTCACAGGCTTTATGAAGAGGCCGGGGAAGTAGGACTCACAGACATTCTCTATGAAGAGGCAGGGGAAGAAGGGCTCATAGGCTTTCTCTATAATGAGGAAGGGGAGCAGGACTCACAGGCTGCATGAGTAGATAGGGGAAGCAGGACTCACAGGCTTTCCCTATAGTGATGTAGCAGAAGCAGTACTCAAAGGCTCTATGAAGAGGCAGGGGAAGCAGGACTCACAGGCTTTCTGTATAAGTATGTGGGAGAATCTGTACTCACAGGCCTTCTCTATTAGCAGGCAGGGGGGAGAAGGACTCACAGGCTTTCTCTGTGAAGAGACACAGAATCAGGACTCACAGGCTCTCTCTATAAGGAGGCAGGGTTGCAGGACTCACAGGCTTTCTCTATAAGGAGGCTGGGTTGCAGGACTCACAGGCTTTCTGTATAAGGCCTCCTGCACACAACCGTTTCCCCCCCCGTTTACTGGCTGTTTTTTGCGTTCCGTATACGGAACCATTCATTTAAATGCTTCCGCCCAAAAAACTGAATGTACTCCGTATGCATTCAGTTTCTGTATTTCCGTTCTGTTTAAAGATAGAACATGTCCTATTATTGCCTGCAAATCACGTTCCGTGGCTCCATTCAAGTCAATGGGTCAGCAAAAAAACGGAAAACATACGGAAATGCATCCGTATGTCTTCCGTTTCCAGTCCGTTTTTTGCTGAACCATCTATTGAAAATGTTATGCCCAGCCCAATTTTATCTATGTAATTACTGTATACTGTATATGCCATACAGAAAAAACGGAACGGAAAAACGGAACAGAAATGGAAACACAACGGAAACAAAAAATGGAACAACGGATCCGTGAAAAACGGACCGCAAAACACTGAAAAAGCCATACGGTCATGTGCAATAGGCCTAAGTATGTGGAAGAATCTGGACTCACAGGCTTTCTCTGTGAAGAGACACAGAAGCAGGACTCACAGGCTTTCTCTATAAGGAGGCAGGGTTGCATGACTCACAGGCTTTCTCTATAAGGAGGCAGGGTTGCAGGACTCACAGGCTTTCTCTATAAGGAGGCAGGGTTGCAGGACTCACAGGCTCTCTCTATAAGGAGGCAGGGTTGCAGGACTCACAGGCTTTCTCTATAAGGAGGCAGGGTTGCAGGACTCACAGGCTCTCTCTATAAGGAGGCAGGGTTGCAGGACTCATAGGCTTTCTCTATAAGGAGGCAGGGTTGCAGGACTCACAGGCTCTCTCTATAAGGAGGCAGGGTTGCAGGACTCACAGGCTTTCTCTATAAGGAGGCAGGGTTGCAGGACTCACAGGCTTTCTCTATAAGGAGGCAGGGTTGCAGGACTCACAGGCTCTCTCTATAAGGAGGCAGGGTTGCAGGACTCACAGGCTTTCTCTATAAGGAGGCAGGGTTGCAGGACTCACATGCTCTCTCTATAAGGAGGCAGGGTTGCAGGACTCACAGGCTCTCTCTATAAGGAGGCAGGGTTGCAGGACTCACAGGCTCTCTCTATAAGGAGGCAGGGTTGCAGGACTCACAGGCTCTCTCTATAAGGAGGCAGGGTTGCAGGACTCACAGGCTCTCTCTATAAGGAGGCAGGGTTGCAGGACTCACAGGCTCTCTCTATAAGGAGGCAGGGTTGCAGGACTCACAGGCTCTCTCTATAAGGAGGCAGGGTTGCAGGACTCACAGGCTCTCTCTATAAGGAGGCAGGGTTGCAGGACTCACAGGCTCTCTCTATAAGGAGGCAGGGTTGCAGGACTCACAGGCTTCTCTATAAGGAGGCAGGGTTGCAGGACTCACAGGCTCTCTCTATAAGGAGGCAGGGTTGCAGGACTCACAGGCTCTCTCTATAAGGAGGCAGGGTTGCAGGACTCACAGGCTCTCTCTATAAGGAGGCAGGGTTGCAGGACTCACAGGCTTTCTCTATAAGGAGGCAGGGTTGCAGGACTCACAGGCTCTCTCTATAAGGAGGCAGGGTTGCAGGACTCACAGGCTTTCTCTATGAAAATGCAGTAGTATTTAAACAGCCTTTTAGATGAAAATACTAGTCAATACACTTTATATCACTGAGCTCAGCCCCTCTTCCCTCAGTTGCACTCCTGATAGGGGCACATTAATAAAATGAAGTATGAAGTGACAGAAACGCCTACAGCTGTGACATTACTATAGACTGTAGATATACAGGTCAGACTGATGGATTTGAGGACCTGTAGTCACTTCACATTATTTTATATTTGATATACGGACATATGTCATCGATGTGGTAACTTATAGGGTGCTTCAGGCTGGAGAGAGGTTAAATGTTTTTGTTTTAATTATATAAAGCTTTACCGGCATATAATGAGAAAATATATATATATGCTTTGTATTTCAATTCCTCGCCATTTTCAATATCTCTGCTTGCTATCAGTAAATGGAAGAGTTTATATGCAGACAACCTTTATACACCTATTAAGTCTGAGAGTTTGTTACAATAGCATCCACTTTATCTAGAGCTAAACTGTCTGGACTTTAGTCAAGCAGAGATATTGCTTTAGCAAGCAGAGATATTGAAATTGCAGAGGAATTGAAATGTCAAGTATATTAAAAAGCTGCAGATCTGTGCATTATAAAAGGGTTACATCTTGCAAATCCCCACCACAAAACAGCTGTGCACGAAGATCGATGATTGCAGTGGCGTCAGTTCACCCCCATTTTCTATCACGATGGATAAACAATGCAATTCTCCCATGCCGCATTAGATATTATGGGCAGCGCTGGATGAGCTGAGATAAGTGCACTGGTCGATGTCTCTACTATTATGGGCTGTCACATCAGAGCATGTAAGGTCAGCTTTCCTGGACTTGAAGTCTGAAGACCCCTCTGTTCTACCAATATCAATACATTATATTAAATACTGATGTAGCAGAGCTCAATTTGTCAATTACCAGTACTTTCTATGCATCACTTACCAGAGCCCAAATTTTTCCCCGTATTACATGCTTCATATTTTCCAGCAGCCATGTATAGAAGTCAGATAACATATATACGTATATATGATGAATGTTTTTGTGTAAAAAAAAAAAAACAACACATAATAAATGTTGACATTTTCAATGGATTTGTTTCTGCTTTATGATACTCTGCAGTTTTGAGCTGTTGGTTTCCACTGAAGCTCCTGGGCCCCAATACTCAATCTGTGCTGGGGCCCCGGCGGAGCTGCCATCCTCTGATGTGATAAAGGGGTCACTGGTAGTGATGGCCGAACATCGGCTGGGATCATTGGCAAAAATTCCCACAAAAAATATGTATTTTAATCAGGGGCCATTTTTATGCATCTTAAAGGGAAACTCACAAATATATGCCCTGCTGGAGCCAAAATTTTTTTTATTTTAGGCCACGGGAGTACAGGCCTCAAACATTAGGCATTCACCGGACAGAAAACATCAAGTGATTATATGGCTGGAGGTATAATAGACGGCCATTGGATATCAATTTTACTGCAGGCCAGTACAAATACATGTCAAATCCATATGTTTAAAAGAACAAAAAATATAAAATTGGATTAAAAACATGGCGAATCCCCCCTCTTGAAAAAAACTAACAAATGATAATAGTTGAAATTCGATAACACGTGGTCATCACAGGTGTTGAATTTATCCGAGGTCCCAAACATTAGGCATTAACCTGACAGAAAATACCTTTTATGCCGCTGTATTTACATAAGACAAGGACCATTCTTTGTTATGGGTGGTGGCGGATATGTGTGGGCTGGCATGAAGAAATTCAATTAAATGTGGTCATCACAGGTGTTGAATTCCTCCGAGATCCATGCCTCATTCATTTTTAGAAATGTGAGGTAGTCCACAGTGTTGTGAGATAGGCGAATGCGCTTATCAGTCACGATTCCCTTGCTGCGCTGAACGTTCTTTCATACAGGACACTCGACAAGGGGCAAGCCAAGAGTTCCATGGCAAATTGTGCCAGCTCTGGCCACAGGTGAAGCCTGCACACCCAGTAGTCCAGGGGTTCCTCGCTTCTCAGAGCGTCCACATCGGCCGTTAACCCCATGTAGTCGGACACCTGTCGGTCTAGGCGTTACCTGAGGGTGGATCCGGAGAGCGGCTGTCGATGGGTTGGCTACAAGAATGATCTCATATCAGAAGTGACCAACACATCTTCAAACCGCCCTCTTTTTGCAGGCGCTGTAGGATTAGTACCCGCAACTGTTTCTCTGTGGGTGGAAATTCCTCTGCCAGCCCCCCCAACAGCAGAATGCAGCATATCTGGCAGCAAGGCCTGGAAATGCTGCATTCTGACAGTCCTCTGTGATGCTGGTAACATGTCAGCCATTTTGTGTTTGTACCGGGGGTCTAAGTACGTTGCCACCCAGTACTGGTCCTTGCACTTTATGTTCTTTATACGGGGGTCCCTCTTCAAACACTGGAGCATGAAGGCTCCCATTTGCACTAAATTGGAAGCGGTGGAGCGCCATGGCTCCTGCTTATCGCCCAGGAAAATGTTGTCCTCTGTCTCCTCACCCCAGTCATGGACAACACCAGGGATCCCCGAAATGTTTAAAGTCCCCCTCACAGCCTGCTCTTCTGTCACGGCTGAGGATGGGGAAAACCCTCAGCCGTGCGATGCCAGAAGATGGTAGGTCGCTACTTGGCCAGGACCACAGAATTAGGGAGCAGGTCACCTCCTAGAGCTTCCCCAATCTGACCCTGACTCCTAGCTACATGAGCCGACCTTGAAGGTAGGAGGGCTCATGCTCAGGAACCTCGGATCCCTACTCACCCTCCGCAGATCCCTGAGCTAGGAGCTGGGTAGACAGAGGCTTTATAGCCCATGTAGCCACACCCACACAGACACACCCAGAGCACACAATCTAGGAAGGAAGTTAACCCTTCCAACACCAGGGAAGGCAAGACAGCAACCTAAAGGGGAATACACACACAATAAACCCCGTGCACACCAGACAAGGAAAGTGCACACATATAAACACACGTTGCAAAGTGCAACCGCATGCACAACATAGCAAGCTGCCTCACAACAGCTCAGGCTGCTATGCTGCCATATAAATAATGTTGCCAGCGGCAACCACAGATGAGGCAACATACTACAGCCCTCACCTGTGATTGACAACAAGACCTAGACCACAGGCAACTGCATGCGGTTACCAGAGTCACGACCATGACCATGGTCGTGACATCTTCTTGCTCCTCCTCCTCCCCCCAGCCATCAGAGAGGAGAAGGTAGAAGAGGAAGGACGTGGAGTGCTGAGAGTGTGGCTTTGTGGGTTCTGACGGCGTTGCTCCCACTGGCCTCGGTGATGGGAGGCCAGGTGCCTTCTTAAGGCGGTTGTCCCTAGGTGAGTGTTGGGCTTACCGCGACTTATGCGTTGACAGCACAGGCTGCAGATGGCAACACTATTGTCAGCAGCTGACACGTTAGAAAAAGCCCACACTGCGGAGCCATGTGCCGGCGTCCTGGGAGCGCCAGATGTGACCGTGCATGGTGGATGGCTCGATGGCTCGCTACAGATACGTTTGCTTTTTGCCTCCTGTGCACTGCGAGCTCTGCCTGCTTCTCCTCCCTCTCTGCTGCTCCGTCTCTCCCTCTGAACTCCCCTCCTCTTCCTCTCTTGTGGGCACCCACGTGACGTCCATTGACACGTCATCATCGTCACCTTCACCACCACTGACATTAGAGTTCTCGGAGTAGGCAGCAACAGCGGGGACCACCCTCCTTGGGCCCATCTGGGTGCTGTTGTCAGACCGCTGGGTGGCGGCCGTTGCTACCTCCTCTTCCTGATCCGATGCTGGGAATGGCTGCGAATCGGTAAGGTCTGGGAATGGATGGGAAAATAATTCCTCTGACAGGAGTAAAGGGGCTATGGTGGTGGTGTCTTTGCGGGTGCACACAGCAGAGGTGAGGAGGGTGCAGATACAGAGGATGAGGAGGGTGCAGATACAGAGGATGAGGAGGGTGCAGATACAGAGGATGAGGAGGGTGCAGATACAGAGGATGAGGAGGGTGCAGAAGCGGAAGGCTGAGTGAGCCACTCAACCAACTCTGGTGCTTCCTTTGACGTAATCTCACGCACCTTCTCCAACTTCCCACTTAGGCTCCGGCCTGGTGCACCTGCCTGACCCCTGCCACCCCTGAGGAACGGTCTGCCTCTTCCTCTGCCTGTCATTTTCAAAATGACCCTCGGCCTAAGTCCGTAGAGAAGAGCAGTATTTGTGGAAGCAGGTATATATCAATAGCACCCCTCAATCAGTATTTGGTGGAAGAAGGTATATCGCAGCCCTCAAGCAGTTTATTTTGGGGCAACAACAGGTATATCACACCAGATGCAATTATTTGTTCCAGTAACGTTTGTCCCTCTATATAGCTGCAGTATCACAGCAGAACCGCACACGACTGCTGCACGATACAAATGCTCCATAATATAATTTCTATGTTAGAAAGTATATTATAAGTATATTACACCCCTCAGTATATCACACCTATCGATAGCACACCTATACCAGTCATTAAAAGGACTTTTGTGGTCCTATCAGGTAGCGTTTGGTGTCCCTAACAGCCTGTCCCTGCTCCACACAGCAACCTCTCCCTACACTGGCAAAACACTGAATGTAAAATGGCGGCCAGATCGGGTTTATTTATAAGGTAGGGGGTGTCCATGTGCTGAAACGTCTCAATTGTCTGTCCTGTCCCACCTGATGGATGTGTCATGGGTCAAAGTTCGGCGCTATGCAAAAGAATATGACGCCGGCGGACATCGCCATATGTTCGCCTGTTCGGCGAACCACGAACGAGCAACGTTCGCTGAGAAACAACCTTTGGGTGAACCGCCATCTCTAGGCCATCTCTAGTCACTGGGCACCATAGGGGACCAGAGCCTGAGGACAGCTGCATCCCTTATGACTATGCTCCAGCCTGCGCTGGTCCTATGGTTTGTTCACTGCAGTATTTCCTGTCCATTGTCATCTGTGCCTGACTTTTGTGATGCACTTTTGTCACATGGACTGAAGGCGCAGGGATAGTGGTGAGGCCCTAGTGACTCCCTGGGAAGTCAGTGGCAGCCAGATAGGTGCCCAACCCCAGAACACACGAGGGGCAATTTCATAGGAAGCCAGTTTTGCCTATTTGTATATTATATATAGTGTGGGAGGAAACCAGAATACCTGCAGGAAACCCAGGCAAAGACGGGGAGAAGATACAATCTCCATGCAGAGGTTGGACCTGGTCTGATTCCAACCCAGGACCCCATGGCACCAGTGCTGACCTCTGAGCCACCAGGGACTATAGCTATGGATGGCAGCATAGAAGAGGAGGAAGGACATGTAGTCACCTTGGTTTAGTTCTCCGCCAGGCTTGCGCCTGTGTCACAGGAGGGAGGAACGGGTCAATGCTGCCCCCAATATTGCCGTACATCGTGTCTCAGGCAGATATGTGACTAACGATCCATGTATCTCCCCTTTATACAATGTATCTGATACTCTGTTTACTCCACAAATCATGGACTCCTTGTATTCTGCTCCACATAACGATTTCACTGGATACAATGTAAACACTTAAAGGAATTTCCTGTTACCCGTATAAACAATGTAATCATCGTAGAACAGGGATGGCCAACCTGCGGCTCTCCAGCTGCTGTACAACTACAACTCCCACCATGCCCAGGTAGCTGTAGGCAGTGTGAGCATGCTAGGAGTTGTAGTCTTGCTTCAAGTTGGCCATCCCTGTCGTAGAAGAAAAGATTCTTTGATTATCCTTATTTACAATTAAAGGCTGAAAACTTCTACAGACCTAATACTTCTCACAGCTGGTAATTTGTTACAGTTGTATCCAGGGGTGCACCACCAATGAGGCCAGGTGAGGCGATCTCCTCAGAGAGCACCAGGTAGGGGCAGCAGAAGGACCATGGGCAATGAGCGCTTTTATTGTGGCAAAGGGGTTAGGTTAAGAAATTGGCATGGGGGGGGGGGCATTTTTGATCGGTTTGATCGGTTTTCTTGCCTCTGCCACCTACTGTGCAGAGAACTGCAGTGTAAGTCCGTTCAAGTGAATGAGGCCATAAGCAACTCACCAAATATCTTGGGTCCAGGACACCTGCAGAGAAAAACAGTGAAGGTGACACAGGGCCACACCAGAACTTCAGACCCTTCATTCTCAGGACTGGTGGAGGGTCCGGCCAGTCATAATGATGAGATATCCTAACACCCCCATAGCATTTCCCGCAGCGATCCTAGTAGTGTGACATTTCCCCCTGTAACACATGGCATATTCTATACTAGTATGGCTTTATTCTATAACTAAACTGGTGTCCACAGAATAATACAATCCCCAAAATGACAGAAGCATCTATACTGTGCTGCCCTCTACTGGTTGTCATAGAATAATACAACACCCATCATCCAAGACCCTATAGACATCTATACTGTGCTGCCCTCTACTGGTTGTCATAGAATAATACAACACCCATCATCCAAGACCCTATAGACATCTATACTGTGCTGCCGTCTACTGGTTGTCACAGAATAATACAACACCCATCATCCAAGATCCTATAGACATCTATACTGTGCTGCCGTCTACTGGTTGTCACAGAATAATACAACACCCATCATCCAAGACCCTATAGACATCTATACTGTGCTGCCCTCTACTGGTTGTCACAGAATAATACAACACCCATCATCCAATATCTTATAGACATCTATACTGTGCTGTCCTCTACTGGTTGTCACAGAATAATACAACACCCATCATCAAAGATCCTATAGACATCTATACTGTGCTGCCGTCTACTGGTTGTCACAGAATAATACAACACCCATCATCCAATATCTTATAGACATCTATACTGTGCTGCCCTCTACTGGTTGTAACAGAATAATACAACACCCATCATCCAAGACCCTATAGACATCTATACTGTGCTGTCCTCTAATGGTTGTCACAGAATAATACAACACCCATCATGCAAGATCCTATAGACATCTATACTGTGCTGCCGTCAACTGGTAATAATACAATACCTACATACTCTTCTGCCATGTACTAGTAATACTGAAGTGTATATATATATATTTGGCTGAGTGATACCATACTGTGATGGTTAAGGCAGTAGAATTGTGCTCATGGTCTCGGGATAATACAGTCTATATCATGTTAGACTCTTATAGAGATTTACATATATACTCTGCTCTGCCATAAAGAAATAGTATTGATGAGTTAGTTCTCTACTCTGCCGCCCTCTGCTGGTAGTCATGGAGTGACGCAATCTCCAATCATAAAGCCTCATTCACACGTCAGTGTTCGGTCAGTGATTTCCATCAGTGATTTTGAGCCAAATCCAGGATTGGAGCCTCCGCAGACATAAGGTATAAGGGAAAGATCTGCAACTGTTCTGTGCTCAGATCCACTCCTGGTTTTGGCTCAAAATCACTGATGGAAATCACTGACCGAACACTGACGTGTGAATGAGGCAGAAGAGACAAATATTCCCACCTCATGCAGTGATGGTAAATCACTAGGATTGGTGGGGGTCTGACTCCTGCAGCCATCCCCATCCATCTTGTGGATAGAGGTAGATGATAATTTTTTTTCTGGGAAAGCCCCTTTAAAGGATTAGAAAGACATGGTGGCCTTGTTCCAGAAATAGTGCCAACCCTGTGCATAGGCTGTATGTGGTATTGCAGGTCAACTATTCACTTCAGTGGAGCAGAGATATTTCTGGAAGAAGGTAAGGCAAGTTTCTCTAATCCTGGACAACTCCTTTAAAGGCTATGTACACCTCCGGAGGCAATTTTTTGGTATGATGGCATGTTACCCATTTTTGGCTAAAAAAATCATTTTTTTTCAATTGGTCTTTAGTAAAAATATTGAGCCATTCTGTCACAAAGAGTTAACTGTTTTTCTAACTGTGTGACTGCTACTTTCACTTTGTGGCATCATGTAATAAACCTTATCTGTAAACTACTGAGAGGTCATAAACACTTATTTAAGCCGCATTCTTAACAGTAAGATAAGGACTGAGCTTTAATGAGTGTTTATAATGTCAGAGAGCAAAGATAAGGAGCCCGTCAGCTCCCCAACTGACGGAAAGGACAGAAAATCCAAAGGCTGCTACTAGAGCATCTAAGCTCTGTACAGAAAAAAGGGCTCCATATTTTTAATAAAGACCAATTGAAAAAAATATTTTTAGCTCAAAATGAGTGCAATGCAATAAGAAAAAAAAATGCCCCCAAAGCTGTACATAGCCTTAAAGGATCTTACTTTTGTTGCTATGGACAACTCTGTAGCAATATCCATATTTCTTACATGTGTTATGCAAATCCTCATAAAAGACATGCACATTTCCTGGTGGATTTGTCCATAGCAGAGAATTGCTTCTTGTGTGAAGGCGCCTTTAAAGGTGTTGCCCAGGATTCTAATATTGATGGCCCTTCCTCTGGATAGGCCATCAATATCTGATCAGGGTCCAACGCCTGTAATTCCACCGATTTGAAGTTAAAGCTGGCAACTGCAGCACTGCTCCCATTGAAGAGAATGAAAACATGCTAGCCACCTCCTGTCTCTTTAGAACCTCAGGCTGCTACTCTTCCATTGCCCCCATGCTTTACACTGCAGCTATTGTTGTTCAGATTGACTGCTGTGCATAAGAGCAGCAAAAAGTCAGTGCATGGAGAGGTGATTTCCATTACAGTAAGGGAACTGCTGCATGTAGACTGAGAGGAGGAGCCTTAGTTAAGGGAGGAGCCTCAGTAAAGTGAGAAGGGTCAGTAAGGGGAGGGGCCTCGCTAAGGGGAGGAGCCTCAGTAAATGGTGCTGTAGATCTGCTTTAGGCCTCATGCTGAGGACCATAGTTTGGGTCTGTGTATGATCCGCATGTTTTGCAGACTGCACGCAGATCGATTCATTTCTATGGGTCCACAAAGAATGCTAACTGCTGAAAATGCGGAGTGCACACGGCTGGTATCTGTATTTTGTGGTTCCGTGGTTTGCAGATTGAAAAATGGATACGGTCATGTGCAGGAGTCCTCACAGTTACTGTGGCCGTAAAAGTAATGAAGGACAGATTATTATCTGAAGAACTCATCAATGGTAGTAAAACCTGCAGTGATTGGTCAGTACCTGGATTCTGACACTAGAGGGCGCTCCATGCACACAAATAATCTATGCTACCTCCACAATGTAGACTAAAGGGAAGCAGCAGAACATAGAATGTGTCGGCAGATAAGAACCATTTGGCCCATCTAGTCTGCCCAATATACTAAGTACTATGGATAGCCCCTGGCCCTATCTTATATGAAGGATGGCCTTATGCCTATCCCATGCATGCTTAAACTCCTCCGCTGTATTTGCCGCTACCACTTCTGCAGGAAGGCTATTCCATGCATCCACTACTCTCTCAGTAAAGTAATACTTCCTAATATTACTTTTAAACCTTTGCCCCTCTAATTTAAAACTATGTCCTCTTGTAGCAGTTTTTCTTCTTTTTAAATCTTCTCTCCTCTTTTACCTTGTTGATTCCCTTTATGTATTTAGTAGTTTCTCTCATCTCCCCTCTGCCTCGTCTTTCTTCCAAGCTATACATGTTAAGGTCCTTTAATCTTTCCTGGTGAGTTTTATCCTGCAATCCATGTACCAGTTTAGTAGCTCTTCTCTGAACTCTCTCCAAAGTATCTATATCCTTCTGGAGATATGGCCTCCAGTACTGAGCACAATACTCCAAGTGAGGTCTCACTAGTGCTCTGTAGAGCGGCATGAGCACCTCCCTCTGTCATCACACGGTGGCCGGTTCTAGGTGAAATGGGGTCCTGGGGTGAAAAACAATACACTTGCTGACTTTAACGTCCCGTATTGACTCAGGAGATTTAATTTGTGGACGTTCATACAGAAGAAACTGTATATTGTGTGGCACAGTGTAGGCTATATGTGTATAACAAACAGATTTCACATGAAAACTTACAGTCACTTGGCCCTTGGGGATCTCGGTCGCCACTTCCACACTTTGGCCGGGGGCTCGGCGGAGCTGATGTGTTTTATCCTAATGAGAAAAATTTCATAATAAGGATTTGGAGAAGGGGCAGAGGGATAGCAGG
The DNA here is from genome assembly GCF_014858855.1 of Bufo gargarizans. Taxonomy (NCBI): domain Eukaryota; kingdom Metazoa; phylum Chordata; class Amphibia; order Anura; family Bufonidae; genus Bufo; species Bufo gargarizans. Next base: position 30,231,060 of record NC_058087.1, read on the forward strand.
AGCAGGGAGAGGCCGGTGCTGCTACTAGGGGGTCATACCATGGGGGAGTAATAACGCCCACCATAATCCCCCCCCCCCCAGTAGTAATAATTCTCCTTATAATGTGACAGTGCAAAAAATACCCCCTTGTAATCCCCCCATAGCGCCCCCATAATGTGCCAGTATAAAATACCTCTATATAGTAAATGCCCCCATAGTGCTCCTCTCCCCCTCCCTCCTAGTGCCCCCCATAATGTGCCAGTATAAAATGCCCCATATATAGTGCCCCAGTAGATGCCCTCAGTGTCCCTCATAATTTGTAAGTATAAAATACCCCTTCTCAGTGCCCCCGTAGATGACCCCATAGTACTCCTTTCCCCCCTTCCCCATAGTACCCACCATAATGTGTCCCAATATAAAATGCCCCTATACAGAGCCCCCATATAAAATACCCCTTCTTTGTAGCCTCAGTAGATGCCCCTATAGTGCCCACCAATAATATGCCAGTAAGAAGTGCCCCCATAGTGCCACCCAATAATGTGCCAGTAAAATGTGCCCCCATAGATGTGCCCCCACCATCTTGTGCCAGTAACAAGAGCCCCCCACCCCATATCATGTGCCAGTAGCCAGAGCGCCTCTCATATCATTAGCCACCAGTATTGTACACATATGAAAAAAAAAAACACTTATACTTACCTCCATGTCAGCGATGCGATGCAGCCTCTTCCGGCCTGTGTCCCGCGCTGTACGGCTCAGGCGGCGCAATTACGTCATTGCGCCGCCTGCACCAGCCTCTGATAGGCTGCCGGCCTAGTGCTTGCAGCCTATCAGAGGAAGGGGAAGGGACACGCCTCTCCCTCCCCTGCCCTGCTGCACAGCCATCTGTATCACTGTCCTGAGGACGGCGATACAGATGACTATGGAGATGAGCGCTTCCACAATGGAAGCGCTCATCTCCCTGTGTGACTGTCCCGCCGCCGCTGCCCCACTTGCCGCCATGGGGCCCACGAAAATATAGTTAGTTGTGGGCAGGCGGGGGCCTCTAAGGACTTGGGGGCCCAGGGGCAATTGCCCCCCTTGCCTTAATGGAAGCACCGGCCCTGCTCCTCCAGACTTGTGTCCCATGAGATATTAGGCATCAGCAGCTCCCAATACATTGTTAGTCTTGTCCCCCACTGTTATGGGGGCTCTGTTACTGTTATGGGGACACTATTACTCTCATACCTCTTAATCTCTGGCAGCAGCTTGTCTCCCAAGGGAACAAAGGATTGAACATGTTGAAATCCAGCACGCTCAGCCTTCTTTTCCCCTAAATTTGCCTTCAGGGCAGGGTTAGGACATCCTCCTACTCATTAGATAGTCGCCAGGTCTCGCTGGATAATTCAAAAGTCTATGGGCTCTTGTACAGTCTCAGCATTAGGCCTCATGCACACGACCGTATGTATTTTTCGGTCCGCAAAATACGGATCCGCAAAAAAATGGAAGACATCCGTGTAACGTCCATGTTGCATCTTTTTTTTTTTGCGGATTCATTGTAACAATGCCTGTACTTGTCCGCAAAACGTAAACGAATAGGACATGTTAAATGTTATGTTACTGCTGCTGAGCAACCATTACTCTACAATCAATAATGTCTGACTCACCAGTATGCTAAAGACACTCACACAGGGGGCATCTGTCAGTAGTCACATGGGGTGAGACCCTGATAGTGCCTCCTCCAGTATAGAGACCACCTCACAGCATAGTGCACCCTCCAATGTACAGACCCCCTCAAGCATGGAGACCACCTCACAGCATAGTGCCCTCTCCAGTATAGACACCCCCACCACTATGGAGACCACCTCACAGCATAGTGCCCTCTCCAGTATAGACACCCATTTACATTATAGTGCTTCTTCCCAGTATACCCATTCAGAGAATACGGCCCCCTCCCAGTATAGTGACCACCTCACAGCATAGTGCCCCCTCCAGTACAGATACCACCTCACACCATTGTGCCCCTTCCTAGTATAGAGACCACCTCACAGCATTGTACCCCTTCCTAGTATAGAGACCACCTCACAGCATTGTACCCTCTCCTAGTATAGAGACCACCTCACAGCATTGTGCCCCTTCCTAGTATAGAGACCACCTCACAGCATTGTACCCTCTCCTAGTATAGAGACCACCTCACAGCATTGTGCCCCCTCCTAGTATGGAGACCACCTCACAGCATTGTGCCTCCTCCTAGTATAGAGACCACCTAACAGCATTGTGCCCCCTCATAGTATAGAGACCACCTCACAGCATTGTGCCCCTTCCTAGTATAGAGACCACCTCACAGCATTGTACCCTCTCCTAGTATAGAGACCACCTCACAGCATTGTGCCCCCTCCTAGTATAGAGACCACCTCACAACATTGTACCCCCTCCCAGTATTGAGACCATCTCACAGCATTGTGCCCCCTCCAGTATAGAGACCAGCTCACAGCATTGTGCCCCCTCCTAGTATAGAGACCACGTCATAGCATTTGGCCCCCTCCTAGTATAGAGACCACCTCACAGCATTGTGCCCCCTCCTAGTATAGAGACCACCTCACAGCATTGTGCCCTCTCCTAGTATAGAGACCACCTCACAGCATTGTGCCCCCTCCTAGTATAGAGACCACCTAACAGCATTGTGCCCCCTCCCAGTATAGAGACCACCTCACAGCATTGTGCCCCCTCCCAGTATAGAGACCACCTCACAGCATTGTGCCCCCTCCTAGTATAGAGACCACCTCACAGCATTGTGCCCCTTCCTAGTATAGAGACCACCTCACAGCATTGTGCCCCCTCCTAGTATAGAGACCACCTCACAGCATTGTGCCCCCTCCCAGTATAGAGACCACCTCACAGCATTGTGCCCCCTCCCAGTATAGAGACCACCTCACAGCATTGTGCCCCTCTCCAGTATAGAGACCACCTCACAGCATTGTGCCCCTCTCCAGTATAGAGACCACCTCACAGCATTGTGCCCCCTCCTAGTATAGAGACCACCTCACAGCATTGTGCCCCCTCCTAGTATAGAGACCACCTCACAGCATTGTACCCTCTCCTAGTATAGAGACCACCTCACAGCATTGTGCCCCCTCCTAGTATAGAGACCACCTCACAGCATTGTACCCTCTCCTATTATAGAGACCACCTCACAGCATTGTGCCCCCTCCTAGTATAGAGACCACCTCACAGCATTGCGCCCCCTCCTAGTATAGAGACCACCTCACAGCATTGTGCCCCCTCCTAGTATAGAGACCACCTCACAGCATTGTGCCCCCTCCTAGTATAGAGACCACCTCACAGCATTGTACCCCCTCCAGTATAGAGACCACCTCACAGCATTGTGCCCCCTCCAGTATAGGGACCACCTCACAGCATTGTGCCCCCTCCTGGTATAGAGACCACCTAACAGCATTGTGCCCCCTCCTAGTATAGAGACCACCTCACAGCATTGTGCCCCCTCCTAGTATAGAGACCACCTCACAGCATTGTGCCCCCTCCTGGTATAAAGACCTCCTCACAGCATTGTGCCCCCTCCCAGTATAGTGACCACCTCACAGCATTGTACCACCTCACACCTCACACCTCACAGTATAGAGACCACCTCACAGCATTGTGCTCCCTCCTAGTATAGAGACTACCCCACAGCATTGTGCCCCTCCTAGTATAGAGACCACCTCACAGCATTGTGCCCCCTCCCAGTATAGCGACCACCTCACAGCATTGTGCCCCCTCCTAGCCCACCTCACAGCATTGTGCCCCCTCCTGGTATAAAGACCTCCTCACAGCATTGTGCCCCCTCCCAGTATAGTGACCACCTCACAGCATTGTACCACCTCACACCTCACAGTATAGAGACCACCTCACAGCATTGTGCCCCCTCCTAGTATAGAGACTACCCCACAGCATTGTGCCCCTCCTAGTATAGAAACCACCTCACAGCATTGTGCCCCCTCCTAGTATAGAGACCACCTCACAGCATTGTGCCCCCTCCCAGTATAGCGACCACCTCACAGCATTGTGCCCCCTCCTAGCCCACCTCACAGCATTGTGCCCCCTCCTGGTATAAAGACCTCCTCACAGCATTGTGCCCCCTCCCAGTATAGTGACCACCTCACAGCATTGTACCACCTCACACCTCACACCTCACAGTATAGAGACCACCTCACAGCATTGTGCCCCCTCCTAGTATAGAGACTACCTCACAGCATTGTGCCCCTCCTAGTATAGAGACCACCTCACAGCATTGTGCCCCCTCCTAGTATAGAGACCACCTCACAGAATTGTGCCCCCTCCCAGTATAGAGACCACCTCACAGCATTGTGCCCCCTCCTAGTATAGAGACCACCTCACAGCATTGTACCCTCTCCTAGTATAGAGACCACCTCACAGCATTGTGCCCCCTCCTAGTATAGAGACCACCTCACAGCATTGTACCCTCTCCTAGTATAGAGACCACCTCACAGCATTGTACCCTCTCCTAGTATAGAGACCACCTCACAGCATTGTACCCTCTCCTAGTATAGAGACCACCTCACAGCATTGTGCCCCCTCCAGTATAGATACTACCCCACAGCATTGTGCCCCTCCTAGTATAGAGACCACCTCACAGCATTGTGCCCTCTCCTAGTATAGAGACCACCTCACAGCATTGTACCCTCTCCTAGTATAGAGACCACCTCACAGCATTGTGCCCCCTCCAGTATAGATACTACCCCACAGCATTGTGCCCCTCCTAGTATAGAGACCACCTCACAGCATTGTGCCCCCTCCTAGTATAGAGACCACCTCACAGCATTGTGCCCTCTCCTAGTATAGAGACCACCTCACAGCATTGTACCCTCTCCTAGTATAGAGACCACCTCACAGCATTGTGCCCCCTCCTAGTATAGAGACCACCTCACAGCATTGTACCCTCTCCTAGTATAGAGACCACCTCACAGCATTGTACCCTCTCCTAGTATAGAGACCACCTCACAGCATTGTACCCTCTCCTAGTATAGAGACCACCTCACAGCATTGTGCCCCCTCCTAGTATAGAGACCACCTCACAGCATTGTGCCCTCTCCTAGTATAGAGACCCTCTCTCAGCATAGTAATAAGGGATACCATACGGCTGCTATAAGGGGCAGAGCAGGTTGGTTTCAACCTAAGGCAGCCATCCCCAGTATTCTACTATAAGGAATAAACAAAGTAGGGGGCAAGCAAGCCCTGCGTCCTTTATCCTTTAATATTGACATGCAACAGTGTGAACCCCTGCAAGAGGTAGGACCCCATTTTGAATTCTGCTGTCAGGCCCCGTCCATGTATGCTCCTGCTCCACACCCAACATGTAAATGTTGGTTCAGCAGGTGCACAGTCCATATAAAGGAGCAAACGTCCAATAATTGGGAATTCTATATAATTTGGAAGCCCAGTACTAATGGCCCTAGTCAGTAATGTCCCTCTAAAATATACGGACAGTATGGACACTGGACATCCAGTGCTGGGGCAACTGGTATTCGAGCTATTTTGCATAAATCGAGCAATTATCTTTAATTACACCAGTGATTTGCAGGCTGTTAGGGCATGCTGGGAGTTGTAGTTGTGTGACTGCTGGAGAGACCGCCGCTGTAAGGACTCGGTCGGTGTTTCTTCTGGGTAATTATGTAAGAATCCTGTTATATCTCACATGGTTCTAAGAAAAGAACGTGCACCGTCCAGCCCTTCATAATCCGCACAAGCCTATTAACTTTCCATGTCAGCAGCAGGATAGGAAGCAAACAGCCACTGGGGTGTGAGGACATATGCAAGTCCTTCCGAGTATTAGCAGCTGTCTAGTGTAATATTGTCACTATCACTATTATCTCTTTTATATTAGGTGATCATTTATGTTTTCTGAGAATTTGCTACAATTGTATCCAGTCTACACAATCCTCTGTGAGGGGAACAGGCTGCACTCCCGACTGATACATTGTATCTGCACTGACACATTGAATCCAAGAACATAAACCGGAAACTCCAGCAATGAAGCCCTCGGCGATTAAAAACACTTCTTTATTCCATGTGTTAAAATCAGTACAGCATATCCCGGGACGGTGACTCGTTTCGCGCCTCAAACAAGGGCTTTTAATCATAACACGACCCGTACAAAATAGGATAGAATCTGCTACCATAGGGCTGTTGGATCACATTCTTATACTGATGACCCATCCTCAGCATAGGTCATCAGCATGTTATCGCTGGGGGTCCGGCACCCTGTGGGCACCACGGCCTTCTCGCAGCTTACTAAGCACAGCGCTGTACATTGTATAGTGGCTGTGCTTGGATTCGCGCTCAGCCCCATTCACTTGAATGGAGCTGAGCTGCTTCTAGGCCACGTGACCGATAAACGTGTCATCACTGGCCTGGGAAAAGGTACGAGGAGGCTGCGGCGCTCACAGAGCACGGCTGCCATTTTGAACAGTTGATCGGCGGGTGTCCCAGATGACCCCGGTGACCCCCACCTATCAGATACTAATGTCTTATTCTGATGATAGGTCATCAGTAAAAAGAAAATCTTGGTAAACCCATTTAACTGTTTCCATCCCGAACCATGCAAAATAAATATCTGTGTGACCAATAAGAACACATCACATAAATCATGCGGTAATCATTCACTGACGATACATTTCATTAATATCACCGGTGTATATATAAGATAGAGCAAGTTTAATATCCATACCTTTGGGACATCTAGTATCTTCAGTCAGGATCCGACAGGCTTCCCTGCGGCCACCCAATCTCCACCTCGACACGGCTTTCACACCTTCTCAATTGCAAACACTTGAAGACTGTTCACATTACTCTGATGTACCCGTGCAAAATGTTCTGCAGCTCCGGACAAATGTCTGGTTGTAGAATTATTTATATAAAAAAGCTGCTCCCTTGTCCTCTTTCTAAGAGTGCGGTGATACAGCTCACATATTGGACGCGTCACACAAACAATGTATAGAATCACCATTTATATATCAGGAAAATCCTATCCAAGATGCACTGATTTAAAGGGAACCTGGTGTCTGAGCTGAAGGCATCATGTTATAGAGCAGGAGGAGATTGATATAGATTGATATACGGTTTTATGGGAAAAGATTCACTATAACTTGTATTTTGTACACTAATATCTCTGCTCATTCTGGGCTTTGAAGTCCGGGAGGCGGTCCTATCGGTGATTGACGGCTCTCTCTGTATACACAGCCTTAGAGGGCAGGCTGTCAATCACTGATAAGACCGCCTCCTCATAGAGGGCAGGCTGTCAATCACTGATAGGACCGCATTCTCATATAGGGCAGGCTGTCAATCACTGATAGGTCCGTCTCCTCATAAAGGGCAGGCTGTCAATCACTGATAGGACCGCCTCCTCATAGAAGGCAGCCTGTCAATCACTGATAGGACCGCCTCCTCATAGAGGGCAGCCTGTCAATCACGGATAGGACCACCTCCTCATAGAGGGCAGGCTGTCAATCACTAATTGGACCGCCTCCTCATAGAGGGCAGGCTGTCAATCACAGATAGGACCACCTCCTCATAGAGGGCAGGGTGTTAATCACAAATCGGACCACCTCCTCATAGAAGGCAGGCTGTCAATCACGGATAGGACCGCCTCTTCATAGAGGTCAGTCTGTCAATTATGGATAGGACCAGCTCCTCATAGAGGGCAGGCTGTCAATCACAGATAGGACCGCCTCCTCATAAAGGGGAGGCTTTCAATAACTGATAGGACCGCCTCCTCATAGAGGGCAGGCTGTCAGACAATCACTGATAGAGCTGCCTCCTCATAGAGGGCAGGCTGTCAGTCACTGATAAGACCGCCTCCTCATAGAGGGCAGGCTGTCAATCACTGATAGGACCGTCTCCTCATAGAGGGTAGGCTGTCAATTACTGAGAGGACCGCCTCCTCATAGAGGTCAGGCTGTCAATCACTGATAGGACTGCCTTCTCATAGAGTGCAGGCTGTCAATCCCAGATAGGACCGCCTCCTCATAGAGGGCAGGCTGTCAATCACAGATAGGACCGCCTCCTCATAGAGGGCAGGCTGTCAATCACTGATAGGACCGTCTCCTCATAGAGGGTAGGCTGTCAATTACTGATAGGACCGCCTCCTCATAGAGGTCAGGCTGTCAATCACTGATAGGACCGCCTTCTCATAGAGTGCAGGCTGTCAATCACAGATAGGACCGCCTCCTCATAGAGGGCAGACTATCAATCACTGATAGGACTTCCTCCTCATAGAGGACAGGCTGTCAATCACTAATAGGACTTCCTCCTCATAGAGAGTAGGCTGTCAATCATTGATAGGACTGCCTCCTCATAGAGGGCAGGCTGTCAATCACTGATAGGACCGCCTCCTCATAGAGGACAGGCTGTCAATCACTGATAGGACCGCCTCCTCATAGAGGACAGGCTGTCAATCATGGATAGGACCACCTTCTCTTAGAGAGCAGGCTGTCAATCATGGATAGGACCGCCTCCTGGACTTCACAACCCAGAATGAGCAGGAATATAAATATATAAATTACAAGTTTTATTGAATATTTCTCCATAAAACTAATATATAGATAAACTGTAAAAGCGAGCAGCACTCCAACACGTAATAAAGTGAAAAAAAGAAAGTTGGGTGAATAAGCTTTCTTTTTTTCACTTTTACGTGTTGGAGTGCTGCTTGCTTTTACAGTTTATATATCGGGTAAGCTTGTCCACATTGAGTGTGCACCCGGTTTTGATTTTTTATTTTGCATTTTAAGTTGGTGCTGCCTCTCTTTTTTCTTTCTTGTATATATATATATATATAAACTATCAATCTGCTCAGCTCCTCCTGCTCTATAACATGCTGCCTATAGCTTAATTTGCATTTTAATGGTGACAGGTTCCCTTTAAAACTTCTAGTCTTCACCATGTGTTTACATAAACCACCACGCTTTTTACCGCATGGGGTGATCCCACCTCAGCCAATTCACATTCGTAGGGTTTGACCTGTTTCAAAAAACAACACGTGAAATAATATTCCCAATAGTTTTTGATCTTTTTGCTCCACACTTACAACTATTTTTCAAAATATTCCTTAAAATCGTATCCTTATCTAATATAGATAAATACTAAAAGACTGAGATAGCGGGGGAATAGGGATGTGTTACATAAAGCCCTTGTTCACACACAACGTGAAAGGAGGGATTTGTTCTATAGTAACAGAGATCATCCAGATAAAAAGGGTCTATTTAAATCTGATGTCTCCCATGATCTTTTCAGCTGGACAAGGACCAAATGCGACTTCACCACAGACAACTACATGGATGAAACATGCTGGGGATAGGCTATTAATACTAAAATCCTGGAATACCCCTTTATAGGATAACATTTTGGCTGCCTGCTGCCACCACCCGGGGGAGCTCACTGCATGTGGATGCACACCGTATTGAACTAAATGGGAGTTGTATAAAGGTAGTATGAAGTGAGCTCCCTCTAGTGGCGAATGCAGGGGATGCAATGACATTGTGATGGAGCTTGAGCCCCCTGAGACCACAGCAGTAACATATTCTGCCTCTGTGGTAGGTAGGCATGCCGGTGATCAGGACAGCAGGGAGATGTGTGCTGCGCTCGTCCCCGGGTTAGAGGCCAGTGATCTAGATGAAGATCCTTCAGGTAAGTGCAGTAAGTACAGAGCATCCATCTTTCCGGGCCTTCATTGCGTCCAGCACTGTCTATAAAACAGCAGCTGAATAGAGAAATCTCTCAATTACTCCCAATGAAGCGTCTTCCCATTGTCCGCAGCACAATGATATGTGACTGGTCATTGAGCCGCAGATGATAACGGCTTTATTACAGTGCCCATTCTGACAATACAACGCGCACAGCATGGGATTTGTTACAGTGTAACGCCTGTGCTATGTGGGTATCTGCCGCCCCGCCCACATTTGTCTCGCCAGTATGTATATATATATAATGTGTGGTATAATAAAATGTAGCCATGGTGGCATGTTATAGACTTTTTCAAATTTCAAGATCTCTGCTGGCTGTCAGTGAATGAAAACATCCTTGTTTATGTACAGAGACTTAAAACCAGCCCATCTTGTTCTGACTGTTACAATTTGTAGCTCTTAGAGAATTATCTAGACAGGGGACAATTGTAGCAAACCTTCAGCAAGCAGAGATATTAAAAAGTAGGAAAAGGCAAACAGTTTATTAGAAAATAATATACGGGTTACTATTTATTTCCCCAAAAAACTTTAACGTGAAAAATCAGTGGCACCAATTGTGGCCTTCCCATGTCTGCGGCACTTCCAAGGAAGAGTTGTTTCAGAATTATTTAAAGGGGATATCTATTACTTAAATATTGATAGCCTGATTTAAAGAAGACCATCGGTTTTAAAGTGGTGGGGTCCTTATATCCCTAGGCCCTCTGTCAATCCGAAGAATGTAGGGAACGCAACCCTTCGCCTGTCAGCTCCTGTGCAGAGCGACATATCTCCATAGCTACAGACTACAAACAAACCCTGTGTGGTCTGATCCGAAAGTCATGCGTTCATCTCTTTCCTCTGCTTCTCTTCTACTGTCTGTGGGGTATCAGGAGGAAGAGGCAGAGTAGTACATGGCTGCAGGATCAGACTACAGAAGGCTTGTTTGTAGTCTGTAACCATGGAGACACATAGGTAACACAGGAGTTGTTTACACAAACTGGAAGGAGATTATTTGTAAAGTTGTTTCTTGTTTACATTTTAGATGCACTGGAGCAATAAACCAAATGTTTGCAAAATAATACACACCCTTTAAGCTTTTCTGGGGTTTAACCCTTTAAGGACCCATGACGTAGCTGTACGTCATGGGTCCGATCCCTAAACATGGTGCCCGCTCGCGCGTGCAGCGGGCGCCTTAGCCGCGGGGTTTCTGACAAATTTAATTAGCAGAGACCCACGGCACATGTATGCGATCAGCCATAAGGCTGATCGCATACATGTTACCTTTCAGATGCCGTGGTCAAATGTGACCACGACATCTGCACAGACCGGAACCGGAAGTCGCGCGCTTCCGGTCCGGTAACAGCGTTCCCCAGCTGAAACCGTGGGACCTGTTACCTTGCGCTAATTGACCGAAGCCTCAAGCAGGCTTCAGAGTCAATTAGATGTATATATCAATACAGGCCACTAGGTGGCAACCTTGTACTGATATAGTGCAAATGAAGTCTTCAATGATGGCTATTTAGTCATCACTAAATACTATGGGCAATCAAATGATTGCCAGTTATTGTCACCCAAGGTGACTTGAAAAAAAGGAAAAAAAGTTTTTACAAATATAAAAAGAAAAGTTCAAATCACCCCCCTTTCCTTAAAATAAAAATACTTAACCAATAAAAAAAAAATAAACATCATGGGCATCACCACATGCGAAAAAATGCCCATATTATTAAAATATAACAATATTAATGGCATATGGCAAATGGCGTTGCGGGAAAAAAATTAAAACAGCCAAAATGCCATTTTTGTCACTTCAACTACCCAATAATTTTTTAAGAAAAAGTGATCAAAAAGTCTCACACACTTAAAATTGGTATCACTGAAATGAACAGATCGTCCCGCAAAAAATGAGCCCTCACACAGCCCCGTGCACATAGCTACAAAAAAGTTATAGCGGTCAGAATATGGTTATGAAAAAAAAAAAAATTTCCTCAAAGGTTTTAATTTTTTTTCAGTATTAAAACGCAAGAAAAATTATACAAGTGTGGTATCGTTGGAACCGTACTGACCTGGAGAACGAAGGTAACAGGTCAATTTTACTGCATAGTGTACAGTGTAAATAAAATAAAATAAAAACATTTTTTCCCAGTTCCACCCGATTTAGATTTTTTATTTTACCGCTCCCTATTACAGGGTATGCAATTGTAAATGGTGCCATTAGAAAGTGCAACTTGTCCCGCCAAAAATAAGCCCTCATAAGTAGAGTTGAGCGAACACCTGGATGTTCGGGTTCGAGAAGTTCGGCCGAACATCCCGGAAATGTTCGGGTTCGGGATCCGAACCCGATCCGAACTTCGTCCCGAACCCGAACCCCATTGAAGTCAATGGGGACCCGAACTTTTCGGCACTAAAAAGGCTGTAAAACAGCCCAGGAAAGAGCTAGAGGGCTGCAAAAGGCAGCAACATGTAGGTAAATCCCCTGCAAACAAATGTGGATAGGGAAATGAATTAAAATAAAAATTAAATAAATAAAAATTAACCAAAATCAATTGGAGAGAGGTTCCATAGCAGAGAATCTGGCTTCCCGTCACCCACCACTGGAACAATTCTAGTAAGAAGCAGGGCGGCAATACCAGAGGGTTAGACGGATCGTTAGTGATAGGGATATGTGTCAAACAAGATTAGACGATATGACCAATAAATTTAGAGAGCGAGGCTACCCCCCTGATCTATTGAAAATACAGCGTAATAAAGCTGAGATTACACCACCAGATAGAACTAAGAAAGAAACAAGGATCCCCTTAGTGATTAAATACCATCCCTGGTCCCAGCGCCTTAGGACTATTGTTAATCAACATTGGCACATATTATCTAAGTCCTATCCACGGATAGGAGAGTTCCAGAGGCCACCCATGATATGCTATAAACGGGCAGAAAATATTAGGGATAAAATAGTCCGGGCGGATGTGGGAAGTAATAAAATAGAAAGAGGACAGAGTACTTTATCTACACCTAGACGGGGCACTTTTCCTTGTTTAAACTGTGTCAATTGTTCCAGCGTTATAAAGGGTCCATGTTTCTCCCCCCCTCACTCAGGTGAAAATATTCCAATAAGGGGCACGTTCACTTGTGATAGTAGATTTGTGGTTTACATTCTTAAATGTCCATGTGGATTACTATATGTGGGGGAAACCTCAATGAGAATGAAGGACAGACTAAGTAAACACAAATCTACTATCCGTAAACAGAATTTATTACTCCCAATACCCCTTCATTTTTATGATAAAAAACACAACATCTCGCAGTTGAGGTATCAGATTATTGAAGGTGTATCATTACCCCGTCGAGGGGGTGACAGAAATAAATTGTTATTGAAAAGGGAGGCTTACTGGATCCATCGTCTTCAGACAATGGAGCCCAGGGGCCTCAATCGTGAGTACAATGTGTCCTGCTTCCTATAAGGCATTCGGCCTTATGCAATCTGATAAATATATTTCTTTTTTTCTTCAGCGTGATTAATCACTGCAAGAATGGACTATGTGACTGAAAATCTTCGCCAGTATAGAGTGGATATGTTTTTTGCGAATTTTCAATTGCGAATTTTCAATTGCGAATTTTCAATTTTCAATTGCGAATTTTCAGTTGCGAATTTTCAATTGCGAATTTTCAATTTTCAATTGCGAATTTTCAGTTGCGAATTTTCAATTGCGAATTTTTCAATGCGAATTTTTCATTGCGATTATTTGATATGCGAATTTTATTTAATGAGGGAGGCGGAGCTTCTTTGATGATGTCAGTTCCTTTGTGTTTCATTTATGTATAAATAGCTGGAGTGTAAGATGTTTTATGCAGTCTGATGAAAGCACATCTGTGCTGAAACGCGTCACTATGCCATTTTGAATATGTGACTGAATAAATCTACATTGTGATCTACATCAGCGAAGTGCCGGTCCTTTCCTTTGAAACCACCACTGGAACAGTCCATTCTCAGATATTTAGGCCCCGGCACCCAGGCAGAGGAGAGAGGTCCCGTAACAGAGAATCTGGCTTCATGTCAGCAGAGAATTAGTCTGCATGTCATAGCAGAGAATGAGGCTTCACGTCAGCCACCACTGCAACAGTCCATTGGCATATATTTAGGCCCAGCACCCAGGCAGAGGAGGGAGGTCCCGTAACAGAGAATCTGTCTTCATGTCAGCAGAGAATTAGTCTGCATGTCATAGCAGAGAATGAGGCTTCACGTCAGCCACCACTGCAACAGTCCATTGGCATATATTTAGGCCCAGCACACACACAGGCAGAGGAGAGAGGTCCCGTAACAGAGAATCTGGCTTCATGTCAGCAGAGAATCAGTCTGCATGTCATAGCAGAGAATGAGGCTTCACGTCAGCCACCACTGCAACAGTCCATTGGCATATATTTAGGCCCAGCACACACACAGGCAGAGGAGAGAGGTCCCGTAACAGAGGATCTGGCTTCATGTCAGCAGAGAATCAGTCTGCATGTCATAGCAGAGAATCAGGCTTCACGTCAGCCACCACTGCAACAGTCCATTGTCATAAATTTAGGCCCAGCACCCAGGCAGAGGAGAGAGGTCCCGTAACAGACAATCTGGCTTCATGTCAGCAGAGAATTAGTCTGCATGTCATAGCAGAGAATGAGGCTTCACGTCAGCCACCACTGCAACAGTCCATTGGCATATATTTAGGCCCAGCACACACACAGGCAGAGGAGAGAGGTCCCGTAACAGAGAATCTGTCTTCATGTCAGCAGAGAATTAGTCTGCATGTCATAGCAGAGAATGAGGCTTCACGTCAGCCACCACTGCAACAGTCCATTGGCATATATTTAGGCCCAGCACCCAGGCAGAGGAGGGAGGTCCCGTAACAGAGAATCTGGCTTCATGTCAGCAGAGAATCAGTCTGCATGTCATAGCAGAGAATGAGGCTTCACGTCAGCCACCACTGCAACAGTCCATTGGCATATATTTAGGCCTAGCACACAGGCAGAGGAGAGAGGTCCCGTAACAGACAATCTGGCTTCATGTCAGCAGAGAATCAGTCTGCATGTCATAGCAGAGAATGAGGCTTCACGTCAGCCACCACTGCAACAGTCCATTGGCATATATTTAGGCCCAGCACACACACAGGCAGAGGAGAGAGGTCCCGTAACAGAGAATCTGGCTTCATGTCAGCAGAGAATCAGTCTGCATGTCATAGCAGAGAATGAGGCTTCACGTCAGCCACCACTGCAACAGTCCATTGGCATATATTTAGGCCTAGCACACAGGCAGAGCAGAGAGGTCCCGTAACAGACAATCTGGCTTCATGACAGCAGAGAATCAGTCTGCATGTCATAGCAGAGAATCAGGCTTCACGTCAGCCACCACTGCAACAGTCCATTGTCATAAATTTAGGCCCAGCACCCAGGCAGAGGAGAGAGGTCCCGTAACAGACAATCTGGCTTCATGTCAGCAGAGAATTAGTCTGCATGTCATAGCAGAGAATCAGGCTTCATGTCAGCCACCACTGCAACAGTCCATTGGCATATATTTAGGCCTAGCACACAGGCAGAGGAGAGGTTCATTCAACTTTGGGTAGCCTCGCAATATAATGGTAAAATGAAAATAAAAATAGGATTGAATGAGGAAGTGCCCTGGAGTCCAATAATATATGGTTAAGGGGAGGTAGTTATAAATGTCTAATCTGCACAAGGGACGGACAGGTCCTGTGGGATCCATGCCTGGTTCATTTTTATGAACGTCAGCTTGTCCACATTTGCTGTAGACAGGCGGCTGCGTTTGTCTGTAATGACGCCCCCTGCCGTGCTGAATACACGTTCAGACAAAACGCTGGCCGCCGGGCAGGCCAGCACCTCCAAGGCATAAAAGGCTAGCTCTGGCCACGTGGACAATTTAGAGACCCAGAAGTTGAATGGGGCCGAACCATCAGTCAGTACGTGGAGGGGTGTGCACACGTACTGTTCCACCATGTTAGTGAAATGTTGCCTCCTGCTAACACGTTGCGTATCAGGTGGTGGTGCAGTTAGCTGTGGCGTGTTGACAAAAGTTTTCCACATCTCTGCCATGCTAACCCTGCCCTCAGAGGAGCTGGCCGTGACACAGCTGCCTTGGCGACCTCTTGCTCCTCCTCTGCCTTGGCCTTGGGCTTCCACTTGTTCCCCTGTGACATTTGGGAATGCTCTCAGTAGCGCGTCTACCAACGTGCGCTTGTACTCGCGCATCTTCCTATCACGCTCCAGTGCAGGAAGTAAGGTGGGCACATTGTCTTTGTAGCGTGGATCCAGCAGGGTGGCAACCCAGTAGTCCGCACAGGTTAAAATGTGGGCAACTCTGCTGTCGTTGCGCAGGCACTGCAGCATGTAGTCGCTCATGTGTGCCAGGCTGCCCAGGGGTAAGGACAAGCTGTCCTCTGTGGGAGGCGTATCGTCATCGTCCTGCCTTTCCCCCCAGCCACGCACCAGTGATGGACCCGAGCTGCGTTGGGTGCCACCCCGCTGTGACCATGCTTCATCCTCATCCTCCTCCACCTCCTCCTCATCCTCGTCCTCCTCGTCCTCCAGTAGTGGGCCCTGGCTGGCCACATTTGTACCTGGCCTCTGCTGTTGCCAAAAACCTCCCTCTGAGTCACTTCGAAGAGACTGGCCTGAAAGTGCTAAAAATGACCCCTCTTCCTCCTCCTCCTCCTCCTCCTCCTGGGCCACCTCCTCTTCCATCATCGCCCTAAGTGTTTTCTCAAGGAGACATAGAAGTGGTATTGTAACGCTGATAACGGTGTCATCGCCACTGGCCATGTTGGTGGAGTACTCGAAACAGCGCAACAGGGCACACAGGTCTCGCATGGAGGCCCAGTCATTGGTGGTGAAGTGGTGCTGTTCTGTAGTGCGACTGACCCGTGCGTGCTGCAGCTGAAACTCCACTATGGCCTGCTGCTGCTCGCACAGTCTGTCCAGCATGTGCACGGTGGAGTTCCACCTGGTGGGCACGTCGCATATGAGGCGGTGAGCGGGAAGGCCGAAGTTACGCTGTAGCGCAGACAGGCGAGCAGCAGCAGGATGTGAACGCCGGAAGCGCGAACAGACGGCCCGCACTTTATGCAGCAGCTCTGACATGTCGGGGTAGTTGTGAATGAACTTCTGCACCACCAAATTCAGCACATGCGCCAAGCAAGGGATGTGCGTCAAATTGGCTAGTCCCAGAGCTGCAACGAGATTTCGCCCATTATCGCACACCACCAGGCCGGGCTTGAGGCTCACCGGCAGCAACCACTCGTCGGTCTGTTGTTCAATACCCCGCCACAACTCCTGTGCGGTGTGGGGCCTGTCCCCCAAACATATGAGTTTCAGAATGGCCTGCTGACGTTTACCCCGGGCTGTGCTGAAGTTGGTGGTGAAGGTGTGTGGCTGACTGGATGAGCAGGTGGAAGAAGAGGAGGAGGAAGCCGAGAAGGAGGAGGTGGCAACAGGAGGCAAAGAATGTTGCCCTGCGATCCTTGGCGGCGGAAGGACGTGCGCCAAACAGCTCTCCGCCTGGGGCCCAGCTGCCACTACATTTACCCAGTGTGCAGTTAGGGAGATATAGCGTCCCTGGCCGTGCTTACTGGTCCACGTATCTGTGGTTAGGTGGACCTTGCTACAGATGGCGTTGCGCAGTGCACACTTGATTTTATCGGATACTTGGTTGTGCAGGGAAGGCACGGCTCTCTTGGAGAAGTAGTGCCGGCTGGGAACAACATACTGTGGGACAGCAAGCGACATGAGCTGTTTGAAGCTGTCTGTGTCCACCAGCCTAAATGACAGCATTTCATAGGCCAGTAGTTTAGAAATGCTGGCATTCAGGGCCAGGGATCGAGGGTGGCTAGGTGGGAATTTACGCTTTCTCTCAAATGTTTGTGAGATGGAGAGCTGAACGCTGGCGTGTGACATGGTGGAGATGCTTGGTGACGGAGGTGGTGGTGGTGGTGTTGGTGGTACATCCCCTGTTTGCTGGGCGGCAGGTGCCAACGTTCCTCCAGAGGCGGAGGAAGAGGCCGAGGCGGCAGCAGCAGAATAGGCCGAGGCGGCAGCAGCAGAAGAGGTAGCAGGGGGAGCCTGAGTGACTTCCTTGGTTTTAAGGTGTTTACTCCACTGCAGTTCATGCTTTGCATGCAGGTGCCTGGTCATGCAGGTTGTGCTCAGGTTCAGAACGTTAATGCCTCGCTTCAGGCTCTGATGGCACAGCGTGCAAACCACTCGGGTCTTGTCGTCAGCACATTGTTTGAAGAAGTGCCATGCCAGGGAACTCCTTGAAGCTGCCTTTGGGGTGCTCGGTCCCAGATGGCGGCGGTCAGTAGCAGGCGGAGTCTCTTGGCGGCGGGTGTTCTGCTTTTGCCCACTGCTCCCTCTTTTGCTACGCTGTTGGCTCGGTCTCACCACTGCCTCTTCCTCCGAACTGTGAAAGTCAGTGGCACGACCTTCATTCCATGTGGGGTCTAGGACCTCATCGTCCCCTGCATCGTCTTCCACCCAGTCTTGATCCCTGACCTCCTGTTCAGTCTGCACACTGCAGAAAGACGCAGCAGTTGGCACCTGTGTTTCGTCATCATCAGAGACATGCTGAGGTGGTATTCCCATGTCCTCATCATCAGGAAACATAAGTGGTTGTGCGTCAGTGCATTCTATGTCTTTCACCGCTGGGGAAGGGCTAGGTGGATGCCCTTGGGAAACCCTGCCAGCGGAGTCTTCAAACAGCATAAGAGACTGCTGCATAACTTGAGGCTGAGACAGTTTCCCTGGTATGCATGGGGGTGATGTGACAGACTGATGGGGTTGGTTTTCAGGCGCCATCTGTGCGCTTTCTGCAGAAGACTGGGTGGGAGATAATGTGAACGTGCTGGATCCATTGTCGGCCACCCAATTGACTAATGCCTGTACCTGCTCAGGCCTTACCATCCTTAGAACGGCATTGGGCCCCACCATATATCGCTGTAAATTCTGGCGGCTACTGGGACCTGAGGTAGTTGGTACACTAGGACGTGTGGATGTGGCAGAACGGCCACGTCCTCTCCCAGCACCAGAGGGTCCACTAACACCACCACGACCATGTCCACGTCCGCGTCCCTTACTAGATGTTTTTCTCATTGTTATGGTTCACCACAACAACAAATATATTATTTGGCCCAATGTATTGTATTCAAATTCAGCGGGATATAAATTTGAGGCCTAGTATTTAGGCGCTGGGTGACAGGTATGGGTTTAGTGACAGAATTAGACTTGGAAATACACAGTAGCGGGTGTGTGTGAAGTTATTCTGAATGACCCAATGTGCACCTTGAATATTATATACCCTTTTAGGGATAGATTTCAAATAGCTCTGATATAGCAGAAACCACTAAATTATGAAATTGCTAAATTGGGAATTGTATTTCAACCCAGAACAAGAAATGTGCTTGAACGGACACTAAATAACTCGCCCAGCTACAGCACTAACGAGAGATTTAGCAGGATATAAATTTGAGGCCTAGTATTTAGGCGCTGGGTGACAGGTATGGGTTTAGTGACAGAATTAGACTTGGAAATACACAGTAGCGGGTGTGTGTGAAGTTATTCTGAATGACCCAATGTGCACCTTGAATATTATATACCCTTTTAGGGATAGATTTCAAATAGCTCTGATATAGCAGAAACCACTAAATTATGAAATTGCTAAATTGGGAATTGTATTTCAACCCAGAACAAGAAATGTGCTTGAACGGACACTAAATAACTCGCCCAGCTACAGCACTAACGAGAGATTTAGCAGGATATAAATTTGAGGCCTAGTATTTAGGCGCTGGGTGACAGGTATGGGTTTAGTGACAGAATTAGACTTGGAAATACACAGTAGCGGGTGTGTGTGAAGTTATTCTGAATGACCCAATGTGCACCTTGAATATTATATACCCTTTTAGGGATAGATTTCAAATAGCTCTGATATAGCAGAAACCACTAAATTATGAAATTGCTAAATTGGGAATTGTATTTCAACCCAGAACAAGAAATGTGCTTGAACGGACACTAAATAACTCGCCCAGCTACAGCACTAACGACAGATTTAGCTGGATATGAATTTGAGGCCTAGTATTTAGGCGCTGGGTGACAGGTATGGGTTTAGTGACAGAATTAGACTTGGAAATGCACAGTAGCGGGTGTGTGAAGTTATTCTGAATGACCCTATGTGCACCTTGAATATTATATACCCTTTTAGGGATAGATTTCAAATAGCTCTGATATAGCAGAAACCACTAAATTATGAAATTGCTAAATTGGGAATTGTATTTCAACCCAGAACAAGAAATGTGCTTGAACGGACACTAAATAACTCGCCCAGCTACAGCACTAACGAGAGATTTAGCAGGATATAAATTTGAGGCCTAGTATTTAGGCGCTGGGTGACAGGTATGGGTTTAGTGACAGAATTAGACTTGGAAATACACAGTAGCGGGTGTGTGTGAAGTTATTCTGAATGACCCAATGTGCACCTTGAATATTATATACCCTTTTAGGGATAGATTTCAAATAGCTCTGATATAGCAGAAACCACTAAATTATGAAATTGCTAAATTGGGAATTGTATTTCAACCCAGAACAAGAAATGTGCTTGAACGGACACTAAATAACTCGCCCAGCTACAGCACTAACGACAGATTTAGCTGGATATGAATTTGAGGCCTAGTATTTAGGCGCTGGGTGACAGGTATGGGTTTAGTGACAGAATTAGACTTGGAAATGCACAGTAGCGGGTGTGTGAAGTTATTCTGAATGACCCTATGTGCACCTTGAATATTATATACCCTTTTAGGGATAGATTTCAAATAGCTCTGATACAGCAGAAACCACTAAATTTTTAAATTGCTAAATTGGGAATTGTATTTCAACCCAGAACAAAAAATGTGCTTTGACGGACACTAAATAACTTTCCCAGCCACAACAGGACAGCGGTAACGAGAGATTTAGCGGGATATAAATTTGAGGCCTAGTATTTAGGCGCTGGGTGACCGGTATGGATTTAGTGACAGAATTAGACTGGGATATGGCCAAAAAATAACCACACTATTGCTGGTTAAATGCACTTGGTGATGGGCGCAGCTTGCCCCTTATGTAGTATATGGCCAAAAAATGAACAGACTATTGCTGGTTAAATGCACTTGGTGTCACAGCTTGACCAACCACACTACTGAGGGTTAAATGCACTTGGTGACGGGCGCAGCTTGCCCCTGATTTAGTATATGGCCAAAAAATGAACAGACTATTGCTGGTTAAATGCACTTGGTGTGATAGCTTGACCAACCACACTACTGAGGGTTAAATGCACTTGGTGTGACAGCTTCACCCTGATGTAGGCTTTAGCCAAAAAACAACCACACCATTGAGGGTTAAATGCACTTGGTCGCAGCTTGTGCTGGCGCACCACAAGACACAAAATGGCCGCCGATCACCCCAGAAAAATGTGACTGACAAACGGTCTGGGCAGCCTAAAAACAGTGAGCAATTGAGGATCAGCAGCTCAATGATCCACAGCTGCAGATCGATCAGTTAATCAAGTCCTTTGGAGGAGTTAATCTGCCTAATCTCGCCCTACTGTCGCAGCCGCAACCTCTCCCTACGCTAATCAGAGCAGAGTGACGGGCGGCGCTATGTGACTCCAGCTTAAATAGAGGCTGGGTCACATGGTGCTCTGGCCAATCACAGCCATGCCAATAGTAGGCATGGCTGTGATGGCCTCTTGGGGCAAGTAGTATGACGCTTGTTGATTGGCTGCTTAGCAGCCTTTCAAAAAGCGCCAAGAAAGCGTCACAAAAGCGCGAAGAAAGCGACGAACACCGAACCCGAACCCGGACTTTTACGAAAAAGTCCGGGTTCGGGTCCGTGTCACGGACACCCCAAAATTCGGTACGAACCCGAACTATACAGTTCGAGTTCGCTCATCCCTACTCATAAGGCTATGTGAATGAAAAAATAAAAAACGTTAGGACTATGGGAAGTCGGGGAGTGAAAAAATGAAAATGCAAAAATGGAAAAATCCCAGGGTCCTTAAGGGGTTAACTGGTTGTGTTGAGGTTATGAGTGACTTTTTAATGTACCCTGTGTGATGGTAAACGTGCCCTGGGGTGACATGCCATTACTAGCGCAGATAGAATCACCCCTGATATGGACATAACAGTATATAAGCCTCTGCTATCATGTGTGCCACATGGAAGATGATGGGTGATCCTCTTCATATATCAGCACTGTCAGCTGAAATCAGAGGCTGCAATCAATACTCCTATCCTCCGCATCTATGAAACAGATGAAGCCCATGCTGCAGCCAAGGACGCTATCCATGGTCCTGAAGCACATCCATCAGTTGCTATAGCAATGTACAGGGGAGGCTGGCAGCATGCATGGTACAAAGGGTCTGTGCTCCACTTCGGCTTCGCACAGCGCAACCTTATTTAACCCTCTGTGTGCCCAGGACAAGACTGGTTTTATTGGTTAATAGCTTGAATTTCTAAATCCAGGTCTACTGGATTAGAAAGTTCTGCAGTGCATGCTGAGAGTTGTAGTTTTGCAAAAGCTAAAATGCTGCAAATGGCACATCACTTGCTTAGAAATGTAAAAGTTAAAAGGATAACCCCTCTGAGACATTGAATCGCAGCCTTGGGCATGCTGAGAGTTGTAGGTGTGCAATAAGATGGACCATAGTGACAGCAGTCATGGGACATGAGACCGCTCTATCCTTTCCTATGGGTGCCCCACTTTGCAGGTAACAGATCCCAGAAGAGGAGGGTCTGAGCAAGCATTGAATTCTCCCGTCCCGTTGCAGGGGTGTGACGGTCCAGGGGGGAGCATTTTGACAATTTTAGCTATCCCTTCTCTCTTTTATGTACAGTACACCCTCATCAAATAATAGCCCATTACAAGTCGGTAAGCTATGGCTATGGCTCTCCAGCTATTCTGAAACTACAACTTCTAGAAGGTCCTGACAGAAGCATTCTGGGAGTTGTAGTTTTTTTTATAAATATAGTATATATAGATTTTAGGTCCTGAAGGAGTTAATAGTTAATGTATAATGCTCTGAAGTAAAGGGGGCTCTGTCAGTGGCCGTGTCCTTCGCTGCCATGTCACCGGCTACTCCTGTTCTATTCCTGGGCCGAGGTGCCGAGGACCAGAGAGAGAGGATTACTCCAAAATCTATTTATTCCTAACTGCAGCCATGAGAATCAAAGCTGCTTAATTCCGCTTGTCTCCTTAACAGACCCAAACCAGAGGCGGCAACACGTGATTACTAAATCATTAAGCCAATTAGTGCGCCAGGCAACTGGCCAATAGAAAGTGAAGGGTTAAAGTGCAGCACGCAAGGAGCCTGCTGTCCCATGAATGGACAATGTTCATTCATTTCAGTGGGAGGTGAATCACTTTTCAATGCTTCATTATTAAGAATAAGGGGGGGGGGGCTGTATACAATTTGCAACAAAGTTGCATGTGACTGGTGATTGTGACCTGAGTGATGAGCCTGATTGTAGCCATTGCGGGGTCTACAGAAAAAGTCTACGGAGGCAAATGAGCCTGAATTCTGACATATTTGTCAAACTACTGTACATGAGCAAGCAGGGCCAGAATGAAGAGGAGAAGCCGGAGGGCTCCCTGGAATTGTATAAAAAATATTAATTAAGTGATTTACCATTCACTGGACTGATAAAAACATTCTAGAGAATTACTGGTCTATAAGAGCTGGAGTCCTGGTTAGTAAGTAAACAAAATATAAGTCTAAAAGGCCAAGTTACATAATATCTCTGTATCTGTCCCTGGGGTCAAGCAGCGGGGCATCTCCAAGTGATACTCTTTTATATAGGAGACAGTATTATAGTAGTTATATTCTTGTACATAGGAGGCAGTATTATAGTAGTTATATTCTTGTACATAGGAGGCAGTATTATAGTAGTAATATTCTTGTACATAGGAGCAGTATTATAGTAGTTATATTCCTGTACATAGGAGGCAGTATTATAGTAGTTATATTCTTGTACATAGGAGGCAGTATTATAGTAGTTATATTCTTGTACATAGGAGCAGTATTATAGTAGTTCTATTCTTGTACATAGGAGGCAGTATTATAGTAGTTATATTCTTGTACATAGGAGCAGTATTTTAGTAGTTATATTCTTGTACATAGGAGCAGTATTATAGTAGTTATATTCTTGTACATAGAAGCAGTATTTTAGTGGGTATATATTATTATACTTAGGAGCAGTATTATAGTAGTTATATTCTTGTACATAGGTCGTAGTATTATAGTACTTATATTCTTGTACATAGGAGCAGTATTATAGTACTTATATTCTTGTGCATAGGAGCAGTATTATAGTAGTTATATTCTTGTACATAGGAGGCAGTATTATAGCAGTTATATTCTTGTACATAGGAGCAGTATTATAGTAGTTATATTCTTGCACATAGGAGCAGTATTATAGTAGTTATATTCTTGTACATAGGAGGCAGTATTATAGTAGTTATATTCTTGTACATAGGAGCAGTATTATAGTAGTTATATTCTTGTACATAGGAGCAGTATTATAGTAGTTATATTCTTGTACATAGGAGCAGTATTACAGTAGTTATATTCTTGTACATAGGAGCAGTATTATAGTAGTTATATTCTTGTACATAGGAGGCAGTATTATAGTAGTTATATTCTTGTACATAGGAGGCAGTATTATAGTAGTTATATTCTTGTACATAGAAGCAGTATTTTAGTGGTTATATTCTTATACTTAGGAGCAGTATTATAGTAGTTATATTCTTGTACATAGGTCGTAGTATTATAGTACTTATATTCTTGTACATAGGAGCAGTATTATAGTACTTATATTCTTGTGCATAGGAGCAGTATTATAGTAGTTATATTCTTGTACATAGGAGGCAGTATTATAGCAGTTATATTCTTGTACATAGGAGCAGTATTATAGTAGTTATATTCTTGCACATAGGAGCAGTATTATAGTAGTTATATTCTTGTACATAGGAGGCGGTATTATAGTAGTTATATTCTTGTACATAGGAGCAGTATTACAGTAGTTATATTATTATACATAGGGGCAGTATTATAGTAGTTATATTCTTGTACATAGGAGGCAGTATTATAGTAGTTATATTTTTGTACATAAGAGCAGTATTATAGTAGTTATATTCTTGTACATAGGAGGCAGTATTATAGTAGTTATATTCTTGTACATAGGGGCAGTATTATATTTTTGCACCTAGGGGGGTTGATATTGTTAGTACAGTAACTCTATTGTTATTATCACTTCTGTGCTCCAGAAATACCTCTTTTCATTAGTGTTATTCTGTCATTTCTCTTTAAGACATGACACTAAAGTTGGTTGTCGATTCACAAAAATGTGAGGGATAAAGCCCTGTAATGATCAAATCATTGTGATTTTCTCTTTTTTCCCCATTTTGTTGTTTCGGCCACACCTTTTCTCCGCACAGAGCGAAACCGTTCAGTTTCTTTTGCATTGTGTTGGCTAAAAAACCGCCTCTCTCCCTGTGACACACTAATGTTATCCCCTATGGATTCCACCTACACATCTATGCACCTCCTGGAATAGCATCACCATGGAAACACGGAAGCTTCCGCAGTCCTGTATGATGCTCAGGCTGAGGACTCGGAGCAGGCTGCTCTGCACCTTTCACTCATGGCCATGCTGTTTGCTCAGAGCAGACTGCAGCAAACTGCAGCCAATCAGCTGCTCTGCTCCCCGACGCCATGTGCTGTTGATTCATAATTTCTTACTGAATTTCCTTTTAAGCCCTTCATAACCACTGCCGGAGTGCACAGAATATTGATCATGGAAGGCCTTGACTAAAAGCTTTTCTTCTGGCGGCATATCGTTACATTAACTCTTTAGAGCCTGGAAGAACAAAGGCTTTATAGCTCTGAGCTCAGGCAGAATTCACCTGATGGAAAAAAAAACAAAGCAACAAAATAAATTAAATGAATCTAAAGAACATTGAATAATCTGGTAATAAAGTGTCTGCCTTGGATACTTTCTTCATTTGCTGCATCACAGATGGTTTGGTGCAATTAAAACCCCATAAAACATAACATTGGAAAAACATTGATGTTTTTTTTTTTGCTGCGGTTTTACATAGACTTGTGTTTTTTTTTTTGTTTTTGTTTTTTACCTGTGGCCATGTCAAAAAATTGCAGTTTTCTTCTGTGGTTTGTGCTGCAGTTTTAACAACATCCAACCGGTTTATTGACATTTTACCGTTTTGACACAATTTTCCGAAATTGCAGCAAAGCTGTTCCTTTTCTGACAGCTATTTTTGGGAAAAATACAGCAAAAATGCAAAATGAGCATGACCTGTGAATAAACCCTAAGGCTACTTTCACATTAGCGGCAGCCTTCCCCGGCAGGCTTTTCCCGGCGGGTGAACATCCTGCCGGATTTGTGCTGCTGCTAGTCCATGTGTGCCGCCGGAAGTCCGCTCCGGCCCCATTTACTATCATGGGGCATGAGCCCTAAATGGGGCTTGTAGAAATCCACGTGCTTGCTGCCCCATTCAACAGATCTTCAGTCTGGGAATTTTTTTGCCCAAAAACCTGCCACATGTGAAGGCACCCTAAGGTCTCTTTCACGCAAGCGTGACGGATTAGGTCCGGATGCGTTCAGGATGCGTTCACCATTTTGCAAGCAAGTTCAGTCCGTTTTTTCTGCGATTGCGTTCAGTTTTTTCAGCGTTTTTTACGCACGTGATAAAAAAATGAAGGTTTACTAACAAGATCTCCTAGCAACCATCAGTGAAAAACGCATCGCATCTGGACTTGCTTCCGGGTGCAATGCGTTTTTCACTGAAGCCCGATTCACTTCTATGGGGCGTTGCCGTTATACCTAGAGGCTCTGCTCTCTCTGCAACTGCCGCACCCTCTGCATTTTAATTGACAGGTCTAGCCATTTAAAACATTATAACGCCTGGCCTTGTCTCTGCCTCAGTTGCAGAGAGAGCAGAGCCTCTAGGTGTAATGGTAACGCCCCCGTTAATCCTAGAGGCTCATTTGCATACATTAAAACATCATTTTTCTCAGCAATGCGGACACATATGAACATGGGACCGACACAGATGCCTTCAGCTGCCAAGTGCACATGTAACAGGTCAGACAGTTTCATAGCTAAAAATTTGCTGACAGGTGCCCTTTAAATAATTCAGTGGTATAATTCTCTCTGATACTTTAGTTGTTTACAATGTATCAAAACAGGTGAAATGTATCAGCCCAGGCTTTCAGCTCACAGAGGATTATCCAGACTGGATACAGGAGTCACAAGCCCTTAGATACTAGAAGTATTAGGTCTGTAAAGGTTTTTCAGTTCATTGATATTAGAGTACTGGGTTTAGTATCTTTTGACTTGATTATTATCTGGATAATGGTGACCCTGCCTATAAATATATGAGACCAATAAAGTATTCCTGGAAAACATATGGGGGGGGGGGTAATAAATTAAATTCCGATCTTCTTCTAATGACATTGCTCCTGCAAGAGATAATAATGCCACCGGATGCATTTGATCTGTCCTTCCCCAGCAGCACAAGAGGCAGCCGCTGAGTCAGTCACAGACCCTTCTGCTTTCCCATTCCTGTGAATGAAATGCGTGTGTGCGTGGAAGGAGCGGAAGCAGATCTACAGCCTCTCCTGCTGGGAAAGGAATAAGGAAATCTGCGCTGACGTGTAAGGGGGCTGTTGTCAAGCAAAAAATAAAGTGCTGGCTAATGTGTACAGATGGAGAAGACTTTATTGCATCAGTCTGATAAGTCAATATCGGACAGCTTGCCTATATGTAAATCAGTTGTGAACGATTGCAAAAGGAAAGAAAAGTGACAATTAGAGCAAAATTAGAATTCGCTAATAACACAGCATCAGTTCTTTCACGGGCAGGCGCCAAAGGAAAAGACCTAATAGGCTTTTGTACAAGGCAGC
This sequence comes from Bufo gargarizans, assembly GCF_014858855.1. Classification (NCBI taxonomy): domain Eukaryota; kingdom Metazoa; phylum Chordata; class Amphibia; order Anura; family Bufonidae; genus Bufo; species Bufo gargarizans. The sequence continues at coordinate 30,258,738 of NC_058087.1, forward strand.
CTGCAATCGCTCCTCCTTATCTCTAACAGTCTGCATTGACCATAGCATTTAAGGGGTTAAAAAGCGATAGCGTGGGAACAGCTCCTGAGCCCGCACCGTCAGTGCGCCATAATAGTGCAGCGCTGTTCACTAACTACCTTCCTGCCATTATGTAGTATTATAGAGCAGGAAGGGGTTAAGACCAGGAACCTATGAACAAAAATGGTGAATTTGCAAACAGTCTTGATTAACCTGTTCGCTACCGTTCGGTACAAAATACCAGGGCAGTACAGCTACGGCGCGGCGTTCACACGGTCCCTGAGCGAAATCGTGACAATGGCTGCTCAGGACGGCAGGCAACCATTTTTCCTAGGGGTCCGGTAAAGGTTTTACCGCCCCCATCCAACATCGATCGCTACGATCGGCCGATTTCTGCAGACCGGCCAATCGCAGCTCCGGATAATTTTTCATTCATCCAGGAAGCTTCAGGTGGGGGTGGAACAGGGTTTGTACTGGGGTGACTGGGGCTGAACTGGTCAGTGTTTGGCGTCCCCTGCCAGCACTGCTATTGGCTGGAACAACGCCAGAAGCCATTTGGTGCTCCTTTCCTTCTGACCCCTGTGGTACGCCCATATAGCAGTATACAATCACATATGGGGTATTGCTCTAATCAGGTGAAAATTGGCAATAAATTAGGGGGTGCATTTTCTCCAGTTCCCTCTTGTGAAAGTGAAAAATTTGGGCCTAAAGTCCATTTTTCGGGCAAAAAATAAAATTTTTCATTTTCACAGCCAATTCCATGAATCACTGTTGAGGACAAAGTTCTCACTACACATCTTGAAATATTCCTTGAAGGGTGTAATCTCCAGAAGGGGGTCACTTTTTTGGGGTTTTTCTATTTTAGGGGTATCTCAGGGTGTCTTCATATGCAACATAGCTCCCAAAAGCCAATCCTGCAAAATCTGTCCTCCAAAAGCCCTATGGCGCTAGTTCCTTTTTGGACCCTGCCATGCACCCATACATTATTTTTTGAGCACATATGGGGTTTTGGCATATTCGGGGGAAAATGGGGAACAAAATGTGAGGTGCATTTTGTCCTGTTTCCCCTTGTGAAAGTGAAAAATGTGGGTGTAAGGCAACTTTTCTGGAAAATGTTTTAATTTTTCATATTCACAGCCATGGCTTTCCTAATTCTCTGAAACTCCTGATGGGTCAAAGTGCTCACTACACACCTTGAAATATTCCTTGAGGGGTGTAGTTTCCAGAATGGGGTCACTTTTTGGGGGTTTCCACTGTAGGGCCACCTCAGGGTGTCTTCCTATGCGACATAGCTCCCAATTACTATTCCAGCTAAATCCGCTCTCCAAAAGCCATATGGCGCTCCTTCCACTCTGAAGCCTGCTGTGCGCCCGTACATCAGTTTTTGAGCACACATTGGGTGTTTCTGTAAACTCCAGATTCAGGGTAATAGATTTTGGGTTTTGTTTGGCTGTTAACTCTTGATGTGCTGCAAATTTAAAATCTGCAACAAAAAAAAGTGACATTTTTAAAATTTCATTCCAATTTTCATTTAATTCTCACAGGGCACCTAAAGGGTTAACAAAGTTTGTAAAATCAGTTTTGAATAGCTTTAGGGGTGTAGTTTCTAAAATGATTTATGGGTGGTTTCTAATATGTAAGCCCCAGAAAGCCACTGAACTGGTCCTGAAAAAATTGGGGTTTGGAAATGTTCTTAAAAATTTTAAGATTTCTAAGCCTTCTAAGGTCCCCAAAAAAATTAATGTCATTTTCAAAATGATCCAAACATGTAGTAGACATATGGGGAATGAAAAGTAATAACTATATTTGGAGGTATTACTATCTATTATAAATTTGCTAATTTTTCCAAACTTTTGGTAAATTTTTATTTATTTTTTTAAATAAAAATGAAATTGTTTGACTAAATTTTACCAGTGTCATGAAGTACAATATGTGACGAGAAAACAATCTCAGAATGGCCTGGATAAGTAAAAGCGTTTTAAAGTTATTACCACATAGAGTGACACATGTCAGATTTGCAAAAAATAGCCTGGGATTTAAGTTAAAAAGTGGCTCGGTAGGGAAGGGGTTAAAAATCTCTCACCGTTTTTGTATACGGCACTTGTGCATTCCTATGTGTCTCCATGGTTACAGACTACAAACAAACCCTGTATAGTCAGATCCTGAGGTCCTGTGTTACTCCACACCCTCTTCTCCGGAAATACTCTGTGCAGCTGTTATACCCTGCTCCCTCCATTTATGACCTGCTGCACGTGTGAGGACATGGAGCAAGGAACTCTGGGAAGGCGGGATCACCCATAATTCCATGCATGCAGCCAATCAGCAGCCAGCCAGCCCTGTGATGTCACAGCCCTATAAATAGCATCAGCCATCTTGGATTCTGCCATTTTCCAGTGTACTTAGTGCAGGGAGAGACGTCAGCAGGCGCTAGGGACAGTGCTAGGAAAGACTTCATTGTGTTAAGAAAAAAACTATTCACAAGTGCAGGGAAAGGACAGGGAGGAATCATTCCACAGCGTTTATGTAGAACAGGGTTTAGTAGGGGAGTTACAGCCTGGGGAATAGGAACAATCCTGCACTGACTGGGGGCCCACATTGCCATTATACAGCTCTGTAATTCCAGCAAACCGTTCTTGTTATTGGGGAGCAAGTGCTGAGTGATACAGGCATTCTGCTCCGGGAGACCGCATTTCATTTCAGACCGGCTCGCGCACAGGCACAGGTGGGGACTTACCTGTGCCTCGCTGGACTTGTCAGTTAAGATGGCAGATTGCAAGTGTTCGCGGGCGAACACGGCGAACTGGCCATCACTGTTTATTACAAGGAAATATTTATACGTCTCATTTGCCCTTGTGCGGTGCAGTTATATGTTCTAAAGCACATTTTTTATGGCTTATATTAGTGGGAAAAAGGGCTTATTAGGCGTTGTGTGGTGAAGTCAGGGCCGGTGCAAGGATTTTTTCCAACACAAGCGAAGCTACATTTTGGCGCCCTCCGCTGCTCACCTGGCCCGGGTCTCGTCTGCAGCAGCTGGCCTCTGTGTGGTCCTGGTATCTTCGCTCTGCTTCAGACAATCGCTAGTTTGAGGACCATATTTTCCGCCCTATTATATGCACCGGCTCATAAGACGCACCTAGGTTTTAGAGGAGGATAATAAGAAAAAAATATTTTCCATTACACCTCAGGTCAGACCAGCAATCAGACCCCCAATGTTAATCAGACCTCAGATCAGACCATGTCAGCAATCATGCCCATCCATCAGCCCGGCCCCCATGTCACATTTCCCCCCCTCAATGTCACATTTCCCCCCCCTCCCATGTTACATCATCCTCCCCCATGTCACATTTCTCCCCCTCCATGGCACATCACCCCCTCCTTTTTACATCAACCCCATGACCCCCTATTGTGTCACATTTCTCCCCCCCATGGCACATTTCTCCCCCTCCATGGCACATCACCCCCTCCTTTTTACATCAACCCCATGACCCCCTATTGTGTCACATTCCCCCCCCCCCCCCCCATGGCACATTTCTCCCCCTCCATGGCACTGGCACAGACTACAGACAATTTCCCCCCCATTAATGTTGTAAGTTACAGTAATAAACATTATGCGCTCTGCGTGCGCTCATCATCACCTACCAGTTGGCAGTCTGGCTGTGTGTGAGTCACAGCATGAGTCACCAGCTCCCTCCAGTCCCAGCTGCTGCTGCCCGCCAACGCGCGCCGAGGCTCCACTCGCCACGCCAGTCACACCCCCTGCTGACCCCGTGACCGTGTTGCCGTGCTCACATGCTGCTCTGTGAGTGAGAGCTGACACTGGGACCGCACGGCACACACGCACGCAGGCTGGGGTGGGCACCCGCCGGCGCTGCGGCGCAAGAACTACTTCGAGTACTTGCAAGTGATTTATAATTAAAAAAAAGGCTCATTTTTCCACCCACAATGACTCCTGGCTCCTGGCTCACTTGCAATAAATTGAGTGTAGTGATAGTAGGAGTAATAGAGGAATTTTGCAGCAGAAATGATGTCCAGACCTTTAGATGAAGTTTAAACTTTTCTTTACTGAGGATAACTTGAATCCAAACAGAATACAGCTTTGGTCTTTGGTCCCAGCAGGTTTTCAGCAATGGTTGTCAGGAATAAATTGTCGGCACTATAAATCTGGAGCTTGCAGGATAAGACGTCTGCTTGTTAGCTCTATAACTGGGCAGGAATTTGTCATCTGCACTTCTCTTCATCTTCTGCTTTGTGGGGACTGACTAGAAGATATGGCTTCTCCTAGGTCTCTGGACTTTACTCACAGATCGGCTTTCAGGGAATGCTTCCGTCCTGGGACTCTGGAGTTTGTCTGCTTTCTTGTCATCCAGCTGAGGCTGCAGGGCTCAGTCTGGGTATTTGATCAATGTCTCAGCCGAGACAAGACTCTGGCTTTCTTCCCTATGCAGGGGGACTCCTTAACTCTATCACACAGCCTTCCCCAAAAGGGGTGGCTTGCACACTGAATCTAACTTCCTTCTCCTCCCATGCTGCAGGACGTGGGAACAGTCCACACCTCCACAGAGGGGGAGCTAAGCTGGAATGAACCATTCCAGCCTAGATATACTAAACTGTAACTAGTACCTTACCAATGCATTGCTGCCACCTGCTGGTGTACCTGGAAAATTACAGGAAAGCAATTACATTTAACATAGGTTTTACATGCACAGTTGTGAAAACATGAGCAAAATCACATCAGATGACAAGGTATAGGCTCTTAGAAGATAGTAGTGGGGTAGAGGAGTGTAGTAACACAACTCTGGGGTGTTACATTATGCACAGTGTTCTACACCACTATAAAGGCTCTCTGCAGCCAGGAAATAGCCGTTTTTTTACGCGATTCGTATCGAAGCAAATTTTTTCCCAAAATTTGGCGAACGGGCCTAATTGAATTTTTGAAAAATTCGCTCATCTCTAATTATCACACTCTTCTCCTGAAATACTCTGTGCAGCTGTGATACCGTCCATTATGAAACTCACAATTTATGACCTTACTTCAAAATTACCACACTCCTCTCCTGAAATACTCTGTGCAGCTGTGATATCCTGCCCCTTCAGTTATAAAGCACAAAATCTGTGACCTCCCATGAGATCAGCACACTCTTCTCCTGAAGTACTCTGTGCTGCTGGGGATCCTGCTTTTAGCCCCCTTGCTTTTACTCCCCCCTCACCACACATCTACTGTATATAACATGACTCATTCCTGCGCTGCTGTTATGGAGGTGAACCTCTCATTTTGCTTCTATTGCACAAATTCTGGAGCAGAAGGAGATGCCGATGAACTAATCATTAAATGTTAGGAACACGCCCGGCCAATGTGTACATGAGATTTACATACATTGTGAGTGGGGGTCCCCCAGCCAATGGGTGCAGACGCCATATCCCCCCTGCTTTACACTCTTAGCTATAATACATGCTGCATCTAGGAATTCCTCGGTGATTCGCAGGGACACATGGGACAAACGTCTGCAGTGACCGGCGCTTTAAGACAAAAGGAATAACCCCCAAGCATCCTTCAATCTGCAAATGAGGTGATAATTCCCACCAATCTGCAGAGTGACAACCATGTGCTCAACACGCAGAATTCAGCAACACCTTTACAGAAAATCCTCATCTCAGCATCTGGTGCGAACACGTTCTGTCACAGAATAATGAAACATAAGTCCAATTAACAAAGAACAATATGTCCATCAGCCATAACATTAAAACCTAATACCTTATACCTCCCCCTCTCTGGACAAGACCTCTGAGGTGTCCTGTGATATCTGATCCTGTACGTTACTCGCAGCGGCCTCCATAGATCCCACAGATGACCATCGGACTGAGGTCTGGGGAGATGGAGACAAGTCATCACCTTCATCTTTGTGTCATGTTCCCCGTTCCTGGTCAGTATTTACAGTGTGGCCGCGCCGTGATCCTGCAGCAAGAGGGCACCGCCATTAGGGGGCACCACTGCCATGAAGGTGTCACATCCACATGGTGCCACCAGGGCACATTTACTATGGTGTCTGCACCTGTTTTTATGAGTAAAAAGCCTGATTCGTATTTGCCAACTGATTTTGCGCCTATTTTGAGTTGTAAAACGAATTCAGAAGTTTTTTTTAACTTCTGATAATTTTTTTAAACCTGTTTGTGTAGGTGCAATTGATTTTTACATTGAAAGAGATAGAGATGCAACTCTTTTCCAGTCACGGCTCAGTTTATTTCACATGCAAACCAATGAGACAAGTCTTAGGGAATATGAACCTGTCTTACAAGAAAACAACCACTAGAGGTCAGACCTAAACCAAAAAAGAAAAACCTGTATAACAAATTAGACACAAATTAAAGACAGACGTTGCCAATGCGCCTGTTTTTATTTACTCCCAAAAAAAAAAGAAAAGGCAAACTTAATAAATGTGCCCAAGGTTTCCAGCAGAACATTACCTGCAGCAACTGGTCTTCTTCTGGTGGCATCCCTTCTTCAGGTAAGTGATGAACGCGCAGCCGGCCGTCCGTGAGATGTAACGTGATTCATCAGACCAGGCCGCCTTCTTCCCATAGTGCACCTGGCTGTCCACATGATGTAGCACAGGGATGCTCAACCTGCGGACCTCCAGCTGTTGCAAAGCTACAACTCCCAGCATGCCCTAATAGCTGTAGGCTTTCCAGGCATGCTGGTAGTTGTAGTTTTGCAACAGCTGGAGGTCCGCAGGTTGGGCATCCCTGATGTAGCATGGTTCATCAGACCAGGCCATCTTCTTCCATTGCTCCAGTTCTGATGTTCACGAGAACATCAGAGACCCCTGAGAATAATGAATGGTGTCCTGACACCTTTATATGATTGCCAGCAGGAACGTTGCTAGCAGTTTGCTCTACAGTACCTCTTCTGTGGGATCAGACCAGACGGGTTAGTCTTCACTCCCCCTACGCATCAATAAGCCTTGGACGTCCAAGACCCTGTCACCGGTTGTCCGACCTTGGACCACCTTTGTTAGGTACTGACCACTATATACTGGCAGCACCTACAGGACCTGATGTTCTGGAGATCCTTACGTCTTTCCATCTCTCCTGCTTCCTGACTGTTCACTCGCTACGTAATATATCCCCCTGACGGGCGCCATTATGACGAGACAATTAATGTTCTTCACCTCTCCTGTCAGTGGTTTTAATTTCCAATTACCTGCCATTGTTTGTTTCTTAAATTCCTGATGCCTGGAGCGTCTTAGAACTCTATGTTGTGCTGTTCCTCTGTTATTCCTCATGGAACTGTTTGAATAACCCAAAAGGTTAGCAGTCCTTTTACTGTACGGCCGGACAGTAGCAAGGACAAGACCTATAGGCAGGAATGATAATGTTCACTTGTCAATTTATTCATACATTTTCAAGATGAATAACAGAGGAACCATCCAACAGAGAGTTCTAAGGGCTCTTTCACACCTGCGTTCTTTTCTTCCGGCATAGAGTTCCGTCGCCGGGGCTCTATGCCGGAAGAATCCTGATCAGTTTTATCCTAATGCATTCTGAATAGAGTGAAATCTGTTCAGGATGCATCAGGATGTCTTCAGTTCCGGAACGGAACGTTTTTTGGCCGGAGAAAATACCGCAGCATGCTGCGCTTTTTGCTCCGACCAAAAATCCTGAAGACTTACCGCAAGGCCGGATCCGGAATTAATGCCCATTGAAAGCATTGATCTGGATTCGGCCTTAAGCTAAACGTCGTTTCGGCGCATTGCCGGATGCGACGTTTAGCTTTTTCTCAATGGTTACCATGGCTGCCGGGACGCTAAAGTCCTGGCAGCCATGGTAAAGTGTAGTGGGGAGCGGGGGAGCAGTATACTTACCGTCCGTGCGGCTCCCGGTGCGCTCCAGAGTGACGTCAGGGCGCCCCACGCACATGGATCACGTGATCACATGGCACGTCATCCATGCGCATGAGGTGCTCTGACGTCACTCTGGAGCACCCCGGGAGCCGCGCGGACTGTAAGTATGCCGCTCCCCGCTCCCCACTACTACTATGGCAACCAGGACTTTATTAGTGTCCTGGCAGCCATAGTAACACTGAACGCATTTTGAAGATGGATCCGTCTTCAAATGCTTTCAGTTCACTTGCGTTTTTCCAGATCCGGCGTGTAATTCCGGCACATGGAGTACACGCCGGATCCGGACAACGCAAGTGTGAAAGAGGCCTGAGAAAAGATGCCCTTACTAAAAAGATGTATTTACTAAATCAACCCTGTGAGGGAGCGGTCAGATCGCATCAATGCACCGTCCTTGTAATCTCGTACGCTCTACTCCTCATCCTCTAGTACAGGGGTAGGCACCCTCCGGCACTCCAGTTGTTGTGAAACTACAACTCCCAGCATGCATACTTCTTAGAACGATAATAGAAATGAATAGAGCATGCTGGGAATTGTAGTTTCACAACAGCTGGCTTGACGAAGGTAGCTGACCCCTGCTCCAGTATATATAGATTGGTTACGCGTGGAATGGCGGCTGTGAATCTCTCTGTATGTGGAGGAGGGAAATAACATGGTGACGATGACTTCTCACTTTCTATTCTGCTCTCCCAGTGGGATCACGGGACGGTGGTTGAGTACAAGGACAGGGAGGGGTAGGAGGTCTCCAGGGAGGCCATGTTTGTGTATGCGGCAACCACATGGAGGAGAATCTTAGTGATCGTAAACTGAAGATAAGTGGAAGCGGCAGTTGGACTGTCTTTTCTAGGCCAGTATAGTCCATGGTCGGGAGTTAACATATGCCTTGGCGCAAGGTACAGTAGATTGGGTGAGCAATTGTTGTGGGCGCATGGGGTTGGCATCATAGGTAGCCGGTGCAAAGCACAAACTATTACATATGATGGGTGCATCCTGTGCCTGCTCCCCAGCTTTACCCAGGGAGATTGACATTACTTGGTGCTATTAAACATTTTCTAGAAAATTTAAATGAAAACTTTCAATTTTTGGTGCTGAATCATTTAATCTTTGCACAGGTCAGAGCATCATTGGCTCCAAACCCCAAGAGTAAAATGATGAAATTGAGTCTGACTTTAGCCACCACTAGGGGGAGCTCATATGCCCATTCCCAATAAAGTCTGCAGTAAGCGCCAGAGCTCCCCCTTGTGGTGGCTACAGGCAGACACAGTTTATGATGTCTACACATAGGAATTGAAGCTCCATTTAGAAAAGCAGAGCTCTGATCACTGTAAAGATGCATCATGAATTTACTCAGCACAGAACTTTTGACCTATAATTAAATTGTATTCTACTGACTTTACTAGGAAATGCACATTTCTTCCCTATTCATTTCCATACCTGTCCCATGTGTTAAGCAGCAGTTGAGGACCCATCGTGCCACTTGAACAGATTTGGCTTGGGGCCACTCTCAAGGGCATTATCTAAGTGGTCCTTGTGGTATTCACTCTTTAACCGGGATCTGGACTCCACTTCTGGGAAACCACCGGGCTGCTACCTCCTGGAATAGTCTCTGTTCAACTTACTGCTGACCAACGGGGGTTAAGAAGCACAGGCGTAGAACACCAAGAGAACAGGCAAAACCATAGATGGGACAGGCGGAAGTCAGGGAAGGCACAGTATGTGCAATCCGTAAATAGTCTGCGGTGAGGGCAGCCAGCTCAGGGTCAGTACAGAGATCAGGCAGAGTCATAAAAAAGAGCCAGTGGAAATAATATATCCAAAATAATATTAACTTTATTGTATATTAAAATATGAAGAAAAAAGGGCAGGATGGAAAAAGGTATACAGAGAAGCGAAGGGCATTCACTCTACTGGACAACCATGTATCCCCACAGAGCTAGTAAGCACTTACCGGGTACCAGGCCATACGCTGTGTCCCCCAGCAACCCGAGTTGTGTACCACCAAAGATGATACAATGTGTACAGCACCCCTATAGGGGATTATACAGCGTGATACAATTATATCAGAGAGTAATCCCTGGATATTTGTGAGATCCACAGCCTGCGTCCTTGGTAACCATAGACATATATATATATCCACAGCCTAGTCTATGAGCACAACACAATGATGGTATATACACAGCCTAGTAAATAACATAGGCCTAATATGGGTGATGTATGTGACAGTGTCCTAATAGACACACCTAACTCGGGACCTACCTGAAGACATGGAGAGATATGAAAGCCCCAAGCGCAAGACCTCGACGCGCGTTTCACCTGCGCATGCGCAGAGCATGATGACGACAAGGAGCACGTCAAGATGGAGCCGGGCAGTGCATGTGTGGAATCGCGACCCAGTGGAACGCATGTGACCCGCAAGATCGTGGCCATAAGAAGAACAGCTCGCATTGACATAACGGCTATAGTTACATCTCGGGGGTTACTATTGCAGCATAATTTTATTTCAAGACACGGAGGCTCATATTGCTTAACCCTTTCTTTACTTCTCACAATAGCAGCAAAGAATTAAACAACCAAAATCCACCAATGGGCACACAGCCCTCCCCCTAGTCACAGTATAAAGGGACAACCCCTTAAGTCCATCCTCCTCTTTCTTTGCTGCTGCACAAGTTAAGTATTCCACCCTCCTGCTTGCAGGGGTGGTGGTTTATATTTTAAAGTCATTGTTACTGGTTTTATCCCATTATAGGGTGTTTCTTACCCTCTGATGTTTCATGCCCGATTTTAACTGTTAGGGCTGTGGTGTCATAGTGTGTACCGCCGTTTTTCCTTACAGGTTCCCTTTATTCCCCCCCCCACCCCTGCCCTTACTTGGGATCGGGGGTCTCCCTCTTTTGTTTCTGTGCGCCGGCTTGATCGAGTCGGCGATTACCTTTTTTCGCCGCCGCTCTGTTCGCGTCCGAGATCTCTCTGCTTCTCGCGGGATCTCGGCCACCATCGCGTCTTCCCCAGCTCGTTTCCCGCCGCTCCGGCTGATACGTCCGAGATCTCGCGATACTGGGCGGGATCTCGGACGTCTTCTGTGGTAAGCCGCACCGCTGTACTTGTGCAGCGTCCGGCTTCTCTCTGCTACTGTCCGGAACGGCGGCTCCTTCTGCAGCACGGAGTGACTAACTCTGCTTGCTGTTTTCTCCTCTGTAACTGGGTTTAGGGTTATTTATTAGCAGTGCTTAGTTTTTCTTCCCTGGGGCGATATAGATTGTATAGAGGGTATGAGTATGTCTGCCCAAAAGGCCCCACCATCAGTGCTTGGGATTCCTGCTCTTGGAGATTCCCCTTGCCCTCCTCAAAATATGGGTGTTACCCCAGCTGCAAGGGGGCCTGCTCCGGTCCCAGCGGATCCGCAGGCACTTACCCTGCAAAGGTCTATCTCTGAGGCCATTATCTCTGCAATGGGCTCTATGTCCTCAGTTTTAACTCACTCTATATCCCAGGTCCTTATCGCTAATACCTCATCTACGGTGGCCCCTAACCCCATGCCTTTGCCAGCCCCTGTTGCCTCCAGAAGTGATATGACTGATGGCGTTGTTCCATCCAATGACAGCGCGCCTCGGCCGCGCAAAAGAGCCTGTCCGCGCCAGGCAGAAAAAGCACGGCATTGGAAATCTGCTCGGTCCCACCCCGAGCTAGTTTCTGATTCTAATGGAGAATCTGATGAGGAGGCTTTGATTGATTCATATAATGATTCAAATGAATATGACGATGATGATATGTCACCTGCTCAGGGGACGTCTGTCTCCTTTTCGTCAGCGCCTCAGCGACCGTTAGAGGTCGATCCGTTGAACCCGTCCCAATCCGTTTCCCTTTTGGATCCGGCAGGGGAGGCGCTCTTTGACCCGGACTCTTTACACCATCCCAGGTCCGCGGAATGGCTCCCGGCTCCCCACATCGCTAGTTACTTGGAGTCCATGGTCCGTAAGCCCCTTAGCAAGGAGGCGCGGAACAAACTCCGGGCAGAATGCCCCCGGCGGGCGATACCTAATAAGGTATGCAAGACGCCGGTTGTGGACCCGAAGATGGTCCAATTCCTGTCTAAAACGGGATTTAGCCCAAAGAGAGGCCTGGACTCGGCCCTAAAAGCTTGCCAGGACAAGTTGCTTGATATTATGGGGCCCCTGACAAAGATTTTTGATTTGGCGGAATCCGCCAAGGCTGAAGGCCGAATGGTCGACCCGGTCGAGCTCCGTGGTTGGACCCAGAGAGCCATTTGCATGGCAGGTAATGCAAATACCTCCCTCAGTATTGAACGGCGTAAAGCCATATTGTTAAAAATTGAACCAAAATTGACCAATATGGCCCTGTCGGAGTCGGGCAAGGATGCCTAAGGTTTCCTCTTTGGGGATCCCTTCATTAAGGAACTAGGAAAGTTTGTAGGAACCTTCACCGCATTGGATAAAGCCCAAACTTCGATGCGTAGGGTTTTTAGTGGTAGGGTTTCCACCAGGGCCGGCAGTTCAAGGGGCCGTCTGTCCGGCCGTTCCTCTTTCCAGACCCGTGGTTCGGGTCGAGGCTCCTACTCATCGTACCGTCCTCCTGCCAACGAACAAAGACACCAGCCGTCTTTCTTCCCTACCCGTGGTGCTTCCGGACGGGGAAGACCTTACAGAGGGAACCCGAACCTCAGACGTCCATTTGGTAAGTCTACCGCCCCTTCACCCTTTTTCGGAAAGCTATGTAGGGGGCAGACTCCAACATTTTATGCATGCTTGGGAGTTCATTACCAACGACCCCTGGGTGCTGTCCACGGTTCGGGGTTTCCACATAGAGCTTGTCGCCCCTCCGGGGCTTCCAGTCCCGCCCCCTCCCACGTTCCGTTCACGGGAATCCCAGAAGCTAATAGATCTGGAGCTACGGGCTTTGTACCTCAAGGGGGCTATAGAGCCGGCCCCTCTCGACCACGAAGGAGTAATCAGCAGTATTTTCTTGGTGGAGAAGAAGGGAGGTCAGTTACGCCCCGTTATCAACCTCAAGGCTCTGAATGTATTCGTCAAATACAGGCATTTCAAGATGGAGGGCATCCATCTCCTGAGGGACATGCTACTCCCGGGGGACTGGATGGCCAAGTTGGATCTCAAAGATGCCTACTTGACGGTTCCGATTTCTCCTCCTTCCAGGGATCTTCTGCGCTTCCATTGGCAAGGGGCGGTTTGGCGCTTCTCTTGCCTCCCCTTCGGTCTCTCGTCCGCCCCCTGGTGTTTCACCAAACTGATGCGTCCGGTGGTGGCTTGGCTCCGCTATCGAGGGGTGAGACTAATAATCTATCTGGACGATATTCTGATTATGGCGGAGGACCGTCTCTCTCTGCTGTCCCACCTGCAGATGTCGGTTCATCTCCTCTCAGCTCTAGGCTTCATTATCAATCGGGAGAAGTCTTGTCTAATTCCTTCTCAGTCCATGGAATTTCTCGGATTCCAGTTGGACTCTCTATCCTTGACTCTCAGTCTCCCCCCTGCGAAGGTGCGGTCGATCCGCAAGGAGTTACGTCGCACTCTAACCCTTCCGCAGATCTCTCTACGTCATTTGGCCAGGGTGATAGGTCTCTTGTCATCCTCCATTCAGGCTATCTTCCCGGCTCCCCTTCATTATCGGGCCCTGCAGCGCCTCAAAATCGCTCACCTGCATGCCGGGGCTTCTTATGCGGACCTTGTCTCTCTGGATCAAGAGACGAGAGACGAGTTGAAGTGGTGGATTGCCAACCTCTCTGCCTGGAATGGCAGGGCTCTGTTCGGCCCACGCCCGGATATTGTGATAGAGTCGGACGCCAGCCTTCACGGTTGGGGCGCTCATTGCGAGGGTGTTTCCACGGGAGGTCCTTGGTCCACGGTGGAGTCCCACTTGCACATCAATGCTCTGGAGCTTCTGGCGGGTTCATTTGCAGTCCGCAGTTTTACCAGCGGGAGGGCCACGGCATGCATTCGCCTTCGCATGGACAATATATCGGCCGTCCGTTACATCAATGCCATGGGTGGTACCCGTTCGAGGATGTTGACGCACCTGGCCAAAGATTTTTGGGATTATTGCCTGTCCAATGGGGTTTCGGTGGTGGCGGAATACCTACCGGGTTTACACAATACGCTGGCCGATTGGAGCTCTCGCTACATCTCAGACGCCAGCGACTGGAGATTAGACGGGGAGATATTTTCCTCCATCGAATCTCTTTGGGGCCCGTTTTCGATCAACCTTTTCGCGTCCCGTTGGAACGCCCAACTGCCCAGATACTTCAGTTGGAGGCCGGACCCGTCCGCGGAGGCAGTGGATGCCTTTCTCCAGTGTTGGTCGACGGACGTGATGTATGCATTCCCACCGTTCTCAATGATTCCTCGGACCTTGGCCAAGATACGTCTTCAAGTCTCGGAGCTGGTGCTGATTCTTCCTTTCTGGAGCGCGCAGTCGTGGTTTCCACAACTGTTGGAACTCCTGGTGGAGATTCCCAGGTTGCTTCCTTTCCGGACATCGCTGCTGCTGGATCCGCTGAACCATCCTCATCCGTTGATTCTGGAGGGGTCCCTGCGTCTTCTGGCTTGCAGAGTGTCGGGTTGTCCTGGCAGACCGAGGGACTTTCGGAGATGGCTATTTTCCTTTTGGAGAGCGCGTGGGTGTCATGGTCTTACCTTCTTGCTGTTCTCCTTCGTTTGACATGTGCTGGCGGCCATCTTGGTTTCTGGGTTTCTTGTAGCCTCCCACCCTGCGGCTTCTCCTTCTCACTGGGAGGAGCTGGATGCCTAGCTCATATATATAGGAGGTCTGTGGCTTCAGTTCCTTGCTTGGTCCTCCTGTGTTCACATGCTTCTAAGACTGCTGCTGCTTCTGGTTCCTGATCCTGGCTTCGTCTGACTACCCTGCTGGTTCCTGATCCAGGCTTCGTCTGACTACCCTGCTGGTTCCTGATCCTGGCTTCGTCTGACTACCCTGCTGGTTCCTGATCCAGGCTTCGTCTGACTACCCTTCTGGTTCCTGACCTCTGGCTTCGCAAGACCCTGCTTCGGTTTAGCCATCCGTTTGGACTTTTGCCTTACAGCTTGATTTCCAATAAAGCCTCCTTATTTCCACTTATCTCTTGTTGTACGTCTGGTTCATGGTTCCTTGACATTAGGACCAAGCCATGAATTCTGACGGTACAGGGCCATCCTCGCTACCTACGCTGGTTGCCAGACTTGATCAGCAGGATCACCTGTTGGGTCGGTTCGCCGTGGCGTTGCAAACCCTGCTTGAACGCACGGCTCATTTAGCTTCCGTTGCCGATGGGTCGGTTGTCGCTCCTGGCCCCGCTCCTACTGCCGCTCCGGTTGTTGCGCCAGAGTCTACCCCGACACCTGTTGCTGCGCCTGCGGTGTTTCGGGGTATGACCGGTTCTGCCCCCCTTCCACAGCGCTTTAGGGGAGAGCCAACTCAGTGCCGAGGCTTCCTTAACCAGGTGGGCATTTATTTCGAGTTGCTGCCACATGCCTTTCCTACTGAGAGATCAAAGGTGGGCTTCTTGATCTCGCTGCTCTCGGACAAGGCCTTGGCCTGGGCCAGCCCTTTATGGGAGAACAACAATCCGGTGGTTGCCGAGTTTTCCGGTTTTGTTGCTTCTCTTCGGAAGGTATTCGATGTGCCGGCTCGTGCTGCCTCTGCTGCGAAGCTCCTTATGTCCATCAGACAGGGTTCACGATCCGTAGCTGAATACGCCATTGAGTTTCGTACCCTGGCAGCAGAGGTGGGCTGGAATAATGAGGCTCTGGTCGCTGCTTTCTCTCATGGTCTCTCGGATGCCTTGAAGGATGAGGTTGCAGCTAAGGACCTACCAGTGGAGCTCGAGTCCCTTATTTCTTTCCTGATTTTGATTGACACCAGACTCAGGGAGAGACCTTCCTTTAAGGAGAGCCTGCGGAGGTCTTCTAACAGATTGGCGCCTATGTTTGCTGTCCCACCCGTGCCTCCCTCTCCTCCCACGCCTCCTGGGGATGACTTGTCTGGGGGTGAACCCATGCAGCTGGGGTTTGCTCGCCTGTCCGAGGGGGAGAGGGTACTCCGGAGACGCGAGGGCCGATGCATGTACTGTGGTCTCGGCGGGCATTTTCGGTTGGCATGCCCGAACCGTCCGGGAAATGCTCGCACCTGAGATCCTGTCGGGGGCAGATCTTGGGTGGAGTCTCCTCGTCCCCGGTTTCCCGTGTTGACAAACCACTGATTACTGTTGTCCTCTCCTGGGTCGGGGGCTCGGTGACGACCCAGGCGTTGGTGGACTCTGGTGCTGGTGGTTTGTTCATTGATAGTGTGTTCGCTGCCGCCAATTCCATTCCTCTGCAGCCTCGAGGTTCCCCACTGGCTCTTGAGGCGATAGACGGCAGACCCCTTCTGCCGCCACACGTGACTCAGGAGACTCTTCCAGTGGGGATGGCCATTGGTGCCGTTCACAGAGAGTCGGTCTGTCTCCAGGTTATTTCGTCTCCACACTACTCGGTGGTCTTGGGGTACCCCTGGCTCCAGAAGCATAATCCGACTTTCGATTGGAGATCGGCCGAGATCCTCTCGTGGTCACCGCAGTGTGGGGCTAGTTGCATCCATGGGCCTGTCAAGTTGCTGTGTACTTCCTCGGACTCTCTGTTGCCTCCTGAATACGAGGAGTACCGGGATGTATTCGATAAGGTGCGTGCGGTTGCCCTACCTCCGCACCGCCCATACGATTGTGCCATAGAGTTACAACCTGGTGCCGTTCCTCCTCGTGGCAAAGTCTATCCACTGTCGGTAGCGGAGAACGAGGCCATGGAGGAGTACGTGAGGGAGGCGCTTTCACGCGGACACATTCGCAAATCCTCGTCCCCGGCAGGGGCTGGATTTTTCTTTGTGAAAAAGAAGGGCGGTGAGTTGAGGCCTTGCATCGATTACAGGGGTCTCAATCGCATCACGATCAAGAACGCTTACCCGATACCCTTGATTTCCGAGCTGTTCGATCGCCTCAAAGGGGCCACGGTCTTTACCAAACTCGACCTGAGGGCGGCATATAACCTGGTAAGGATCAAGGCGGGCGATGAGTGGAAGACCGCGTTTAACACCAGGACCGGTCATTATGAATCCTTGGTTATGCCCTTTGGGTTGTGCAATGCGCCCGCAGTCTTCCAGGAATTCATCAACGATGTTTTCCGTGACCTGTTGCAGCAGTGTGTGGTGGTCTATTTGGATGACATCTTGGTATATTCTGAATCCATGGAGGTCCACATTCTGGATGTCAGACGAGTGTTGCAACGGTTACGAGAGAACAAGCTGTTCGGTAAGCTTGAGAAATGCGAATTTCACCGATCCCAGGTAACCTTCTTAGGTTACATCATTTCCGCTGAGGGGTTCTCCATGGATCCTGAGAAGGTTTCGGCTGTCTTACAGTGGCCCCAGCCCAGTGGTCTTCGTGCCCTGCAGCGCTTTTTGGGCTTCGCCAATTATTATCGGAAGTTCATCAGGGACTTTTCCATGCTAGCCAAGCCTCTCACGGATCTGACCAGGAAGGGCAGTAATCCCCAGGTCTGGCCGCTCGAGGCCATCCGAGCTTTTGAGGCTCTAAAGTCTACCTTTGTGTCGGCTCCGATTCTGTCGCATCCCAACCCTGGGTTGCCTTTTGTCCTCGAGGTGGACGCGTCTGAGACGGGAGTAGGCGCCATCCTGTCTCAGCGTAGAACACCAGAGGGTCCTCTGCTTCCTTGTGGGTTTTACTCCCGGAAACTGTCTTCCGCGGAGTGCAACTATCAGATTGGTGACAGGGAGTTATTGGCCATCGTGCAGGCCCTTAAAGAATGGAGGCACTTGCTCGAGGGCTCGGTGGTTCCGATTCTCATCCTGACGGACCACAAGAGTCTGACCTACCTCTCTGAGGCCAAGAGATTGACACCACGTCAGGCCAGATGGGCTCTGTTCTTGTCACGTTTTAATTACGTGGTCTCCTACCTACCCGGTTCCAAGAACATCAGAGCGGATGCCTTATCACGGCAGTACTCCGAGCTGTCCGGGGAGGAGTCGATTCCGACTTCGGTCATACCTCCGAATCAGATCCTGGCCGCTATTCGCACCAGCCTGACCTCTCCCCTGGGTGAGCAGATTTTGGCGGCTCAATCTGGTGCTCCCTCTGGGAGACCCAACGGCAGATGTTTTGTGCCTGAGGAGTTGCGCACTCGGTTGTTGCGAACCTACCATAACTCCAAGGCCGCGGGGCATCCTGGAAAGAATCAGCTGTCCTGGGCTGTTTCACGTCTGTTCTGGTGGCCTTCTCTATGTTCCGACATCGCCGCATATGTAGAGGCATGCTCCGTTTGTGCCCAGAGTAAGTCCCCTCGGCACCTTCCGTTGGGCCTTTTGCAACCCATAGCCACCGGGGAGCGTCCATGGTCACACCTGGGGATGGATTTCATTGTGGACCTCCCTGCATCCGGAGGCCATATACGGTCATTCTCATGATTGTGGATCGGTTTTCCAAAATGTGCCACTGTGTTCCTCTCAAGAAGTTACCCTCTGCACAAGAGTTGGCCTCGATTTTTGCCAGGGAGGTCTTCCGGTTGCACGGTTTGCCCAAGGAGATTGTGTTGGATCGGGGGAGTCAGTTTGTGTCCAGGTTCTGGCGCGCCTTTTGCTCCCAGTTGGGGATTCATCTCTCTTTCTCCTCGGCCTACCACCCTCAGTCCAATGGGGCCGCAGAACGATCCAATCAGGCCTTGGAGCAATTCCTTCGTTGCTATGTCTCCGATCACCAAGACAATTGGGTTGACCTCCTGCCTTGGGCTGAGTTTGCCAGGAACACGGCGGTGAACTCTTCCTCTGGGACGTCTCCCTTCATGGCCAATTATGGGTTCCAACCTGCCGTGTTACCGGAGGTATTCTCTCCCCAGGATATTCCGGCTGTGGAGGATCACCTTTCCGTCCTACGTGCTTCTTGGGTACAGATCCAGAGGTCCCTTGAGGTCTCTGCGCAGCGCCAGAGACTCCAGGCTGATCGCAGACGAGCGCCCGCTCCTTCCTACCAGGTCGGAGACCGTGTATGGTTGTCCACCCGCAACCTCAACCTTCGAGTGCCCACTCCCAAGCTGGCGCCTCGCTTTGTTGGTCCCTTCCGAGTGCTTCGCAGGGTAAACCCGGTAGCCTATGCCCTTGCGCTTCCTCCTGGCATGCGGATCTCCAACGTGTTTCATGTCTCCCTGTTGAAGCCACTGGTGTGTAATCGTTTCACTTCCTCGGTTCCTCGGCCTCGTCCGGTCCAAGTGGGCAATCGTGAGGAGTATGAGGTGAGCAATATCCTGGACTCACGCCTGGTCCGCGGTCGGGTGCAGTTTTTGGTCCATTGGCGTGGTTATGGTCCAGAGGAGCGTTCCTGGGTTCCCTCCGCAGATGTCCATGCTCCTGCCTTGCTCCGAGCCTTCCACGCACGCTTCCCTCAGAAACCGTTCTTTACTCCGCGGAGGAGGGGCCCTTGAGGGGCTGCTGGTTCCTACCCTGCTGGTTCCTGATCCTGGCTTCGTCTGACTACCCTGCTGGTTCCCTATCCAGGCTTCGTCTGACTACCCTTCTGGTTCCTGACCTCTGGCTTCGCAAGACCCTGCTTCGGTTTAGCCATCCGTTTGGACTTTTGCCTTACAGCTTGATTTCCAATAAAGCCTCCTTATTTCCACTTATCTCTTGTTGTACGTCTGGTTCATGGTTCCTTGACAGTGGGCCCCAGGGACCAGAAGAGCCTATAGGTCGGCTTGGCGATCCTGGGCTGGTTGGTGCAGCCTTCGGAACCTGGATCCCACTACGGCCGCTGTAGGCGATGTGGTTCAGTTTCTCAGTACTCTGTATGAGGAAGGTAAAGCCTATCGGACTATAAATGTGTTTCGATCAGCCATTTCCTCCGGTCATAGGGGATTTGATGGCTGTTCTGCCGGACGTCATCCTTTGGTGTGTCGGTTACTTAAAGGTTCCCGCTTTGCACGTCCTCCCAGACCTCGGTTTTCTAGTTCTTGGGACGTTTCGTCCGTGTTGTCTTTTCTGTCGGCTTGGCATTCCAACGAGGATTTGTCCCTTCGCCAATTGTCAGCTAAATTGGTCACTCTTTTTTGCTTGATCTCTTGTAAAAGGGTCTCGGACGTCCGGGCATTAGATTTTGACGCCCGGTCTTTTACTCCGGAGGGTGTGACGTTCAATATTTCCCGGCGTACTAAGACCGGTATCACTTCGGTATCTTACCCTGTTTTTCCTTCTTCGGTGGCGCTCTGTCCTGTCACGTGTCTGAAGGAGTACGAGTCCAGAACTCGATCCTTGCGGTCTTCCTCTGCTACCCAGTTGTTTATTTCTTTCCGTAGGCCTTTTGCTCCGGTTGCCGCGGTTACTCTGTCGCATTGGGTGAAGTGGATTTTATCTCTCTCGGGTATAGATACTTCTGTTTTTACGGCACATTCGGTTCGCGGCGCTTCCGCGACTGCCTTAACTCTGTCAGGTGCACGCCTGGAGGACGTCATGAAGTTGGCGGACTGGTCACGCGTCTCCACGTTTAGGGAATTTTATTTTAGGCCGGATCCGCATGTTTTTGCTAGTATTGTGGATCGACTTTGAACTAGCAATATGAGCCTCCGTGTCTTGAAATAAAATTGAATGATTTTCCTAAAATATGACGTAAAGTCATGATTTTATGAAAGACACGGAGGCGAGTATTGCCCCGCCCGTGTCTTATCCCTCCCTGGGGTACTGTTATTTATATTTATTGGGTTGTGTGCATGTATTTTGTAATTATTGTTATTATAACTGTTAAGGATGTGGATAAATTATTTCATTTTTCTTGCCTTGTCTGCCACTGTGTCGCTGCTATAGGATTTCCGCATTGCGTTGCTGGAGATTATCTGTTTGTTTCTCTTTTTAAGGTTGATCTCATCCTGTTCGGTGGAGAGTGGTGTGGATCTTCTGCGATCTCTGTTTGCCGTTTTTTCTTCAAGTCGGTGGTTCAAGGCGTGTTGGTCGTACGGTTGAAGTTTCTCCTGGTTCCGGCTGTTCCTGTTTGATTCGTTAATGGAGTTGTGAAGACAAAGAAAGAGGAGGATGGACTTAAGGGGTTGTCCCTTTATACTGTGACTAGGGGGAGGGCTGTGTGCCCATTGGTGGATTTTGGTTGTTTAATTCTTTGCTGCTATTGTGAGAAGTAAAGAAAGGGTTAAGCAATACTCGCCTCCGTGTCTTTCATAAAATCATGACTTTACGTCATATTTTAGGAAAATCATTCAATTAATGCCTCTATATAAGACAATACTCCATATTAGGCCCACAATAAACAATATTAAATAAAGCCTACTAGCCAAAACGTACTAGAATCCAAATGACCATCCATACTGGTATATGAGGGATAACAATGACAACAATTATAATACAATGTATCTATCTGAGAAATTCACTGTACACGTCTATATACCATGACCAGGGAGTGCGAGCATCTAGGTTCTTTTTATCCATGGCCGACTATGATAACGACCTAGTTGAATTTATTTTGGCCCTGTTAGTATTTATGTTGACTCCTAATTATTTTCTTTTTAAGGACCCCCTCTTCCTGCAGCTCCAGGGAACAGCAATGGGGGCGTCATGTGCGCCCTCATATGCTAGTTTGTTCCTGGGGCTGTGGGAAAGAGAGATAGTCCACAATACTCCGGGGTACCAGGCAGCACTCCTATGGTCTAGGTATATAGACGATGTATTCTTCTTGAGCCTGCCCTAGAGGACTTTCTGGCGAAATTGAATGTCAATGATCGTAACATCAAACTGACTTGGAAATATAGCCAGACCAAGGTTGACTTTTTGGATATTATGATCATGAAGGGATCTGATTTATTTATATCCACTAATCTTTTCAGAAAAACAACGGCTGTCAATTCCCTTCTCCGCGCTTCATCTTCGCATCACCCGGAAACCATACAAGCGATACCAACGGGACAATTCCTGAGAACAGGATCTGCTCCAATGATAAGCATCCCTCCTGACACAACGACTCCTGGAGAGAGGTCACCAACCAAATATGATTCGGCAGGGTCATGAAAGAGCAAAAAAGACCACGAGAGATTCTTTGTTGGTAAGCAAAGTTAGACGAGATAATGGTAGAGATTCAGGAGTGAGATTCATTACTCCATTTAGCAATAAATGGCGATTCATCCAACACATTTTACGTAAGCATTGGCCGGTCCTCCAAACTGATGGCGATTTGGCAGCTTGCTTGACCCCTTACCACCAGATTACATGGAGGAGATCGCGTAACTTACATGATCTCCTGACTAGCAGTCACTATGTGGCACAAACATCAGGAAATATGTTTGGTAGTTGGGGTCCTAAATGGGGATCATTCTCGTGTGGATCATGTGTGACATGCAAATGCATGGTTCGTTCCACTGCCTTTTGTGACTCTTCAAGGAGGATTTTTTTTTTTTATTGTTTATAATATCGCATGTAACACAGAGGCAGTGGTATACCTGATTACATGCCCGTGTAACCTTATTTATATTGGGATGACCACTAGCGCCCTAAAGGTCCGTGCGTTAGAACATGCAGCCTCTGAGGTACCTGAGAAAGACCTTGACACATTATTACAAGCAGTTCCACGGCATTTAAGTAGGTATCATGCGTCGGACCCACGGGGTCTTAAAGTTAGAGGCATAGACAGAATTAGTCTGGGGTCCAGGGGCGGGAATATTAAACAAGTCCTGCCCGTAGAGAAACTAGATGGATAGTTATCTTGGACACCGTAGCCCCGTGTGGTCTCAATGAATCCAACAGCTTCTCCTCCATTCTATAAAATAGCGCAAATTTTAATTGCAGGGTATAGCATCCAATTTTAGTATGTATTATTTTTGCTAATCCTTTTTTTTCTCTCTTTTTTTCTATTTTGAGATTATTAATCTATTTTTTCATTTGGGACATCATGGGAACGGATTTACTAAGTGGCCATGAGAAGATGATCCTTGAGAATTGGAGCCAATAAGAGGACGTATTGCTTGTCCCTATTTAGGATTGGCCATTACCCCGACTGTTTTTAGGGATGTCCCGACACATGCAGGGTCACCTTTTGCACTAGTGTCCCATAATTGGCACTTTATATTACTATGCACTGAGTTCACCTGTTTGGGTCCGTGCGTGGACCCAGTATATTATGCATTATGTAATGTCTCTTAAGATGATTTTTTTTTTTTTTTTTTTTTATTCCTTATTTATTTTCTATTATTATTATTTTTTGCACTTATTATCATTGTATCTCAGGTGTTGCTGTAGCATAACATAATCATGTAACAAAATTGTATAACAAAATCATGCAATTATTTTTTGTAATTATACATTTTTTAATACACTTGTGATGTTTTAACTAGGTATAATCATCACATTAATATATGCACTGTCACTTTTGGATAATTTCTCAGATAGATACATTGTATTATAATTGTTGTCATTGTTATCCCTCATATACCAGTATGGATGGTCATTTGGATTCTAGTACGTTTTGGCTAGTAGGCTTTATTTAATATTGTTTATTGTGGGCCTAATATGGAGTATTGTCATATATAGAGGCATTAATTATGCTGCAATAGTAACCCCCGAGATGTAACTATAGCCGCTATGTCAATGCGAGCTGTTCTTCTTATGGCCACGATCTTGCGGGTCACATGCGTTCCACTGGGTCGCGATTCCACGAGCGCTGCCCGGCTCCATCTCGACGTGCTCCTTGTCATAATCACGTTCTGCGCATGCGCAGTACGGTGGCGTAGACGCGCTGAGAGATGGCGCTGTGCATCATGGCGGACACAGGTGTCCGCAATTCAGGTACTTTACCCACTAATGTTACCCATGTGCTCTTTCACATTTTTATACCTCCTGACGAAGCCGCTGAGGTGAAACGCGCGTCGAGGTCTTGCGCTTGGGGCTTTCATATCTCTCCATGTCTTCAGGTAGGTCCCGAGTTAGGTGTGTCTATTAGGACACTGTCACATACAATACCCATATTAGGCCTATGTTATTTACTAGGCTGTGTATATACCATCATTGTGTTGTGCTCATAGACTAGGCTGTGGATATATTATTATCATGCTACTTATATACAAGCTGTCTATGGTTACCAAGGACGCAGGCTGTGGATCTCACAAATATCCAGGGATTACTCTCTGATATAATTGTATCACGCTGTATAATACCCTATAGGGGTGCTGTACACATTGTATCATCTTTGGTGGTACACAACTCGGGTTGCTGGGGGACACAGCGTATGGCCTGGTACCCGGTAAGTGCTTACTAGATCTGTGGGGATACATGGTCGTCCAGTAGAGTGAATGCCCTTCGCTTCTCTGTATATCTTTTTCCATCCTGCCCTTTTTTCTTCATATTTTAATATACAATAAAGTTTATATTATTTTGGATATATTATTTCCACTGGCTCTTTTTTATGACATTGTGTGCTATCCCAGGTGGAAAATTGTGATGTCGATTATAGACAGAGAGGTTTTTGTAGGCTCATAAGAGATCAGGCAGAGGTCAGGTAGGGAAGGGTCAAATCCAGGAAACAGCAAGAAGTTGGTACATGGGCAGACAAATGTATAACAGCACACCTTTGCAGGACACTAGCAGACTAGAACCTAGTGCTCAGGCACCCTGGGTGGCCAGCCATATTCTAGGGGGCTCTATGGGCAGTGAGAGGAACTGCTGGCAAGAAGCAGGCTGCAGCCTACAGGGAGGAAGAGCCAGGATGCTCTGGTGGTCGTGTCCTCTGTGAAGGAGGAGAGGAAGGCCACGGAAGGCCACTGGAGGGGCAAGTGAGCAGAGCAATGCCCAAATCTGCTAGGGAGAGTAGAGCGGCAGCCATCTGAGCTGCCATCATAACACTAAGTAGAGTGCCTCAGGGATCTCTGGGATAAAATTTGAAGCTGCTCATGTATATGTAGGGGGATCTCCGTTCATTAATCCTATAAATGTGGTGGTTGGACCATACTAATGGGATCCCCATGTAGTGTTGTGTAACCACACTAAAGGTTGTGGACATGGGCGCTTGTGGCGGGTGATTTCCATGCTGTGATTGCGCCATATGGGGCACAAGTGTATGATTAACTGAGGAAAGAAACAAATCAATGGAAGATTCAGCCTGATCTATTTCTTAGCTTTCTATTCCAGCCCGACCATTCATGTTCCCAGTGAACACAAGCCGGAAACAGGATCAATGACCTCCCGGGGAATGCCCCAACCAAATCACTGCCTGAGGAAATCCAAAAACAGACGATGACCATTCCTTATCTTAGTGAGAAAATAAGGAAATAACTTTTATATCATCTAAGAACATTATATAAAGTCTTTATATTACAAGACATTGCTTTAAATACTCAGGTTTTTAAACAGATATATCTAATACATAAAACTGAGTGTATGTGTGTGTGTATGTGTATGTGTGTGTGTGTGTCTGTGTATGTCTGTGTGTATGTGTGTATGTCTGTGTATGTACATGTGTATGTCTGTGTGTGTATGTGTGTGTGTATGTGTATGTCTGTGTGTGTATGTCTCTGTGTGTGTGTGTGCATGTGTGTGTATGTCTGTGTCTGTATGCGTGTGTGTGCATGTGTGTGTGTGTCTGTGTGTGTATGTGTGTATGTGCATGTGTATGTCTGTGTATGTGCATGTGTATGTCTGTGTGTGTATGTGTGTGTGTGTATGTCTGTGTGTGTATGTGTATGTCTGTGTGTGTATGTGTGTATGTCTGTGTGTGTGTATGTGTGTGTATGTCTGTGTGTGTGTATGTCTGTGTATGTGTGTGTGTATGTGTGTATGTCTGTGTGTGTGTATGTGTGTGTATGTCTGTGTGTGTATGTGTGTGTGTATGTGTATGTCTGTGTGTGTATGTCTCTGTGTGTGTGTGTGCATGTGTGTGTATGTCTGTGTCTGTATGCGTGTGTGTGCATGTGTGTGTGTTTCTGTGTGTGTATGTGTGTATGTGCATGTGTATGTCTGTGTATGTGCATGTGTATGTCTGTGTGTGTATGTGTGTGTGTGTATGTGTATGTCTGTGTGTGTATGTGTATGTCTGTGTGTGTATGTGTGTATGTCTGTGTGTGTGTATGTGTGTGTATGTCTGTGTGTGTGTATGTCTGTGTATGTGTGTGTGTATGTGTGTATGTCTGTGTGTGTGTATGTGTGTGTATGTCTGTGTGTGTGTATGTGTGTGTAAGTGTGTGAATGTGTGTGTATGTCTGTGTGTGTATGTGTGTGTATGTATGTGTGTGTATGTGTGTGTAAGTGTGTGTATGTGTGTGTATGTCTGTGTGTGTGTATGTCTCTGTATGTCTGTGTGTGTATGTCTGTGTGTGTATGTGTATGTGTATGTCTGTGTGTGTATGTCTGTGTGTGTATGTCTGGGTATGTGCATGTGTATGTCTGTGTGTGTATGTCTGTGTGTGTATGTGTGTGTGTATGTGTATATGTATGTGTATGTCTGTGTGTGTATGTGTGTATGTCTGTGTGTGTGTATGTGTGTGTGTGCGTATGTGTGTGTAAGTGTGTGTATGTGTGTGTGTGCGTATGTGTGTGTAAGTGTGTGTATGTCCGCTTAAGGAATCCACACCGTCGCATTTACAATGATGAAATTTGGCACACAGGTACATCAGGTGTCGGGGAGGTTTTAGACCAGGTTTCAGCTTTCTAGCATGTACCGTTCCTGAGATAGTCCCAAAATGCATTAGTTAATAGAAGCTTGGTCCCATGACCCTTATCAGCCAGTAAAAGCTCGCAGGACCTTAGTCTCCACATACACACAGTTTTACACCAGGTTTCCATAACAACCCAGCCATTTTTCTTCACTGCTGTAGGTCAGCTTTCAAGGGGCAGGGCGCTGTGGAGGACACCGTTAAGGGGGCGGAGTGCTGTGGAGGTAACAGTTAAGGGGGCAGGTAGGGTGGCCATTCAGGCCACCCTCAAAAGACTGACTTAAAAACCCCGCCCCTAGATCCAGCTAAGCCACGCCACCGACCAGCTTAGGCCATTCCCCCTCCCGCTCCGCAGCCGAAGGGGATTGAAAAAATTAAGGTAAAAATCAACTTCTGTCCGCTGCAGAGGTGGGAGGGAAGGTGTCTTTCTCCCTGCAGCTCACACTCTGCCAGCACAGTGCTGCTGTCTGAGAGTGAGCTCTTCAAAAGGACATCCCTGTGTCTGTCCAGGCACTGAGCAGGACAGAGGACAGGGAGTCTGAAAGCTGGACTGTCCAGCCTAAAACTGGACCTCTGGCCACCCTAGGGGCAGGCTGCTGTGGAGCTCACAGTTAAGGGGACGGTCTGCTATGGAGGTCAGTGTTAAGGGCCAGATTGCTGTAGAGGCCACTGTTAAAGGGACGGGGTGTTGTGGAAATCACTGTTAAGGAGATGTGGTACTTTGGAGGTCACTGTTATAGGGGCGGGCTGCTGTGGAGGTCAATGTTAAGGGGGCGGGCTGCTGTAGAGGTCACTGTTATAGGGGCGGGCTGCTGTGGAGGTCAATGTTAAGGGGGCGGGATGCTGTGGCGGTCACTGTTAAACGGGCGGGTGCTGTGGAGGTCTCTGTCAAGGGGGCAGGGAACGGTGGAGGTCAGAGTTAAGGGGCGGTCCGCTATGGAGGTCAGTGTTAAGGGTCGGGGTGCTGTAGAGGTCACTGTTAAGGGGACGGGGTGTTGTGGAGGTCACTTTTTAACCACCTCCCGACCGCTGTACGCGTATATGCGTCCGGGAGGTGGTTGCTTTACTCCTCCTGGACGCATATACGCGTCTTCTCGCGAGACGCGAGATTTCCTGTGAACGCGCGCGCACAGGCGCGCGCGCTCACAGGAACAGAAGGTAAGCGAGTGGATCTCCAGCCTGCCAGCGGCGATCGCTCGCTGGCAGGCTGGAGATCCGAATTTTTTAACCCCTAACAGGTATATTAGACGCTGTTTTCATAACAGCGTCTAATATACCTCCTACCTGGTCCTCTGGTGGTCCCTTTTGTTAGGATCGACCACCAGAGGACTCAGGTAGGTAAGTACAGTCCCACCAAACACCACACTACACTACACTACACCCCCCCCCCCGTCACTTATTAACCCCTTATAAACCCCTGATCACCCATGATCACCCCATATAAACTCCCTGATCACCCCCCTGTCATTGATCACCGCCCTGTCATTGATCACCCCCCTGTCAGGCTCCATTCAGACGTCCGTATGATTTTTACGGATCCACGGATACATGGATCGGATCCGCAAAAAGCATACGGACGTCTGAACGGAGCCTGACAGGGGGGTGATCAATGACAGGCGGGTGATCACCCATATACACTCCCTGATCACCCCCCGTCATTGATCACCCCCTGTCATTGATCACCCCCGTGTAAGGCACCATTCAGACGTCCGCATGATTTTTACGGATCCGATCCATGTATCCATGGATCCGTAAAAATCATGCGGACGTCTGAATGGAGCCTTACAGGGGGGGTGATCAGTGACAGGGGGGTGATCACCCTGATTACCCTGATCACCCCCTGTCATTGATAACCCCCCTGTAAGGCTCCATTCAGACGTCCGCATGCGTTTTGTGGATCCGATCCATGTATCCATGGATCCGTAAAAATCATGCGGACGTCTGAATGGAGCCTTACAGGGGGGGGTGATCAGTGACAGGGGGGTGATCACCCTGATTACCCTGATCACCCCCTGTCATTGATAACCCCCCTGTAAGGCTCCATTCAGACGTCCGCATGCGTTTTGTGGATCCGATCCATGTATCCATGGATCCGTAAAAAATCATGCGGATGTCTGAATGGAGCCTTACAGGGGGGGTGATCAGTGACAGGGGGGTGATTACCCTGATTACCCTGATCACCCCCTGTCATTGATAACCCCCCTGTAAGGCTCCATTCAGACGTCCGCATGCGTTCTGTGGATCCGATCCATGTATCCATGGATCCGTAAAAATCATGCGGACGTCTGAATGGAGCCTTACAGGGGGGGTGATCAGTGACAGGGGGGTGATCACCCTGATTACCCTGATCACCCCCTGTCATTGATAACCCCCCTGTAAGGCTCCATTCAGACGTCCGCATGCGTTCTGTGGATCCGATCCATGTATCCATGGATCCGTAAAAAATCATGCGGATGTCTGAATGGAGCCTTACAGGGGGGGGTGATCAGTGACAGGGGGGTGATCACCCCCTGTCATTGATAACCCCCCTGTAAGGCTCCATTCAGACGTCCGCATGCGTTCTGTGGATCCGATCCATGTATCCATGGATCCGTAAAAATCATGCGGACGTCTGAATGGAGCCTTACAGGGGGGGTGATCAGTGACAGGGGGGTGATCACCCTGATTACCCTGATCACCCCCTGTCATTGATAACCCCCCTGTAAGGCTTCATTCAGACGTCCGCATGCGTTTTGTGGATCCGATCCATGTATCCATGGATCCGTAAAAAATCATGCGGATGTCTGAATGGAGCCTTACAGGGGGGGTGATCAATGACAGGGGGGTGATCAGGGAGTCTATATGGGTGATCACCCCCCTGTCATTGATCACCCCCCTGTCATTGATCACCCCCCCCCCCTGGTAAGGCTCCATTCAGACATTTTTTTTGGCACAAGTTAGCGGAAATTTTTTGTTTGTTTTTGTTTTTGTTTTTTCTTACTAAGTCTCATATTCCACTAACTTGTGTCAAAAAATAAAATCTCACATGGACGCACCATACCCCTCACGGAATCCAAATGCGTAAACATTTTTAGACATTTATATTCCAGACTTCTTCTCACGCTTTAGGGCCCCTAAAAAGCCCCACATGTGACCCCATTTCGGAAAGAAGACACCCCAAGGTATTCCGTGAGGGGCATATTGAGTCCATGAAAGATTGAATTTTTTGTCCTAAGTTAGCGGAAAGTGAGACTTTGTGAGAAAAAAAAAAAAAAAAAATCAATATCCGCTAACTTATGCAAAAAAATAAAATTTCTAGGAACTCGCCAGGCCCCTCATTGAATACCTTGGGGTGTCTTCTTTCCAAAGTGGGGTCACATGTGGGGTATTTATACTGCCCTGGCTTTTTAGGGGCCCGAAAGTGTGAGAAGAAGTCTGGGATCCAAATGTCTAAAAATGCCCTCCTAAAAGGAATTTGGGCCCCTTTGCGCATCTAGGCTGCAAAAAAGTGTCACACATCTGGTATCGCCGTACTCAGGAGAAGCTGGGCAATGTGTTTTGGGGTGTCATTTTACATATACCCATGCTGGGTGAGAAAAATATCTTGGTCAAATGCCAACTTTGTATAAAAAAATGGGAAAAGTTGTCTTTTGCCAAGATATTTCTCTCACCCAGCATGGGTATATGTAAAATGACACCCCAAAACACATTGCCCAACTTCTCCTGAGTACGGCGATACCAGATGTGTGACACTTTTTTGCTGCCAAGGTGGGCAAAGGGGCACATATTCCAAAGTGCACCTTTCGGATTTCGCAGGCCATTTTTTACACATTTTGATTGCAAGGTACTTCTTACACATTTGGGCCCCTAACTTGCCAGGGCAGTATAACTACGCCACAAGTGACCCCATTTTGGAAAGAAGACACCCCAAGGTATTCCGTGAGGGGCACGGCGAGTTCCTAGAATTTTTTATTTTTTGTCGCAAGTTAGTGGAATATGAGACTTTGTAAGGAAAAAAGAGAAAACAAAAAAAATCATCATTTTCCGCTAACTTGTGACAAAAAATAAAAAATTCTAGGAACTCGCCATGCCCCTCACGGAATACCTTGGGGTGTCTTCTTTCCAAAATGGGGTCACTTGTGGCGTAGTTATACTGCCCTGGCAATTTAGGGGCCCAAATGTGTGAGAAGTACCTTGCAATCAAAATGTGTAAAAAATGGCCTGCAAAATCCGAAAGGTGCACTTTGGAATATGTGCCCCTTTGCCCACCTTGGCAGCAAAAAAGTGTCACACATCTGGTATCGCCGTACTCAGGAGAAGTTGGGTAATGTGTTTTGGGGTGTCATTTTACATATACCCATGCTGGATGAGAGAAATATCTTGGCAAAAGACAACTTTTCCCATTTTTTTATACAAAGTTGGCATTTGACCAAGATATTTTTCTCACCCAGCATGGGTATATGTAAAATGACACCCCAAAACACATTGCCCAACTTCTCCTGAGTACGGCGATACCAGATGTGTCACACTTTTTTGCTGCCAAGGTGGGCAAAGGGGCGCATATTCCAAAGTGCACCTTTTGGATTTCACCGGTCATTTTTTACACATTTTGATTGCAAAGTTCTTCTCACACATTTGGGCCCCTAAATTGCCAGGGCAGTATAACTACCCCACAAGTGACCCCATTTTGGAAAGAAGACACCCCAAGGTATTCTGTGAGGGGCATGGTGAGTTCCTAGAATTTTTTATTTTTTGTCGCAAGTTAGTGGAATATGAGACTTTGTAAGAAAAAATAAAATCATCATCATTTTCCGCTAACTTGTGACAAAAAATAAAAAGTTCTATGAACTCACTATGCCCATCAGCGAATACCTTAGGGTGTCTACTTTCCGAAATGGGGTCATTTGTGGGGGTTTTCTACTGTTTGGGCATTGTAGAACCTCAGGAAACATAACAGGTGCTCAGAAAGTCAGAGCTGTTTCAAAAAGTGGAAATTCACATTTTTGTACCATAGTTTGTAAATGCTATAACTTTTACCCAAACCATTTTTTTTTTGCCAAAACATTTTTTTTTATCAAAGACATGTAGAACAATAAATTTGGCGAAAAATTTATATATGGATGTCGTTTTTTTTGCAAAATTTTACAGCTGAAAGTGAAAAATGTCATTTTTTTGCAAAAAAAATCGTTACATTTTGATTAATAACAAAAAAAGTAAAAATGTCAGCAGCAATGAAATACCACCAAATGAAAGCTCCATTAGTGAGAAGAAAAGGAGGTAAAATTCATTTGGGTGGTAAGTTGCATGACCGAGCGATAAACGGTGAAAGTAGTGTAGTGCCGAAGTGTAAAAAGTGCTCTGGTCATGAAGGGGGTTTCACCTAGCGGGGCTGAAGTGGTTAAGGGAACGGAGCTCTGTGGAGGTCACTGTTAATGGGGCGAGTTATTGTGGAAATCACTTTTAACGAGACGGGGTACTGTGGAGGTCACTAATAAAGGGACGGCCGCTGTGGAGGTCACTGTTAAAGGGGAGGGCACTGTGGATGTTACTGTTAAGGGGGCGGGGAATTGTAGATGTCACTGTTATAGTGGATACTCTCAATACCTCTGGGGTCTGTTCATACTGATAATCAGTCAGGATTTTGTATATAAAGATAGACAAATACAGTAGATAGATTGATATGGGGTAAATTTGAACTTGGACCGAATGCCAAATCTTGAACCCCCCGCCACCTACCATATGGCATTTATTATACTGGTGCTGCCACATGGTCAGGTTTCATGGTGGAAGCCAAATCCAGGAGTGAATTAAATAAGATGAGAAGTCATATCTGTCCTTATATACACTGATTTCGGCTTCCAAAACTGCATGTAAGAACATGACAGTGTGGCGTTACCCTTAAGTGGCAAATATATCTTTGGGCCCCCTCAGGCACCAGGTCCGGGGTGCAGCTGCCACCTATACACCCCCTATGGTTATGTCACTGCATCCTTACTGCTGGGACATCGTTGCTCTGTATTCCTGCAGGACCTCAGACAGAACATATTTCCAAGTTCATCTCAGGATACAGGTCCCCAGCCGGTGACAGCAGAGCAGGTATTTCACAGGGGTTGTGCTGCTGCAGTAGTAGGCGAGCGTCATTCTGTATGTGTGTAGGATTAGCGGATTGACGTATAGATTGTTGGCTGGGAAGCTTTTTATAGTTGTGATTCATCTGCACTGAAAAGTCAAGACTGAACGGAAAAAGAGGTGCTGAGCGGAAAAGTGGAGCAAACTTTAGATCCAGACTTTAGGAAAACAAATAGGACTACCATCAACCACTAGGATAACAGTGGCTTTGTGTTCCCATAGGAGTTGGAGTACCCCTGCACCTGGAATGTTTCCGATGGGGAGTGGGCTCTGTAAATCAGGTTCTAAGATTCTAGGAACCACTTGGATTAAAAAGGTTTCCAAGGTAGACACTGGTCTCTATTTTTAGTTGGTCACTAGGGGGCACTTAGCTTGTAGAAAACAGATGTATACACCGAACGCTTCAGGAAGCTCCCCCTAGTGGTGACTACAGGTGGATTGAATTGTATTATTTATTTCTAAAGATGTGTGAAGGGAAACACGAGATCTGGAGCTTTCGATTGGAAAGCCGGAGCTGGAACTGGAGCTAAAATAAATCAGCCTTGGCAATAGGTGATAGAGAAAGGTCGCCTGCTTCTCCCTCCAGCCTCTCCCTGCAAAGTCAATACTTTATGCGGCATAGAGCATGTCCACTACACTCTCCCATAGAAGTTAAAGGGGTTTTCTGGGAGTTCAATATTGATAGGCTACCCCCAGGTTTTATTGAGTGATTTTTTTATTGAGTGATTTTAATGCACATTATGTGATCTCCTGCACTATTGAATTGTTAACTATATAATTTGAATAAATAGTCAAATACAGTACTATATAGTATTCTACACTTTTTCCTGAAGGTGGTGTGCCTGCTATTCTCTTTCGCTACATTTTTATCCCCAGAATAGGTCATCATTATATGATCAGTGGGGGTCCAACTCCTGGCACCTGTGCCGGTCAGCTGTTTGGAAAGGCTGTGGCACCTTCCTAGGCCAGTGATATCATGTTCATTGGTCACACGGACCAATTGTCACGGACATACTGAGACATACGGAAGTCCCAGCGACAGTGAGTGGCAGGAGATCGGTGAGACTGGCACCATGTGGTTTGATCTGACAGGTTTTCCTTGTGGATCAATAGGCGTCTGTGTTGATTCTGGTAATGACCCCTTGCCTCCAGGTGTTGCTGATGTGGTCATTTAACTTTCCTTATTTATAGCTGCTTCTCCCACTATGCTGTGCGGTTTATAGCTTCTGTGCCTGTTGATTGTTTGTGGTTGGATCTTGGAGTTTCTGGTGCTTCCATAGCCTCTTTGAAGTTAAGTCTTTCCTTTCCCTTTTTGTATTTTGTTTGGGTTCTGTGTGTTGCATTTCCCTATTGTTTGTATTAGGCCTGAAGGAGACTCTTGTTTGTCCTTCCTTTTGGAGGAACAGGTAGTCTCATCCCTGTATTAGAACCAGGGTCCTATAGGGCTAGATAGGACTCTAGGTATTCCTGAGTATGAACTCACCTACCTTTGGGGTCTGTTCATACTGATAATCAGTCAGAATTTTGGTTAGGGTTTTCACTAGGAGGTGTCCATCTTCCTTACCTAGTTATCAGGCCTGATTCTCTGTTACCCCCTTCCCTCCTATGCTCGGTGTGGTGTTACCCTCCCACACTGAAGCGTGACACCAATCAAGTAAATGGGCCTGGACTGCGATACCAAGTCCAACCACCGTACAATGAGGGACGCTGTGCTTGGCATGCTTTGAGTAGGCCGCAGCACTCACCGAAGTGGCCTTTTCAAACATCTGATCTGCAAGAGTTGAACCCCCACTGATCAGATATTGATGACCTCCAGTATCCTGAGGATAGACATAAATATTGAACTTCAAAAAAAAAATATTAAATTTTTTTTTTTTTACACTTTACTTACAGTATAATCAAGTGCTTTCAAATCTCTGGAAGAAGTGCTGCAGCAGCTCTGGCAATAAGGTTTACCAATAGTTATATACAGATTGAAAACAAGAATAAGGAGGTCATTTATTAAGATCAGCGATTTAGACGCTGGTCTTAATAACCACTATATCTGGCTGTGGATCCGCCAAAGTTATGGCCTCTATATAACTTTGGCGCATCCAGCGCTAGTTCTAAATGTAAGACAGCTTCCTTGCTACCTTACATTTAGACCATTTTCTACGCCTAAAAAAAGGCCCACGCCCACTTTTCTAGACCTAACGTGAACAGAGAGACAACCTTTGTGTCACAATCTGAAATACGCCAGAAATACGCCAAATATTGAAGTATTTCTGGATAATAAATGACCCTCTATATTTATAAATAAGGTGATACAATATGCTTATAAACATTGGGCTCCAAGATACTAAAGTAAAACTGTATCCACTCCAATGGCAACAATGTATCAGATGACTTGGTGTATTCTGCAGCTGAGCCCGGTTACACAACGCACCTTTTGTCTTGGATAATATTAAGGGCTATAAATCAATATTTCCTCTGCATATACAGCTGTCAGCCTGGATAACAAGAGGAATGTATTGTAGTTCAGGTCCTCCCTGGGCCCCAGATACATTGTTGTGTTCCTGACAGGTTCCAATATTAGACATTACCATGGCAACAGCAGTCATGAGGATCGGAGAACATGGCGAGGAATTCAGATGAAGACGCTCACAGTGACATATGGAATATTATTTTGTCGTTTCCACACATCGATTAGAATTAATGAGGTTTCATTCTGATTTTTTGCTGTGGGGTTTGAATTATTTGAGAACTTCTGCATCTCGTATAATTGTAGAAACGTTGAATCTGATCTCGTGTAACTGCAGAAGATCGCGGACTCCACCAAGAACAAAAATTCAAAATAATTGTTCCAACTTGAAATGCTCATAGAGAAGTTCGAATTTGATCTCCATTGATCCCATGGATTTTCACACCAATAGCCACCTAAGAAGACATCTAGGGGGTGTCATGGCAAAACTGAAACTGGTGGCCCCACTTTTACCTCTTGTACACACACAGCAGCCTCTACTGTACTGCTGACTATGCACATAGGCTGCTCATATCCAGCCTTTAAATGGCTCCACAGGCCGCAGGTTATCTGCATTCTGCCAGCCTGAGCCGAGATTTCCTAAAACGCGAAGGATATTCAGGATGCATTACAAGATCTGACAGCTAATGTCCTGCTCCTGCCAATCACCTCTTATGCCCTGAGCAAATATAGTGTCCTTCATATCTAATTAAGAGATGTCACCCTGATAGACGGACTCCTGATGTAAGGGGATATCCTGGAGGAGAAAGATCAAAGGAGGGACATTCTCTGTCTTCTCATACAAGAAAATAACGGACACTAGTATTAGCAGGCAGTGATACAGTAAATATATTCAGGTACACAGGGAGCAGTATTATAGTAGTAATATTCTTGTACATAGTAGCAGTATTATAGTAGTAATATTCTTGTACATAGGAGGCAGTATTATAGTAGTAATATTCTTGTACATAGTAGCAGTATTATAGTAGTAATATTCTTGTACATAGGAGCAGTATTATAGTAGTAATATTCTTGTACATAGTAGCAGTATTATAGTAGTTATATTCTTGTACATAGGAGGCAGTATTATAGCAGTTATATTCTTGTACATAGGAGGCAGTATTATAGTAGTTATATTCTTGTATATAAGAGCAGTATTATAGTAGTTATATTCTTGTACATAGGAGCAGTATTATAGTAGTTATATTCTTGTACATAGGAGCAGTATTATAGTAGTTATATTCTTGTACATAGGAGCAGTATTATAGTAGTTATATTCTTGTACATAGGAGCAGTATTATAGAAGTTATATTCTTGTACATAGGGGCAGTATTATAGTAGTTCTATTCTTGTACATAGGAGCAGTATTATAGTAGTTCTATTCTTGTACATAGGAGGCAGTATTATAGTAGTTATATTCTTGTACATAGGAGCAGTATTATAGTAGTTATATTCTTGTACATAGGAGTAGTATTATAGTAGTTATATTCTTGTACATAGGGGCAGTATTATAGTAGTTATATTCTTGTACATTGGAGCAGTATTATAGTAGTTATATTCTTGTACATAGGAGGCAGTATTATAGTAGTTCTATTCTTGTACATAGGAGCAGTATTATAGTAGTTATATTCTTGTACATAGGAGCAGTATTATAGTAGTTATATTCTTGCACATAGGAGCAGTATTATAGTAGTTATATTCTTGTACATAGGAGGCAGTATTATAGAAGTTATATTCTTGTACATAGAAGCAGTATTATAGTAGTTATATTCTTGTACAGAAGAGCAGTATTATAGTTGTTATATTATTGTACATAGGAGCAGTATTATAGTATTTATATTATATTAAATAGGAGCAGTATTATAGTAGTTATATTCCTGCACATAGGAGCAGTATTATAGTAGTTATATTCTTGTACATAGGAGCAGTATTATAGTAGTTATATTCTTGTACATAGGAGCAGTAATATAGTAGTTATATTCTTGTACATAGGAGCAGTATTATAGTAGTGATATTCTTGTACATAGGAGCAGTATTATAGTAGTTATATTCTTGTACATAGGAGAGGTATTATACTAGTTATATTCTTGTACGTAGGAGGCAGTATTATAGTATTTATATTCTATTAAATAGGAGGCAGTATTATAGTAGTTATATTCTTGTACATAGGAGGCAGTATTATAGTACTTATATTGTTGTACATAGGAGGCAGTATTATAGTTGTGGTAGGGGCTGAGGTGTACGTCAGCTTGGAGTGGGGGGGGGGGGTGGCCTACCACCCTCCGAGATCTGTATGGCTGAACTGTGCCCGGAGCCAGAGCGGGGTAGGCCTGAATATGTGGGCAAGAAGATTACCAACGCGTTAGGAATGAAAAATGTTTATTGAATGAACGGGACAACTTACAAAGCTAATGAACCAAAAGCCCTGGCAATCTCAACCTGCGGGTTGGGTATATACCTGGCAAAGCATGAAGATCGCCAGCGCCCCATCCTGCGGATGACGTGCGCGGGAACCCGGTGTTTAGAGGCCGCGGAGGCGGCTCCTATGCGGAAAGAATGCCCTGAAATCGTATCTGGGTTGTGCCCTAGCCCTGCCGCTAATGCGCGAACGTGGGACATGAACTGGGGCGCGGTGAGAGGCCTGCCCTGGAGGGGAAGTAGCGGATCCTCTGGAGCGAGAGGAAGGAGAAACTCGGCCAGGGCCCCCAGGACCTTGACGGGGCACCAGGAGTTTGATGTGGGGAAAAACCTAATCTCGACCGGAGGACCCGATTGGCTAGTCTTTGAAGAAGGGAGAAATAAGGAAAACTGGTCACCTTGACGAATGAGATGGCGTTTAAGGAGGGTGGAGCGTGTCAAGGCGCTGGAAGTAAATTCCCCTGGTCTTAGGAAACCATAAAACCCGAGATATATTGCAGCCTTGATGACAAGGCTTGCTGGGTGCCCAAAGGGGGAACCGTCTAGGGCTAGTGACAGACTTCGAAATAGCTCCCCAGAAACTGGCTGTCTCCGCGCCACTGGGCTTGGACTGTTTTTTTGTATGCCCCTGAGGGTTGCCTTCACCGCCTGGTTGGCTAAGATTGATTGGCAAGAGGGATCAGCAAGCAGTCTGTAGTGCTGGACCCCCGCTAGGTACCCCTTGATGGAGTTGTGAGTGATGTGCAAGTGGAGATGGCAGTGGGCGATGAATGCCATGACAAAGGTCACATTGTCCTGGCCTTTCTGCGGGTGGCTGAGCCTGAAGCGCCGGAACGCCCTGTAGCCCGTGAGATAGTTCCTGGCGGTGTTTTTAGCTAATGATCCTTGGACCAACTTCTTCGCGGATGCTACCAGCTGTCCTAGTCCATGGTCAGGAGGTTGAGGGGGGGGGAACGGGCGTGCCCACCGGATCTGCGTCTGGCATTGCCTGGAAGAAGATGGTGTCGTTAAAACGGGACAAGGCGTCCGCCGCCACATTCTCAGCCCCCGCGATGTGGGAAGGGAATATCTGAAAGTTGTGCCGTAGGGACAGCCAGACCAATGGTGATTTGGCCCTGCCTTTGGAGAGAACCTCTACCAGGATTAGGCTGTCCGTGATGAAAGCCACGGGTTTGTTGGCCCAAAGGGGGCCCCAGACCTGGGCGGCCGCCACCAGCGGGTATAGTTCCAGGAGAGGGGAAGATTTGAGGGACTCGCCATCGAGGGAGAACTCCGCCGGCCAATTGCCAACCAGCCAGTGGGGGTGAAAAATGGCCGCAAACCCGCGAGAAGCGGCGTAGTCGGACTGGATCCTCGGGGAAAAGGCATCCAAGGAGGGCACGAAAAGGGAAATGCCATTCCAGGAAGTAAGGAAGGAGTGCCACATGAGGAGATCCGCCACTGCCTGGTTGTCAAGATGGACGACGGAATCCTGGTCCTGTGCCGAGGG
This sequence comes from Bufo gargarizans, assembly GCF_014858855.1. NCBI lineage: Eukaryota > Metazoa > Chordata > Amphibia > Anura > Bufonidae > Bufo > Bufo gargarizans. The sequence goes on from NC_058087.1 coordinate 30,297,867, forward strand.
AAGAAGAGAGAGGAGCCTAGACACAAAGGATCTCCCCTGGGGCATGATCCGTGAGGCGAAATTAAGGGAACCCAGGAGAGACTGCAACTCCAGTTTGGTAAGAACCCGGGAGGAAGCCGCGGTGGAGACTGCAGACCTGATCCTAGATAATTTCGCCTCCGGCAGACTTGCTTCCATGGAGACGGAATCTAACACGATGCCCAGGAAGGTGACCCTCGTGCTAGGGCCCTCGGTCTTGGATGTGGCGACTGGAACCTGGAGATTGGAAAACAGCTGGAGGAGGACGTCCAGCCCGGAGGCTTCACCCCGGGGGTCTTGGACGATTAAGTAGTCGTCAAGGTAGTGAATGACCCTATCCAGACCCCCGTGGTGACCCAAGATCCAGTGCAGGGCGCCCGCGAACTGGTCGAATAACCAAGGACTGCTCTTGGAGCCAAAGGTGAGTCTATTGGCAAAGTAATACTTATGATCCCACTTGATGCCATAGAAACCCCAGAGATGAGGTGCAATGGGAAGCAGCTTAAAGGCGTCCGCTATATCTGCTTTGGCAAGTAGGGCCCCTCTTCCTAACTGCAAGATGAATTTGATGGCTTCCCCTATGGTGGAATAGGACATGGTGAACTCTTCTGACGGAATCAGGGAATTCAAGCTGGGTGTGGAGGACATGTGGGGCGCAGACAGGTCGTAAATTAACCTTTTTTTATTTGAAGATTGCTTGGAGACTAACCCGATTGGGCTAATCCTCCAGGTAGCAAAAGGGATTAAGTCGAATGGGCCCAGCAGGAACCCTTTTTGGACCTCCGTCAACAACAGACTATCGACTGCCCCCGGATCGTGCATGGCCGACTGCAGGTTTTTCCCCTCCCAGGACTCAAGAGGGAGGGCAATCAACCCAGTGTGAAAACCCCTCCTGAATCCTGAAAGGAGAAACTGGACCAAATGCTGATCGGGGTGTTCCTGCAAGAGGACAGCCAACAATTCGATGTTGATGTCGGCTAGTCATGGCTTTGAGGATTTTTTTGGGCAGGAAGAACGGGGGTGAGCTCTGAAGCACAGCGAGCAAACGTGTAGAGCTCTGCAGCTACCAAAACCGCAACCTCCCGCATTAAAATTGTTACATACTTGGCTCTGCCCAAGAAACACAATGGGCCTGCCCAACTTGTCCACGGACGGCTGGCCTCTTAGGCCAGAAGGACCCGGGAGGGCCCGGTCCAGACCTGGAGTGGCCAGCAAGGGACACCAGTCGGCCGTGTGTGAGATGGACTGGCATGTCGTGCAGGTGGGAGCTCTCAGCCCGGCGAAGTGTTGGAAAAAGAGCTCCATGTCTAATATAGCCCAGTTGGTAACAAACTGAAACTGGACTAAGGCTGCCGCAGCCTTGGCGGAAGACGAACGATGATAATTGTAAAAGTTGGAGCCGCCATATTTGTATCCCAGGTCCGTCAGCCGGTACAGATAAGTGTCCAGTTCCTCCCGCCTGAGCGGGTGAGCTGAGCAGACCACATTGCGGTAAAGGCTAAATGCCAGCACAAACTCCGGAATAGAAAGCTTTCTATTCAGGCGGGCATCTTTGGCCCTGAGTAGTACTGCAACCTCCCCACAATTGATGACTCTGTTTTCGGCCACATCTTGGGAAGCTATCAGGATGGACGCCAAGTTGACGTCCTTCCCAGCTAAAATGTCCTTCTTGATAGCTTCGGGAACAAAGTGGGCTGGGGCCACAACAGGACCAGCACTGAGCGTACCCAATACTGGCTCCTGGGAGGACGAGGGAACGATCGCCGTGATTGCATACGGGGGATCCTCTTGGCCGCGTGATTCCAGCTCTGTGACTCTGGATTGGACGTCCGCCAAAGAACCGACGAGGCCGCTGATGGTCGCTTGCAGCTGATTCAGCGACAGTTGGATAGATAAGAGGGAGGACTGCGAACTGCCGCTCCCTTGCTCTGTCCTCAGAAGGCGATAGAGCTCCGCCTTCCGGGCCGAAGCTGGATGGGGAATACCTTTCTTATTCAACTCGGCGATGAGTTTAGGGACAGTCCAACGCCTGAGTGATGGGCTACCAGCGTGCCCTGAAACTGATGAGCCGGGGCCCGAGAGGGAGTCCTCAATATCAGATGGTTGGGACATCTTGCACCTGTTAAAGAAAAGTCAAAACAACAGATGGGGAGGGAAAAAAATAAAATAATTTTTTTTAAATACAACCAAGGACTGGCATGAAATGAGGAGAGAGGCGTGAAGGAAACGTAATCCTACCCGAATTGCGCAGAACTGGACCTTGCTACAGGAGGGTACTGGAGAGAGTGCGGGGAAAAATAATTACCTGCGGACATAAGCAAGATAGGCACGAATAAACACCGCTTTTGGGAGAGCCGACGAGAAAAGGAAGACCTAGGGGTGCCGAGGGCGGGGTGGGTGAACAGGCGAGAAGAGGAACTGAACGCCTCTGGTGCCTGCTTGAAGGACCTGGGTGAGTCGGGTGAAAATTCTAGGATGGGAGTGTGCCGTGACCGAAGGGGGACCCACGTGACGCAGGAAAAAGGAAGGCGAGAAAAATGACCTGGCGATCCGGGTGGAGGCAGACTGGAACGGATGCCTGGGCAAAGCAGGAAGGAAAATGACCCTGGCAGCAGGGGTCGACTGAAGAGGCGTCACTGGGTGGACCTGGCGTGCTCAGGAGGGCCTATAAGGAATGTGAATGGGTGGATCAAGACGACAGGGACAGAGCGAGCCTGGGCAATCCAGGACGACAGGGACAGAGCGAGCCTGGGCAATCCAGGACGACAGAGACAGAGCGAGCCTGGGCGATTCAGGACGACAGAGACAGAGCGGGCCTGGGCGATCCAGGACGACAGAAACAGAGCGGGCCTGGGCGATCCAGGACGACAGAGAGAGAACGGGCCTGGGCGATCCAGGACGACAGAGACAGAGCGGGCCTGGGCGATCCAGGACAACAGAGACAGAGCGGGCCTGGGCGATCCAGGACGACAGAGACAGAGCGGGCCTGGGCGATCCAGGACGACAGAGACAGAGCGGGCCTGGGCGATCCAGGACGACAGAGACAGAGCGGGCCTAGGCGATCCAGGACGACAGAGACAGAGCGGGCCTGGGCGATCCAGGACGACAGAGACAGAGCTGGCCTGGGCGATCCAGGACGACAGAGACAGAGCGGGCCTGGGCGATCCAGAACGACAGAGACAGAGCGGGCCTGGGCGATCCAGGACGACAGAGACAGAGCGGGCCTGGGCGAACCAGGACGACAGAGACAGAGCGGGCCTGGGCGAACCAGGACGACAGAGCGGGCCTGGGCGAACCAGGACGACAGAGACAGAGCGGGCCTGGGCGAACCAGGACGACAGAGACAGGGCGGGCCTGGGCGAACCAGGACGACAGAGACAGAGCGGGCCTGGGCGAACCAGGACGACAGAGACAGAGAGGGCCTGGGCGATCCAGGATGACAGCGAGAAGATGAGCCTGAGTGAACCAGGAAGACTGTAATGACACGAGCCTGGGTGATCCAGGAGGAAGGAGACAAGCGAGCCTGGGCGGTCCAGGTAGACTACCTATGGCGTGTGAGAGCAAAACGATACTGTAGAAATAGTAAAACAACATGTATAAGATACCTGAGGAACCCAGGGACTTGATGAGCAGCTACCTGGCTGAACGGGAAGTCTGGACAAGCTTAAACCGCGATCCTGCTCCTATTGGGGAAAAACTTATCAGCACCCAGGTATGACAATGAGCTCACAAAGAAGAAAAGAAAAAGAAAACCTGAGCCCGACATGGCAAATGACAACCGGAAGCAGCATTTCGACCAAGAAGGGAAGGCTCGTCTAAGAGTTCTGCCGCCCTCCTCCACACACGCGCCGGGCCGGAAAGCCGGCAGAGCCACACGCCTGTGCACAAAGGGGCGGCGCGGCCGTTATGCCAGGAACCCGAGCACGGAGGGCAGCCCACGCCACCAAGCCATGAAAAGCTCCCAGAAGGGAGGCGGGAAGTGGAGCCGACCAGGCGTGCGTGGGAGGCGACACCACACCACCGCGCCACAAATGAGGGCACAGGAGGGTAGCATGCGATGCGGAGGTGCAAATGTGCACAGGAGGGCGGCACAACAGGTGTTGTGGACATGGCGGTTGGAGTATCGCACGGGGATGGCGTTGGGGACATGTCTGCATATGATAGGGAACCATATTATATCTGTGAAACTGCTGGAGAACATACATTGGCACAACAAACAGAGAGCAGGGCTTTTTTTTTTTTTTTTACCATTCCCCAGCTCTGCGTCCACTGATGAGAGTTCCAAACAACCCAGGAAGGCTAGCTATAAGTTTTCACCATTTATAACACTGAAACGTGATGAAAGTTAATTGTTACTAAATGAAATTCACAAAATAATAAAAGCGCACGGCTGGGTAAACATCAGTGTAATATGGACCGTGGAACGGACCGCCCCCACCTGGAGTGCCGCCGACACCGGTATCGCCGAACCCTGCTGAGGAGAACAGACCTGTGAAGAAGAGGCTCCCCTGGCGCTGGAGAGAAGAGGGAGACCGGCCGGGCGATGGACGGACGCTGCCGCACGCTCGAGGCAGCCTAGCGAGCCGAGACTTACCCGGAAGTGACGAGGCCGCAAACCGGAAGTGACGAAACGGAACGAAGAAGCCAGCCTGAAGCGACCGTCCTGGAGGTAAGGTCGCGTGAGAATATAACGTCGGCAGCCCCGCCCACAAATGCAGGCTGTGACCAGCCTTAATACTAGTTATATTCTTGTACATAGGAGCAGTATTATAATAGTTATATTCTTTATCAAATTTCTTTTTATTTGAGAAAGATACATAGCCATGTAGAGAGTCATATATCTTGTGACCAGACGCAGCTGGAAGAGTGCATAATCAGCAAGCACAATATATTCAAAATGATTGCTTACATGACTTCAAATAATAAAGTGACTTATGTGAACAAATATCTGACGAGGGGGGGCTATAACAAGACAAAGGAAGGTGGATTGGGGGAGATGGAGGGGAGGGGGAGAGTTAGATGTCAATCAAAATCTTAATTCAAGACATGTCTAAGCCTAGAATTTGCGATATAGCTTCCAAGGAGACCATATTTTTACAAAAACTGCTCTAGAGTCATTTTCCCAGTGGGCTAATTCTTCAAACTTCAAAAAAGTAGTTATATTCTTGTACATAGGGGCAGTATTATAGTAGTTATATTTTTGTACATATGAGGCAGTATTATAGTAGTTACATTTTTGTACATAGGAGCAGTATTATAGTAGTTATATTTGTAACGGACCGTTTCAGCAGACAAGGGGTTAAAATCCGTTTAGGCGATATACCCCTTTCTGAGAGACAGGCACAGCTACTGCAGAACACCAACCTCCCGAACTGGATACAAAATAGCACTCCAAACTGGAACCTCGCAAATAGCTGCCGGCAGCCGAGCAGGAAAAGCATACAATCGGCTTACACTCCTGGCAATCAGTCTCCAACAGCATACATGGAATCCCCCCAATAACGAGACAAGGCTCCGTGTTGAGGGTCAAGCAGTGCTCTGACGTGCTGGCACACCCAGCCTGGTTTTTATTACAGTTTTGCAAATACAGAACAGATACAACACATCCCCACAATGCATCATGGTTTCCTCCTCTCTGTCCCAGAGACAACCGAAGGCAATCCAATTATCTCTCAGGACAAAGGGAGATCACCAATACACATGTGGAGACAACAGGACAGACATCACCATTTAAACACACAATGGCACACCCCCACAGCAAACACAGACATTTAACATATCCCCAGATAGCTCAAGTCTGAGTGCATATCATTAGGTGAATGGCACTCAGAATACACGAATACAATAATATTAGCTATCTGGGTGCCCTCACATAACATACAATTTAACCGAACGCATAATAACATAAAATACAATTCTACAGACAGATTTAAGCTGTGCGGCCGGTCTGTCTTCTCCTTTAAAGTTACTATGGGCCATAATCCTGAGGCAAGAGGCTTTTAAACAGCCCTCTCCAAAACCCAGTGGCGAGGTTGGTTTCACCACAATATTCTTGTACATAGGAGCAGTATTATAGTAGTTATATTCTTGTACATAGGAGGCAGTATTATAGTAGTTATATTCTTGTACATAGGAGCAGTATTATAGTAGTTATATTCTTGTACATAGGAGCAGTATTATAGTAGTTATATTCTTGTACATAGGAGCAGTATTATAGTAGTTATATTCTTGTACATAGAAGCAGTAGTATAGCAGTTATATTCTTGTACATAGGAGCAGTATTATAGTAGTTATATTCTTGTACATAGGAGCAGTATTATAGTAGTTATATTCTTGTACATAGGAGGCAGTATTATAGTAGTTATATTCTTGTACATAGGAGCAGTATTATAGTAGTTATATTCTTGTACATAGGAGCAGTATTATAGTAGTTCTATTCTTGTACATAGGAGGCAGTGTTATAGAAGTTACCAATTGTCAATGTCCCTTCCTCTATTCTTCTTGGCATCCCTCACAGAATGTATTGCTTAGCATTTTTGAGGTATGATGGTAGAATTAGAAATGTTTTTTATTTAGGTCTATTTTATGTCTGTATGATATACCATATTGCAGTTGTTTTGTGAGTATAGCCTCTGGCTGTAGTTCTGTCTCTTCGGTGTATGTCAGTTTTTGTCACGGACGTACCGAGACAGAAGTGGGTAACAGAAGATCTGTGAGACTGGTAACATGTGCTTTGATCTGACAGGTTTCCTTGTGGATCAATAGGCGTCTGTCTTGTTTCTGATACTGGCCACACCTGTAACCTCCATGTGTTGCTTTTGTGGTCACTTTCCTTATTTATAGTTGCTTCTCCCACAATGCTGTGCAGTTAATATCTTTAGTGGTATCTGTGGTCTGCTGGTGTTTGGTTCTCGGCTGAGTTCCTGTTGCTTCTATAACTACTGGAAAGTTAAGTGTTTCCATTCCCTTTTGCATTTTCTTTTGGTTTATCTGCATGTTGTTTTCCCCCTGCCCTTTGTTGTAGGCCTGAAAGAGACTCCTGATCTTTCTTTCTAGAGGAACAGGTAGTCTCAGTGCGTCTCACTATCGCCAGGGTCTTATAGGGTGAGTTAGGACTCTAGATACTCCTGCATATAAACTCACCTACCTTTAGGGTCTGTTCACAATGATAGTCAGTCAGGACTGTGACTAGGGATTTGACTAGGAGGTGTCCTTCTTTCTTCCCTAGCTTTTAGGTCTTTTTCCTTGTCCCCTCTCCTTCTTCGTCTGGTGTGTTGTCTCCCTCCCACACACAGGCGTGATATTTTTCCAGGTCCCCATTGAATTCTTTCTTTTTTTATACCCCTAATAACATGTTGACTTTCTTCTCATTCTGATGATTATTCTCTCACTTACGTCATGTTTCCAAAACCATTACAGAACAACCTATTGTTGTGCGTGTCCACAGAACAGGCAGCATCTCTGATCACAGTTGTAGAGGTTGTTGCTGTTTGTCCTCTGCCACTTTATAATTATCAGTCCTTAGAATAAATCTGCAGTAATTGCTAATCCCCACCTGGATCCCTAATCCCATGTGATGACCTGACAAGACTCTGCTGCAGGGGCCCGCGGTGACATTGTCGCAAAGAGATCACGACTCAAGTCTGCGCTCAAATCCTGGACATTTTAATACATACAAGTTTTTCTGCTGTTATTTTATCTGATCTCACATATTATAAAGAGACGGACAGAGTGATATCAGCCTTGATGCCTTGCAGCACTGGAGTCCTGGGTTCAAATCCGACAATTGGTAATATCTACCTGGGCTTTGTATGTTCTTCCCATGTTTGGCGTGTTTCCTCTGTGTACATTTAGTTTTCTTTCGCACTCCAAGAAACATACTGACTATGAGACCTAATTTAGACAGGGGCCAATGTAATCAATGACAATTTCTATACAACACTACGGAATATGTTGGCACTAGATAAATGACTAAAAGTTATATGTAGTCAATAGTAGGAAAAGGAATGGTCAGGTACTGAATGGCCAGAACGTTTGGGCACTTTGCATGTGTTGTCCCACTATAATGTCTCTCTATATGCAGTATTGTAACATATGGGCATCAGCGTAGGGCTCCCCTATATCCGCGAAATTGGAAAGCTACTGCAAAAAGTGTCTCCTACTCCAACAATTAGTGCAACTATGTATTCCACGGTCATCCACTTATATGAATGGGCATCATGCTGGTTGCAGGGGTTTTCAACAGCAACAAAACGTTGATTCCCAATTGACCATTATTTAGAGAAGGGGCCGTTCACCAGTTGGATGCTTCCCCAGACTCCAGATCACTTTTGATAGACTTATTAGAGCCAAATCTGATTTTAGGACATCAGTTCTGAAACCATCATGTGATCGTTGAAGGGGTTGTGTTCAAAAATGTTCACTGGGACCAAGAAGCGATAAATGATATTAAATTTCCCCTCTCGAAGATCTATTACATTCAGAAGATGCTTGAAAGCAGCCTATTGTTTTTTCAACTTTCATTAAAGTGGTCATCCAACCCATAAAATGCCTCCCCCTATACGTCCAGGCCCTCACAGAGGTTGCACCTACCTGGCTCCCCGGCACCTGCATCGCTTCTGCTGCACGTCTCGCGGATGAAAATATCTGGCGTTGGGAAGGAAAGGGGGGGGGGGGGGGAAGATGGGGACAGCCAATAGCAGGTCTCGATGGGAACGAGCCTTCCTAGCATTGCGGGTGACGCTAGTGAGACTCGTTCCCCTCGCGTCCTGCTATTGGCTGCCCCCCCGAGGCTGTGCGGGCGTCCGTAGCAAGCGGGTGCCGTGGAGCCAGGTAAGTACAACCTCTGGGAGGGGCCTGGGTGTATGGGGAGGCATTTTAGGGGTTGGGTAACCCCTTTTACCCACATTTTCTATAGCTGATATTAATAAAAAGGGGCGGAGCTGTGACTACCTCCTTTGATCTTCTAGTTTTATAATGAATAATGTAATTTCTGATGGATCTTCTGAATGCTGGGACAAAATGTCACATCATGGAGGATTTAGGTATTTTGAGTGGAGTTGCCCTTTAATTTTTTCTAGATTCGCTATTCCCTCTGTATGACCCACTTAGCCATGCCACTCGATATACCTGAGGCTCACAGAGACTCACTTTGCTCTCCCATTGCTGCCAGCCCAGGCAATTAATCTGCCAATATTGACTCTAGCTGTAATTGGGCTTACGGGAAGATCAGGGTATTACATAAGGAGTCATCACCAGGGTCAAATTACCGAACAATCGGGGATGTCACATTTGCATTGCTAATTTATATTAACTCCAATTATTTCCATTACTGACCCGCCGGGCAGAATGTTAATCACCCTCTTATCATGGGAGACGGAGGAGGGGGTGCTGCCTGGTGGAACATGTTATTCTATTACACCCGTCCCTACAAGATTTGCTTTTTATAGAGAAAAGTGCGGTTTCTGCATGCTCGCTGCCTGCTGCGTCTATTAAATAGCCCTCGATGTATCCAGCCAGACTGACAGCACCAGATTCGTGCCAGCTGGCAGCGCCAGCTACACATTCACATCATATTGCTAAGTGGGCAGACAGGACACTTAGTATCTGAGATTGCTTCATGCATAATAATAGGTTGAGCGGAGAGACTCTGGCAGGACGGCGTCGTATCTGCAAGCTAATCGCCATCAGAACGGGTATTCCACTCTATTGGGGGCTGCAGATCCTTGCGCCCCTAATCCTGGGCTCTGTATATTTTTACATACAGGTGAAACTCGAAAAATTAGAATATCGTGCAAAGTTCATTTATTTCAGTAATAAAAGGTGAAACTAAGACATGAGACTCATTACAGGCAAAGCGAGAGATTTCAAGCCTTTATTTGTTATAATTTGGATAATTACGGCTTACAGCTTATGAAACCCCAAAGTCACAATCTCAGGTCCCCTTTGCTCAGGGGGTATGGATTAATCAGCTGACTAGAGGGCGACACTTTGAGCCGAGAATATTGAACCTTTTCACAAAATTCTAATTTTAAGCTGCATTAATGCAACTCCTTTTCATTTGCATTAGTGAAATAAAATGGACTTTTGCACGATATTCTAATTTTTCGAGTTTCACCTGTAGAGAGGTTTATCCCTCAGACATGATCTTCTCTGCTTTCCATGGTCCTGAAATGTCAGAACTTCTCCTGTCCTGAGGGGACCTCCCTCCAGCATCTCCATCCACTGCAGCATGGAGAAAGAGACCTGACCAGTCACATTGTAAATCCATTACAGTCTCTGCTCAGAGTCTGCTCTCATTATTTGCCTCCTAGAATGTCTCATCCTTACAAGAAATGTACAATCACAGGACGTAAGAAACAGTAACTGCCTCTGCATTATAGGATAGTGAGTGCAGCTCTGGAGTATAATACAGGATGTAACTCAGGATCAGTACAGGATAAGTAATGTAATGTATGTACACAGTGACTGCACCAGCAGAATAGTGAGTGCAGCTCTGGAGTATAATACAGGATGTAACTCAGGATCAGTACAGGATAAGTAATGTATGTACACAGTGACTGCACCAGCAGAATAGTGAGTGCAGCTCTGGGGTATAATACAGGATGTAACTCAGGATCAGTACAGGATAAGTAATGTAACGTATGTAAACAGTGACTGCACCAGCAGAATAGTGAGTGCAGCTCTGGAGTATAATACAGGATGTAACTCAGGATCAGTACAGGATAAGTAATGTATGTACACAGTGACTGCACCAGCAGAATAGTGAGTGCAGCTCTGGAGTATAATACAGGATGTAACTCAGGATCAGCACAGGATAAGTAATGTAATGTATGTGCACAGTGACTGCACCAGCAGAATAGTGAGTGCAGCTCTGGAGTATAGTACAGGATGTAACTCAGGATCAGTACAGGATAAGTAATGTATGTACACAGTGACTGCACCAGCAGAATAGTGAGTGCAGCTCTGGGGTATAATACAGGATGTAACTCAGGATCAGTACAGGATAAGTAATGTAATGTATGCAAACAGTGACTGCACCAGCAGAATAGTGAGTGCAGCTCTGGAGTATAATATAGGATGTAACTCAGGATCAGCACAGGATAAGTAATGTAATGTATGTACACAGTGACTGCACCAGCAGAATAGTGAGTGCAGCTCTGGAGTATAATACAGGATGTAACTCAGGATCAGTACAGTATAAGTAATGTAATGTATGTACACAGTGACTGCACCAGCAGAATAGTGAGTGCAGCTCTGGGGTATAATACAGGATGTAACTCAGGATCAGTACAGGATAAGTAATGTAATGTATGTACACTGACTGTACCAGCAGAATAGTGAGTGCAGCTCTGGAGTATAATACAGGATGTAACTCAGGATCAGTACAGGATAAGTAATGTAATGTATGCAAACAGTGACTGCACCAGCAGAATAGTGAGTGCAGCTCTGGAGTATAATATAGGATGTAACTCAGGATCAGCACAGGATAAGTAATGTAATGTATGTACACAGTGACTGCACCAGCAGAATAGTGAGTGCAGCTCTGGAGTATAATACAGGATGTAACTCAGGATCAGTACAGTATAAGTAATGTAATGTATGTACACAGTGACTGCACCAGCAGAATAGTGAGTGCAGCTCTGGGGTATAATACAGGATGTAACTCAGGATCAGTACAGGATAAGTAATGTAATGTATGTACACTGACTGTACCAGCAGAATAGTGAGTGCAGCTCTGGAGTATAATGCAGGATGTAACTCAGGATCAGTACAGTATAAGTAATGTAATGTATGTACACAGTGACTGCACCAGCAGAATAGTGAGTGCAGCTCTGGGGTATAATACAGGATGTAACTCAGGATCAGTACAGTATAAGTAATGTATGTATACAGTGACTGCACCAGCAGAATAGTGAGTGCAGCTCTGGAGTATAATACAGGATGTAACTCGGGATCAGTACAGGATAAGTAATTTAATGTATGTACACAGTGACTCCACCAGCAGAACAGTGAGTGCAGCTCTGGAGTATAATACAGGATGTAACTCGGGATCAGTACAGGATAAGTAATGTAATGTATGTACACAGTGACTGCACCAGCAGAATAGTGAGTGCAGCTCTGAAGTATAATACAGGATGTAACTCAGGATCAGTACAGGATAAGTAATGTATGTACACAGTGACTCCACCAGCAGAATAGTGAGTGCAGCTCTGGAGTATAATACAGGATGTAACTCAGGATCAGTACAGTATAAGTAATGTAATGTATGTACACAGTGACTGCACCAGCAGAATAGTGAGTGCAGCTCTGGAGTATAATACAGGATGTAACTCAGGATCAGTACAGGATAAGTAATGTAATGTATGTACACTGACTGTACCAGCAGAATAGTGAGTGCAGCTCTGGAGTATAATGCAGGATGTAACTCAGGATCAGTACAGGATAAGTAATGTAATGTATGTACACAGTGACTGCACCAGCAGAATAGTGAGTGCAGCTCTGGGGTATAATACAGGATGTAACTCAGGATCAGTACAGTATAAGTAATGTATGTATACAGTGACTGCACCAGCAGAATAGTGAGTGCAGCTCTGGAGTATAATACAGGATGTAACTCGGGATCAGTACAGGATAAGTAATGTAATGTATGTACACAGTGACTCCACCAGCAGAACAGTGAGTGCAGCTCTGGAGTATAATACAGGATGTAACTCGGGATCAGTACAGGATAAGTAATGTAATGTATGTACACAGTGACTGCACCAGCAGAATAGTGAGTGCAGCTCTGAAGTATAATACAGGCTGTAACTCAGGATCAGTACAGGATAAGTAATGTAATATATGTACACTGTTAAAGTAAATGTTCACTTTGCAGACAAATCATTTTATATTAAAATTTGTTTCTCCCCAGTATAGAACTTTATGAGGCTGATTGTGCTTTTTTAATTGAAGGGACCCCCAAATCCCATCTCCCTGCAGTTTGATGATACATCCTGTAATCTCCCCGTCCTTTAACTTCTGAATCAATAGTATCTATGAATTAGTGCATTGGTGACAGAGGCTGGATGTTCCCTTAGCTCTTATTGTCATTAGTGTCCTGCGAGTGAGAACATTTAGCCTCGTCAATCTGCCTCGATGTTGTGAACCCCACTCTTGGCAGGAGACGACGTCTGTGGCACACGTGCTGATCACAATCTGTGCTGTAATGACTGCCCATCGCCGTTGAGTCGCCAGAACCTCAATATTTAGCTAATGAGCATATCTGCATATAGAACCGAACCTTAGCATAACCCTTAGTCTGGTGGAGGAAGGAAAAGGAAAGAGCAAAGAAACCATTGTGCAGTTTGTGTGCACCAATATAATGCCCGATGGGCAGTCAGATACCACACTGAGATCATTGGTGGTCCCATCAGAAGGAGCAGCTATATATACAATGCAACACAGGTTACTGAGCAGCACTAAGTGAAAGCACTAGCTCTACTGCCTATGGATTGCCATAAATATGTGAATGGTGGGTCAGTCCTCCATTGGCCCCATGATCAGAAGAAAGAAGGGCCCAGCATGGAACCACGCGTGACTGGTACTGCAGATCAGCTCTGGGATTGCACCAGTCACTCAAAGGGGATATCCCACAAAAAGCTTTTGGCATAGGATAAATATGGGATTACCATGGGGGTCTGACCACTAGGACCCCCCATAATCCCAAACAATGCCGTGAGTCTCCCTCTGATTGGACCTGTAGTGCACATGTCAGTCCACTGCTCTGCTGACACAGACAGTCCTCCGTCAGTCCCATAGAAGTGAATGGAGCAGAGGACTAATATGTGCACTACCGCTCAATTCGAAGAGGGAATTTAGGACCCTTCATCCCTGGGATCATGGCGGCACCTCCATGATATGATATTCATCACCTAACCCAGGGATCTGTATAATAATTTCACCGACAGGTGCACTTTAAGAAGATTTCAACTTGATGCCCTTCAAGAGTTTAAAGCGGGGGTGCACAACCTTTTCTGGTCGGGGGCCACATTTGCCAGACTGAACCAATTCCAAGGGCCGAAAATAAAACTTAAAGGGGTATTACCAACTGAAATGCTGTATTTATGGCAAATTGAACATAAAGTATATATCATAGATGTCTAGTTGCACTTCCAGGACTCCCATCTAATGGGGGAATACATGAAAGAGACCCGTGAGCAGCCACAAGACGTAAACCTACATGTCCGTTACCAGATGGTTGGTGGCCGCACAGAATGGTATTGAGGGCCGCGCGTGGCCGGAGATTGTGCACCCCTGGTTTAAAGGGCTGTCAATGTCTTCTGATTAGGATCCCTCCTTTAAACAAGGATTCCCAATGCGGATCAATGACCCCTCATGCACTGTGTCTTGGAAACCGCTGGTAATCAGTGGGGCACCCCATTTATAACATATCCAATCAGTCTTGTAGGGGGCGCTACATCATTTCCTCCATCCGGTTGAATTGCATGGCTCAACCCCAAAAAGCATGGTCATCACATGTATTTTTTTATAGCTGTCCCATGAATTTCGTAACTTTCTTACATCAGGAATTTATAACCCCTTCAAGGTTCACCTCCCCCTGTTCTACTTATAAGTCTATGTGTTGAAAGAACTTAACGTCGGCTGTAACAATGTCTCCTCCACAGCCTATGTGTGCCTCGTTCGGCACTGGGCGCGCTGTTATCGCTGTGAGTCAGTGCGCGCCTCGCTGCCAATGAGCCAGAACTTGCTGCTCTGAGTTAATGAGTGGGCGTCAAGCCGGCGACATTCAAGCAACTTTTCTGCAAAAAGCTGCTGTCTCCTAGCATTGCCTGCCATGGACAGCTGCTGCTTTGCGTCCTCTCGCTGACCAGTAATGACAGCCTCTCTCCGTCTGTGATGGGATAAAAGCTTTTCATGCCGCACTCGCTGATACATTCAGAACCAGATTGTTTAATCACTGAGCGCTCCCTGTGAAGGACAGAGCTAGAATTTAAAGGGAGTCTCCGCCATGAAAGACCTCTATCATAAGAGATTGGCAGTATAAGATCTCCATGTGGCTGCACTCCCACAATACAGCTACCAAAGACGGAGTTTAATGTTGTATGCCTGGCATCCAGCTGAAAAGGACATTTGGGCTGTTTGCCTGTCAGTCATTTGATCTCAGCCAATTAGGAACTCAGGAAGTATTCTCAGCAATGGTGATTGGCTTACAGCACCTGACTGTCTATTCTCCAGGCTCCTCCAATGTCATTTTTAGCAGGATCCCAACCTAGCAAAAATATACCTAAAATCAAGTTCTGGGTGCCAAATGCATAACTTGATGATTCTGGGCCCCAAAGCATCATCTCTAACAGGGCCCTCACTTACCATGTGACACTTATAATAATAGTGTCTTCTTATGTTTATGAACCTCCCTGGGCTCTAGGGTCCGGGTGTGAGGGCTGCCTTCACCTTATATGTAGAAAAAGCTACATAAGGAGGTGACTGGTTTTATAAAATCATTACATTTTCTAAGATTTTGCTACAGATTTCAATCTTTGCATTTTAGGTAGGGTACTGGCTCTACTTAAAGAGATCAGCCCTGTATAGAGACCTACCTGAAATGCTTCATGGTGTGGAGACTTACTGGAGGTGCTTCATGGTGTGGAGACTAACTGTAGGTGCTTCATGGTATGGAGACTAACTGGAGGAGCTTCATGGTATGGAGACTTACTGGAGGTGCTTCATGGTATGGAGACTTATTGGAGGTGCTTCATGGTGTGGAGACTTACTGGAGGTGCTTCATGGTGTGGAGACTTACTGGAGGTGCTTCATGGTGTGGAGACTAACAGGAGGTGCTTCATGGTATGGAGACTAACAGGAGGTGCTTCATGGTATGGAGACTAACAGGAGGTGCTTCATGGTATGGAGATTTACTGGAGGAGCTTCATGGTGTGGAGAATTACTGGAGGTGCTTCATGGTATGGAGACTAACAGGAGGTGCTTCATGGTATGGAGACTAACAGGAGGTGCTTCATGGTATGGAGACTAACAGGAGGTGTTTCATGGTATGGAGACTAACAGGAGGTGCTTCATGGTATGGAGATTTACTGGAGGAGCTTCATGGTATGGAGAATTACTGGAGGTGCTTCATGGTGTGGAGACTAACAGGAGGTGCTTCATGGTATGGAGACTAACAGGAGGTGCTTCATGGTGTGGAGACTTACTGGAGGAGCTTCATGGTATGAAGAATTACTGGAGGTGCGTCATGGTATGGAGACTAACTGGAGGTGCTTCATGGTGTGGAGACTATCTGGAGGTACTTCATGGTATGGAGACTAACTGGAGGTGCTTCATGGTATGGAGACTTACTGGAGGTATTTCATGGTATGGAGACTTACTGGAGGTGCTTCATGGTGTGGAGACTTACTGGAGGTGCTTCATGGTGTGGAGACTTACTGGAGGAGCTTTATGGTATGAAGACTTACTGGAGGTGCTTCATGGTGTGGAGACTTACTGGAGGTGCTTTATGGTATGAGACTTACTGGAGGAGCTTCATGGTGTGGAGACTTACTGGAGGAGCTTCATGGTATGGAGACTTACTGAAGGTGCTTCATGGTGTGGAGACTAACTGGAGGAGCTTCATAGTGTGGAGACTAACTGGAGGAGCTTCATGGTGTGGAGACTAACTGGAGGAGCTTCATGGTGTGGAGACTTACTGAAGGTGCTTCATGGTGTGGTGACTAACTGGAGGAGCTTCATGGTGTGGAGACTTACTGGAGGAGCTTCATGGTGTGGAGACTTACTGGAGGTGCTTCATGGTATGGAGACTTACTGGAGGTGCTTCATGGTATGGAGACTTACTGGAGGTGCTTCATGGTATGGAGACAAACTGGAGGAGCTTCATGGGAAAACAATATGCAAAAAGGTATCTCCCAAGTGCAATGGGTAAAATCTGCATCCCAAATCCATGTAAAAAAATTGGCCATATACAGTATATGTCATGCTTTGGTGTTATCAACATCTTCAGAGCTGCAGTCACAATTCTGCAGCCTTCAGAGCTGAAATCTCCCAGCATTCCATGGCTGTTCACTATCTGACGACTCACATTTTGGATAGTGTCTTCTTTACCCTAGCTAGTGTATAGCAATTTGATGACAAGCTTGCTGATTTTTTCCAAAAGCAGACATCAGAATTGTAAATGCAGCTCTGGAGTATAATGCAGATTGTAAATTGAACTTTTTATGAAGAGTCCCTCTTTGTATTAACTGTAAAATGGCAGTTAGTTGATGTATACAATAATGTATACAATAGATGCCCCGATCTCAATTAGTAAATGACAGAAATGGCTGTATTAGACACGTACAATGTTTGCTCTGTAAATATACCTAATGATCAGCACTGCGCTGGAGAACAAAATACTGTAAAGATCCCGTGTTCAAACAGGGAAGATGTGACGGTATAAAGCAAACAGACTGCACAGTCCGCCCCGGAAACTGAATGCACAGGACAGCAGCTGCGCATTATTCTCAGAATGATCGACACACAGGGCGTTTCTAGGATCTTCACCCCCTTCCCCACATGATCCCATTAAGCCTATTGCATGCAGCCCAGTCCTTGCTAATAATATCACATGAGCAGACAGGTATACTCTGTGCTGCTGGGAATCTCTGCTCCTTCTATGTAACATAGGGCTCACACGACCGTTGGTGTCCCGTTCCCGTATTGCGGACCGCATTCTGATAGTAAATGACCCCCATGTGCCTAAACGAATAATTTTCTATGGTCAGGCTGTTGCTTACAGAAGCCACTAGATGACCACTCATGGCTACCTACTGCTGTCACACAGACGAACGGCTTCGTACTGCCCTCCAGATCTAGGGAGAGGTAGATGGCGGCCAGGACTCGGGTGCATGGCGGCCAGGACTCGGGTGCATGGCGGCCAGGACTCGGGTGCATGGCGGCCAGGACTCGGGTGCATGGCGGCCAGGACTCGGGTGCATGGCGGTCAGGACGCGGGTGCATGGCGGCCAGGACTCGGGTGCATGGCGGCCAGGACGCGGGTGCATGGCGGCCAGGACGCGGGTGCATGGCGGTCAGGACTCGGGTGCATGGCGGTCAGGACGCGGGTGCATGGCGGTCAGGACGCGGGTGCATGGCGGTCAGGACTCGGGTGCATGGCGCCCAGGACTCGGGTGCATGGCGCCCAGGACTCGGGTGCATGGCGCCCAGGACTCGGGTGCATGGCGCCCAGGACTCGGGTGCATGGCGCCCAGGACTCGGGTGCATGGCGCCCAGGACGCGGGTGCATGGCGGCCAGGACTCGGGTGCATGGCGGCCAGGACGCGGGTGCATGGCGGCCAGGACTCGGGTGCTGCTTCTTATATTCCATGCTTTACAATTGTCTTGCTTTTCAAGGGACTGTCGAAGGAACCAGACCAGAAAGGAGGGGGGGAAGGGGAGGGTTATACAAATGTATTAAAGAGGTAACTGGCAGCTTTGGGGGTCTCTGGATGGGAGAATACATATTGTAAGGTTGGTGTCCACAGCAATGACTGAAGTAGAAAGTAGCTGAGCTGATGGACACGTTTGTGATCTGCAGCAGAAATGCATTAAATTTGATTTCCCCAGATTATACATAAACTAATTAGCGTAATCGCAGCAGGAAGGAGGCGTCATAATCAATGGCTGCTCCTCAGTGATGAGAACACGGACAGGAGACCTCTCAGGAAGGAGACCTGCTCGCTGATTTTGTGAGGGGCCGTATTAGCTATGGAAAATAAATATATATTGTTTGGACCAAGTAAGACTTGAAGGGTATGGAGACTTTTACAACTAATGTATTTTTATTGCTCCAATGCATAAAAAAATTAAATAAAAATGAAACAACTTTACAAATAGTCTTCATTATAAAATCTCCCACAGTTTTGGGTATACAGCTCCCAGGTAGACCTATGTGTCTCCATGGTTACAGACTACAAACAAGCCTTGTGTAGTCTGACCATGTAGCCATGTGTTACTTCTCTGAGCTGTCCGCCTCCGTATGTCCATTCTGCAAATTAAAGAACATTCTTTTCTGTTCTGCTAAATGCAGTTCAGGGAGCCGTTGAATCAATGAGTCTGCAAAAAAATAAATAAAATAAATGCAGATGGCATTTTGCGGATCTGTGGAGTAGATTTTTATATTCTTTTATTTTAGAGGCATTGGCTGCAAAAGTGGACTGCCCCTTTAATACAGATGTAGAGAAATAATTTACAATTGGATGTTTGGTCTTTTTCTGCACAACCAAACGAACCAACCAACAGGATTTACCTCTGGTCGTCTTCCTAGAAAACTGGGTCCTGGGGCCATTAGGGCCAATACATGGTGCAGATCCTGGTAAGTAGAGAAACAATGTTTCATTTTACTACCGAACTGGTCAATTATAAGCATCGGCAGTGACACTATGGACAGCCAGATGGTCAGGAGCTGCCAAAGATTAGGCAAGTACATGACATACACCGGTGTGTGTATATGGGAGCAGCCATGGATCAGGTAAGTGCATCTAATACATGGGTGTGTATATGGGAGCAGGCATGGATCAGGTAAGTGCATCTTATATGTTGGTGTGTATATGGGAGCAGGCATGGATCAGGTAAGTGCATCTTATATGTTGGTGTGTATATGGGAGCAGGCATGGATCAGGTAAGTACATGTTATACGTTGGTGTGTATATGGGAGCAGCCATGGATCAGGTAAGTGCATCTTATATGTTGGTGTGTATATGGGAGCAGCCATGGATCAGGTAAGTACATCTTATACATGGGTGTGTATATGGGAGCAGGCATGGATCAGGTAAGTGCATCTTATATGTTGGTGTGTATATGGGAGCAGGCATGGATCAGGTAAGTACATGTTATACGTTGGTGTGTATATGGGAGCAGCCATGGATCAGGTAAGTGCATCTTATATGTTGGTGTGTATATGGGAGCAGGCATAGATCAGGTAAGTACATGTTATACGTTGGTGTGTATATGGGAGCAGCCATGGATCAGGTAAGTGCATCTTATATGTTGGTGTGTATATGGGAGCAGGCATAGATCAGGTAAGTGCATCTTATATGTTGGTGTGTATATGGGAGCAGGCATGGATCAGGTAAGTACATGTTATACGTTGGTGTGTATATGGGAGCAGCCATGGATCAGGTAAGTGCATCTTATATGTTGGTGTGTATATGGGAGCAGCCATGGATCAGGTAAGTACATCTTATATGTTGGTGTGTATATGGGAGCAGCCATGGATCAGGTAAGTGCATCTTATATGTTGGTGTGTATATGGGAGCAGCCATGGATCAGGTAAGTACATCTTATACATGGGTGTGTATATGGGAGCAGGCATGGATCAGGTAAGTGCATCTTATATGTTGGTGTGTATATGGGAGCAGGCATAGATCAGGTAAGTGCATGTTATACGTTGGTGTGTATATGGGAGCAGCCATGGATCAGGTAAGTGCATCTTATATGTTGGTGTGTATATGGGAGCAGGCATGGATCAGGTAAGTACATGTTATACGTTGGTGTGTATATGGGAGCAGCCATGGATCAGGTAAGTGCATCTTATATGTTGGTGTGTATATGGGAGCAGCCATGGATCAGGTAAGTACATGTTATACGTTGGTGTGTATATGGGAGCAGCCATGGATCAGGTAAGTACATCTTATACATGGGTGTGTATATGGGAGCAGCCATGGATCAGGTAAGTACATCTTATACATGGGTATGTATATGTATATGGTTTCTGATAATCCAGCATCTCGAATGGTGATGCGCACAGAGGGGTCACAAGATTCAATTCTCTGGAGTCCTGGAGCCTTCAGTGGTTCATTCACACAAATGCTATTTTCAGAACCATTGCAGTCTAAGGGGCTGTTCACATTGTGTTTTTTTAAATGACCATTAAATAGTGGCCTTTAAAAAAATTGGAAATCCAGTGAGATGGGCTCCATTGAAATTACGGCAGTTATAAACAGATGTAAAATGGACCATGAAAACAAACAGACGGCCAGAAAATGGATGCACAGTTTATCAGTTTTAACAGTCTTTTTTGCACTGTGTGTAAGTGCACCCTTAGGCCTCTTTCAGACGGGTGTTGCGGGAACATGCACAATTTTTCCGCACGAGTGCAAAACATTGTAATGCGTTTTGCACGCACATGAGAAAAATGGGCATGTTTGGTACCCGAACTTCTTCACAGAAGATCGCTGTTCTGTAGATTGTATTATTTTCCCTTATAACATGGTTATAAGGGAAAATAATAGCATTCTGAATACAGACTGCATAGTACAATACCGCTGGAGGGGTTAAAAAAATAAATAAAATAACATAACTCACCTTAATCCACTTGATTGCGCAGCCGGCATCTCTTCTGTCTTCTTTTTTGCTGTGTGCAGGAAAAGGACCTGTGGTGATGTCACTCCGGTCATCACATGGGCCATCACATGATCCATCACCATGGTAAAAGATCATGTGACGGACCATGTGATGACCGGAGTGACGTCACCACAGGTCCTTTTCCTGCACACAGCAAAAAAGAAGACAGAAGAGATGCCGGCTGCGCGATCAAGTGGATTAAAGTGAGTTTAATTATTTTTTATTTTTTTAACCCCTCCAGCACTATTGTACTATGCATTCTGTATTCAGAATGCTATTATTTTCCCTTATAACCATGTCATAAGGGAAAATAATAATGATCGGGTCTCCATCCCGATCGTCTCCTAGCAACCGTGCGTGAAAAATCGCACAGCATCCGCACTTGCTTGCAGATGCTTGCGATTTTCACGCAACCCCATTCACTTCTATGGGGCCTGCATTACGTGAAAAACGCAGAATATAGAGCATGCTGCGATTTTCACGCAACGCACAAGTGATGCGTGAAAATCACAGCTCGTGTGCACAGCCCCATAGAAATGAATGGGTCAGGATAAAGTGCGGGTGCAATGCGTTCAACTCACGCATCGCATCCGCGCGGAATACTCACCCGTGTGAAAGGGGCCTTATTCAGAGGGTGAGAAGTACTGCACTTCCTGCCACTACTGATCTGTGCTTCGGAAAACCATTTACAAGACATCATACAGATTTTAGACTTGATACTTGTAACGTGTTGTGGAAAGTTTAGGTTTATCCTCTAAAATCTTGTAACAATATACATATTCATAAAATCATCCATGCAAATACATCCCTCTTGCAGTGATCCCGAGTTACATCCTGTATTATACTCCAGAGCTGCACTCACTATTCTGCTGGTGCAGTCACTGTGTACATACATTACTTATCCTGTACTGATCCTGAGTTACATCCTGTATTATACTCCAGAGCCTCGCTATTCTGCTGGTGCAGTCACTGTATACATACATTACTTATCCTGTACTGATCCTGAGTTACATCCTGTATTATACTCCAGAGCTGCACTCACTATTCTGCTGGTGCAGTCACTGTGTACATACATTACTTATCCTGTACTGATCCTGAGTTACATCCTGTATTATACTCCAGAGCTGCACTCACCATTCTGCTGGTGCAGTCACTGTTTACATACATTACTTATCCTGTACTGATCCTGAGTTACATCCTGTATTATACTCCAGAGCTGCACTCGCTATTCTGCTGGTGCAGTCACTGTGTACATACATTACTTATCCTGTACTGATCCTGAGTTACATCCTGTATTATACTCCAGAGTTATATTGACAATATAGGATCCAGAACTTTCCCTGGTGATCTGCATTCTGGGACATGTAGTCTTTGTACACTGACGATACAATAATGTGATGTAGTACTGTATCTTGTTGGATGGGACAGCGATACCTCCCAGAAGAAACCAGATAAAGACACAGTTAAATACAACTCCCATTCTAACTTAACAACTTTTTGTTAGCAGAACATGGTGGGAGTTGTAGTGGTGAGACATCTTGAGGTCAGTGGTTAGAGATGACACCTTTTTCTATTTGTGACATAATATTCAAAGCTGAAAAAGAGGTTTAGAGGTATAGAGAGATAACAGGGTGGCGATAGAAGCTACAGTATAAAGTATGGTGGATCCACTGAATGCCTATTTTAGGAACTTAATTGCTTCTCATTATTGCAAACGGCAAATAAAAACAAGAGCAGAACAAAAAAAAAAAAAACACTATCTAAAAATAAGCAGACAAAGCTGCTCGAGAGAACATATATAAAAATAGGTTATGGGACCCGGCGAGGTCTGCGCTCAGCGTGAATGGGAACCGCGGGAGCTTGATAATCCCTGATCTTAAGAGCTTTGGAAATACACAGATTTCATCTGCAGGCGGCAATTACTTGTACTCAACATTGTATTACTTTAATAACCTGCACCGGGGCTGCAAAAATAATCGCATCTATGAGGATTTCTGTAACCCGGCTCCAGCACATTATAGTAATAGGACCCGTGTAAGAGGGTGGCAGCTTATTTACAGGTATTATACAACCCAGGGGCAAGGGTGAGTAACTCAATCCTGTGAATAGGCGGGGCTTTACTGGCAAGGGGGCGTGGCTTGTCAAAAATATGCCACCCTATTGTTCACATCTACTCTCTCCAGGATCAACTAATCATGTCTGTTCTGTAAGGCTAGGCCAATCCCAAACTGTAACCTTTCTCTACAGAGCAGGCATGGCTAGCCGATATACTGCCTACTAAAAGCAGACATGGCCAATCGACCCCACAGGGCGTCAACTCCGCCATGGCCTCAGAGTCAGATCAGTATTTGTGGCTCAAACATATTGGCAGAAATCGGAGTACTACTTATCTTCATCTCGTCCAAGCTTACATTTATGTAAAAAAAAATATTAAAAAGTGTGCATAATCAGTATTTCTACAAATACAACGATCAAGAAGTATAAAGCTAATACATTATTGATTCTGTATAGTGAATGCTATAAAGAAACAAAATAATTCCAGAATCTCCGTTTTTTGTTCCTCGCGCTTTCAAAAATTGTAATTAAAAATAAATAAAAAAGTTGTATGTAGCAAATATTGGTACCAATGAAAAGTTGGTATTGTCGTAATTGTACAGACCTGCAGAATGAAGTTATCCTGTCATTGACGACACACGGTGAACATCATAAGAGCAAAACCGCCCAAAAAACACAATTTCAGTGTTATATGTACTCCAGAATACTGTAATTAAAAACACAACTGGTCCTTAAAAAAAAAAAAAAAAAAATCAAGCCTTCTGATGACAGTGTCAAGATCAAAATGTAAGTTCTGGCTGTTGGAATGCAATATAACATACATAATATAACATGGTATACTGCTCCGGGGTAGGAATACTGCAGCAGCATATATCACAGTGGGAGCTGTAGATTTTCTGTACGAGGCCTCAATCAAAGCACCGGAGGCGTCCGCATTGTACCGTATAGAACGCTCATACCATCTGCAGAAATAATGCGGCAGGATTTCTGCAGTTTCTGAACCCATTAAAATAAAAATAATAAAACCTGGACAAGAGAGGGAGAATTTTTGGTTTACAGCTTCAGCACCAAGGCCAGCGAACAGCCTGACTACAGGGCACAAGGTATTACAGCGCAGCACTAATGAGCAGCAGCCTTTGTTACCTCCGAGCTGCCTGCTGCATGAAATACTGAATATAAATTATGGATGCAAGTTAATAATTCCGGTGTGGGTGGGAGAACCTGCAGCCATATTCACTGCGCTCGTCACCGGTCACCTGACATTACCGCTCCTCTACATGGAGGCACAGGAAGGAGAGATCAATGGATGGAGAGAGATAGAGAGAGGAATAGACAGATATGAGATAGATAGAAAATGGATCAATAGATAGATAGCTAGGATATTGATGGATGGAGAGATAAATATGAAATGGATGGATAAAGAGACTGACAGATAAATCAAGGTAATAGATTTCATATGTTGGCAATTTGTTTTGACCAAATCTGAGGCGTTAAAAAGGAAATAATATATGAATTCACTCGCTGTATTCTATTGGTTGGAATCTCAGTGGACACTATATATTATATACACACACACACACTATACATATATATTATACACACTATATACATTATGCACACACACTATATACATTATGCACACACACTATACATATATATTATACACACACTATATACATTATACACACACTATATACATTATACACACACACACTATACATATATATTACACACACACTATATACATACATATATCTTATACACACACACACAATACACACACTATATACATTATGCACACACACTATACATATATATTACACACACACACACTATACATATATATTATACACACACACACTATACATATATATTACACACACACACGCTATATACATACATATATCTTATACACACATATACTTTACACTGCCACGGTCCATAAACCCAAGAACGCCGCACACTCAGTAGAGATCCAATCAATTTTATGCTCCTTTTTAAAGTATACAATATAAAACAATACATTTTTTGTACATTTGAACACTGTTGGCACATGAAACAATGTCAGACAGATTGCGGCATTTCTCGTGTGTTCTGGTTGTGTTTGTTACATTCATACATACTATGAGGTGTTTGATCATCTGAAATATGCAATGTCCAGCTCTGGGGGGGGCTTCAGACCCTGATCATCAAGCCTAGAAACAACACACGCCTGGGGGAGATCACCATGTCAGGCTGTACCCCAATAATAGGAACATAGCTGTAAGAAAAATACACCCCGACATGAACACCTTATACGACGCAGGCTCGGCAGTGTTCCCCGTCATCACTATTCCCAGAAGGGCAGGAGGCTTACATGTGGTGTGTACAACCTCCATGCTTCTCCTGGTGGGGGGGGGGGGGGGGGGGGCAACTGGAACAATATAAGATATAATAGCTTTGCAGAGCCGAAGCCTTCCTCTCTTGTCTGGGTGACCTGAAGGAGAAATCAATACGCAGAGGACTGCTAAGCCTGCAGATGGGTCTGGTGATCTAGAGGGCGACCTTCAGGCCATGGACTTATAGAAGCAAACTAAAACAAAATAAAAATAAATAAATAAAAACCTGCAACAATTAGACGTTTCCTTTAACCCTTTTGCTACCAACTAACGGCTGCAATACACAGCAGTCCCTTCCAGCAGATGAATGAGGCAATGTTCCTCAACACTTGGTATCTTGACAGCAATGACCCCCAGGTAGATTCCAGTCCGATTTCCTTCCAGCAGCCTTGTCAACTGGACTCAAACCCCAGTCCTCAAGTTGATCATGGACAATTTGTTGGTTATACCTAGATTTGTCCTCACCCAACCCTACCCTTCGCCCATACCTCCGACCCTAACGGTCCAGATTTATAGTCCAGTGGCCGTTGGGTTCTCTGGTGTCTCCTTCGTTCTTCAGATCCTGGAAGACCTGTGTAAAAAAGTGGGGGTCAGAGTTGATCTGCAGCATTTTGGCACTCATACGGTCAATGATGCTCAGGCAGCGCTGCCAGAAGACCTCTTTATCGGTCTCCACCAGGAAGGGCTTGAGGGGGTAAGAAATCTCATTGCCCATGTAGGAATAAGCCAAGTAGAGGCAAGTGAGGAAGGAGGCTTGCAGCTCGTACTCGGTGGACAGTTCATCTCCAATGGCCTCTCTACAGAGAAGGTAGACAAACACCAGGTTGGCCGGGGTGATGAAGCCTTGGTCTTGCCAACCTTGAAGGAGCAATGAGCGGTCAACGTTACGGAACCACATGGTGGGTTCTCCGGGGCTCAGCTCCTTCAGTTTATAGCACCGACGACAAACAAATTCTCCGAGACATCTGAGGAGTTCCCCTGTGGACGCCTGGACTATGACCCGACGCGGCGAGCACAGGGACCGACCGCTTGCCTGCTTCTGCACCGCCACCAGCTGCTGTTGCTGGATCTTCTGGCCTTCGGTGGGCACAGTAGGGACAGGGACAGCTTTGGGTTCCCTCCGACCGGGACTGACCTGAGATTTACGCAGGTTCTCATGATTGAGTTGCTCCACCAGGTTGTTGTTGGGCAGCAGCGGGCCATTGATGGGTCCGGGGTTGGGGTTAATTTTCTTGGCGCTCTTCTTCTTGGCGGAAGCTGCCACCAGCCTCTTCCAAGTGAGCGCAGAGATGAGCACCGAATGTCTCTTTAGGCTCTTCTCAGGTTTGCTGCCTCCATTTTTGCTATTAGGAATGGCCAGATAGCCACCACCTACGCCAGGGGGCTCTGGCTTCTTATCATCCAAAGGTCCAGCTTTGCCAGGGGCAGGTGACAGGGACAGGACTGTGCCCATGATCAAGGCTTCCTTGCAGGCACCTGTTCAGACTGGGGAAGGAGGGTGCAGAGTCCAGGAGGAGCCTACCTGCTGCAGGGGCAATGCAGAGCAGCCAGGGTGGATCCCTCGCTCGGGAGGTGGATGAGCCGGGGGATCCCTGGATGTGCAGTGGATTCCAGCAGGGACGCAGCCGGTCCTCACGGTCCCGGGGGGCGGCGTGGTCCTGACGGCCGGGGATGTGCGCTCTGACAGCCGCTCCTCCCGCTCCCCAGCGCGCTCTGCAGCATCCAGCGCCGGAGACCAGAGCTCCGACACCTGGGGAGGGAGCAGCGGCCGCCGCCGGCCAATCAGGAGCGAGCCTCGGCGTGAGTGGCAAGCGGCTCGGCCAATCACAGCGGGGCTGAGGGGAGCTCGCGTGTGGGCTGATGGATGCAGGTTTGCGGGTGGGTGTGGGACTGCGGGCGGAGGCTCAGGTCATTATCGCCGGCAGGCAGGTAGGTAGCCCCCGCACGGAAGGTCTTCATGCCATAGACGTCACTTTATAGAGCGCGGCGCGCTATGACGTCATAATAATGAAGCGCTCTGCACATGACGTCATCAGTTCTGGCAGAGGAATCAGTTTTCGCTCGGTGTGGCAGCTGGCATCCCTTCTGCTGATCGCAGTGTCTGTACTGAAGCAATAGGAAACACCATGTGACGTTATTTCACTGCACTTTGCAGAGCCGTGACGTCATAGGTGGCGGCAGAACGTCATTCCCTCTCAGATAACTTCTTGTAGTGGCAGAACTGGAGTAGTCTAGATGTCATAATGTGACATCATTAATCGTGTGCACTCGGACTGCAAAAACGCTTTAAACTCGGACTGCGTCCAGGTTACATCCGGATACAATGCGTTTCTCACTGAAGCCCCATTCACGTCTATGGGACCAGAACTGCGTGAAAAACGCAGAATATAGAACATGCTGCGATTCTCACACAACGCAGAACTGATGCGTGAAAAACAGCGCTCATGTGCACAGACCCATAGAAACGTATGGGTCAGGATTCAGTGCGGGCGCTGTGCGTTCACGTCTCGCATTGCACCCGCGCGGAAAACTTGCTCCTGTGAAAGGGGCCCCATAATACTAGTGAAGCAGAGAGAGGCCTTGGGCCCCTGAGGCATCGGGGCCGGGATACGGCTGATTGCACTGTATATATACGGAAATGATACTAAGCTGCCTGTAAGTGGGCGGGGTGTGAAGGCGTCTTATGATGTCATCGTGATGTCATAGTGTCACCTGATGTCTGCTGTGATTCCTCCTCCTGATTGAAGCTTTACGGAGGCAGTTGTGCTGACCATGTGACCCGCCACCCGGTGATGTCATCACTAAACCCTGTGCAGGGTGATGACATCACATGTGCTCCGGGTTACGGTTACATCTGCTAGCTCAGGGATGCCCAACCTGCTGCTCTTCAGCTGTTGTAAAACTACAACTCCCAGCATGCACGGACATCCTACACCTATCGGCCTACAGCAGGGCATGATGGGAGTAGGGCCGCAGGTTGAGCATCCCTGTGCGAGCGGATGCAAGGCTGTGTGCACGGATCCTGTATGGCGGCACAAAGGTCTGTATACAGAGCGGTAAGCACTACCGTGCCGCCATATGGTGCATCCATGTGTAGCGCTAGCGGGGAATACTATGGCAGTATGAGATATCTGGAACCGTACGGCTCGGCTCCTGTCCCAGTCTCTGCTGGTTGCACGGCAAGAGCATAGTGACCACCGGTGATGTACTCACCAAATAGGTCAATGTGTATGTGTATACTTTTGCAATTATTTTTTTGCTGTAATGTAGGGCTCCGCTGCACTCCAGCTGTTGTCAAATGACAACTCCCAGCATGCACACTTACGTAGAAGTGAATGGCGCATGCTGGGAGTTGCTGCATTTTGCAGAACGGAACGGCTGCCCCCCCCCAATAGAACAGTCCTATGATTATCCGTAATGCGAACAAGAATAGGACATGTTCTATATTTTTGCGGTATGACTTTTTTTTAACACCAGTATTTTGTTGCATGGGCCTTTTTTTTTACCGCCCTCGCCATTTTGGAGTGGCAGGGGCCAGGTTCGGGTCCCGCCATTGGCCCGGCATATTTACTTACATTTACGCCAGGTTTAGACGTAAAAGTAGTCAAAAAACGACTGGAGTACTTTTTCATGTTAGGTGCACACAGCAGGGGGTTGCACCTAATTTATGACGAGCTGCATCCTTTGTAAACGACCCCCATTTTTTTGTGCAAAAATGGCAAAGATTGTGCGACATTTGATACATTTTGGAGCAAATTTTGTCACACCAGGCTCAAGAAAAACGGACCCCTCTTGATAAATTCACCTCCCCCAGTTAGTCTCCCCTAGTGAGGCGAATGATACAGCCTGTGTACGGCGCTACGGAATATGACAGCGCCATATCAATGTCAGGTAATGAGATGAATCCGGCCGCTGTAATCTTCTCCATGTGAGACAAGAATCTTTCTGATAATCTGGGCACATTTCCCCCTCGCCCTGACTGACATGTTGCTGCGGCGAGCTGTGTCCGTGAGGACGCCGCTCGCCGCCATAAAGACGCTTTCACCTTCCCGCTTCTTTCCTGGGCTTTACCGTGTCCCCTGAGTCACCTAATCCCTGCACAGCTCGCAGTCACCTGTCACCAGCCGTGTCCTCAGCTGTGCCAGAGGGAGGACCCGCCCTGCTCTAGATTCATCATGTTAGTCCGATGGTGGTTATTGTTCTGCTATTTTAAGAGCACGCATTAGGGAATCGCAGCGTAATGGGCACCCCTATCATCCCTGCCCCTAATGATCTGTGACCCCAGAGCCTGCACTCCAAACCCACATTTGCAAATAAGGGCTCATGCACACAACTGTTGTGTGTTTTGCGGTCTGCAAAAAACGGATGGCGTCCATGTGCGTTCCCCAATTTGCGGGAACGGCACGGACAGCCATTAACATAACTGCCTATTCTTGTCCGCAAAATGGACAAGAATAGGACAGGTTATATTTTTTTTGCGGACCACGGAACGGAGCAATGGATGCGGAAAGCACACGGAGTACTGTCCGCATCTTTTGCGGCCCCATTGAAGTGAAAGGGTCCGCACCCGAGCTGCAAAAACTGCGGCTCGGATACGGACCCAAACAACGGCCGTGTGCACGAGGCCTTAATACCAGGGATCAGCAACCTTCGGCACCCCATCTGCTGTGAAACTACAACTCCCAGCATGCACTTTTACTCTTTTTGTAATTCAGCAATGGAGGAAGCGATAATCTGGAAATGGTGACTGGTGAGTGCCTGCTTATCTCACTTTATGAATGAACAGGCAGGCGGGGCAGGCGGCACATGAGGAGGGAGCTGCGGCAGGCAGGGCAGGCGGCGCATGACCGAGGGAGCTGCCCGTCTGCGCCGTCTTAATGCTATACATACGGTACTACAGTAAGTACCGAACAGTGCGGCATACATTAAGATATGGATCGGATTGAATGTATTTAACAGTTGCGGGGCCCGGTTTATTAGAGTAGAGTCACTGCATCGGGCCCCGCCATGAGTGTCCCCGCCTCCTCTCTCCACACTGATACGTCGCTGGCCGCGCTGTGCAGCATAGCGAAGTATCCGCTTTATAAGACGCACGACTGTTTCCCCCTCACTTTTGGGGGGGGGGGGAGTGCGTCTTATACAGCGAAAAATACGGTAATATCTATGCTCCTCAGACTAGAAAGGACAGGAGGGAATTATTCCAGCAGATGAAGCCATATTGTTTTACATCCAGGGTGTTTATAATGTGCAGGGATTTTAATAGTGTCTCCTGTAATGTGGACCGTTCCAGTAGTCATAAGCAACTGAGATATGATGAGAACTTCCTTAACAATATAGTCCAGCAGGCTCATTTAGTGGATCCCTATGGTTTGCGTAGACCCCGGGGGCGGATTAAGTGCATGATAGGCCCGGGGCTGTCTACCCAACTTGGGACCCTCCCTCCATTTTAGTTTTTTTTTTTTTTTTTGTATGAAGAGGTTGCGGTGCTTCATGACCGCCACAGTCTCTTCTTAGGCCATATGACATCTTCAGACTAAAAAAATACCCCAAATTGGGTCCTAAACTGAAAAATTTGGTCGCCAAATTTAAAATACATATAATTGTAATAAAAAAAGACATGGAGGAGAATACAGCACCACATACCTCTTACATCCAGGGACATCTTCTGTCATGTAGACCTTCTCTTTCTTCTTCTCCTCCATTTGACCCAGACCACCATGGCAAATTCTTTCAGCCGCATCTCATCTCTACAGTTTGTAACACGGACACGTTAGATTTCTAAATTTTCCCATCAACCCCCCCATCCTGGTGTCCCCACAGTGTCATCCTGCCACCCCCAATACTGTGCCCGTTGTGCCCCCCAATGCCCCAGGTACTATACTGCTGAAAAAATAGTGACCCTAATAGATATAATTGGGGTCATTTATCAAACTGGTGTAAAGTAGAACTGGATTTCCAAAAGAGATGTCAAATATGAAAGGTGGAATCTGATTGGCTGCTATGGGCAACTAAGCCAGTTCTGCTTTACACCAGTTTGATAAATGACCCCAAATGTCTCTATAGTGTCCACAGCAGCTATAATGTCCCCTAGAGACTTCCAGTAATAATACCACCCTATATTGTGCTCCAGGTAATAATCCCTGTATAGTGTCCCCAGAAATAATAGAATTGCCTCTACAGTGCCTCCCCAATAGCAACACCCCCATATAGTAATTTCCCCCACACTGCCCCCACATAGTAATTTGCCCCCACATAGTAATTTCCACCACACTGCCCCCACATAGTAATTTGCCCCCACATAGTAATTTGCCCCCACATAGTAATTTCCCAACACTGTCCCCACATAGAAATTGCCCCCACACTGCCCCCACACAATAGTTTCCCCCACACTGCCCCATATAGAAATTTGCCCCCACATAGTAGTCCCTCCCATAATAATTTGTCCCCACATAGTAATTTGTCCCCACATAGTATTCCCTTCTATAATAATTTGGCCCCATACAGCCCCCACATCCCCCCCCATGTACTCGATTTATCTTCCCTAATATGTCCTCCTGTGTCCCCCCCCCCACATGTCCCCCAAAGTAGGCACATGAAATAAAAAAATAAAAAATGAACAAAAAATGAAAAGCTAAATACTCACCTATGTCCAGGCACTTGCTCGCAGAGGAAGGCGGGGTGAGTACCGCGCGTCACAGTGCTGCGTCCCGGCACAGGTGCGCGATGGCATCATCACGCACGCCTGCACCGGGATTTCACTACCGCATAGGCCTCAGGCCTGAAGCCTATGGCGGTGATCGGCGACGGGACAGGGAGCTATGCGCTCCCGTGCCCTGCCGCAGTATGTGGGCGCTCGGGTCAGCGTTGGGCTCCCCAGCGGTGCTGGGCCCGGGGCTGCCGACCCCAACGTCCCTATTGTATTCCGCCACTGGTAGCTCCAATAGAGCCTACACTTAAGGCCGGTAACGCCGGTAGAATAGACCGGGTGTATATAAAACGTGAAGTGAGGAGCTCTGACTACAGGACGAGTCCCATAGAGTTTCTGATCATTGTATGGTGAGTGTCACGTTGGATCTGGCCCGGGCCGTGGTCTGTGGTAGGGGCTATTGGAAGGTGAACAGCTCGGTGCTGCAAGATCCAGGGTTCAGAGAGGCCTTCACCACCTTCTATAATGACCGGAGGACCACCCAGTGTATGTGTGAAGACACAGCGGAGTGGTGGGAGTGTATGAAGGGTGATATCAAGCAGTTTCTGATATGTACTGCGAGGAGGCATAGTAATGTGGAGTATATGAGGTATTCTGCACTGAGGCTGCAGCTAAGCAGGTTGTATGGTAAGATCAATAGTGGTGAGAAGATAGATGGTAAATACGTCAGCCAGATAAAGCAGGAGATGCGGGAGCTACAGTATGACCGCCTCAAGTCTCTCAAAGCAGAGGGGCAGTTCGATAATTGGGGGGTCCACAACCCAGACCCCTATATTGCCTGTAAGAACAGGGTTAATAAGAAGCTTATGACCAGCCTGTTAGATGAGCATGGGGTGGAGCAGTCAGATCAGACTAAACTCCACAAGATTATTGGAGATTATTACAAAAATCTGTTTAAAGGCCGTCAGATAAGTGGTGACAGCATCAGAACTTACCTGAAAGGCGTCAAACTCCCTAAACTAGATCATGCACAAGCAGATGGCTTGGCCGAGCCCATAACTGAGGAGGAGGTGAAGAGGAGCATTGACTCCTTAAAAACCAAGAAGAGCCCGGGCCTGGACGGTCTGACTAGTGAATTCTATAAGGAGTTTAGAGATATATTAGCCCCGGACCTGGCACAGGTCTATAATGATTGCCTCTCTGCCAGGAAACTTCTACAGTCACCGTATAAATCTGTTCTGGTTCTCCTGGCAAAGAAAGGAAATCTAAAAGACTTAAAAAACTGGCGTCCATTGTCCTTACTGAACACTGATTATAAAGTCTTGGCCAAGATCTTGTATCACAGGCTGAGTGCGGTGGCAGATGACCTGATCATCTCCAACCAGACGTGTGGTGTGAAAGGCCGGACTATAGAGGACTCATTGCTGCTGGTGAGGGAAGCGGTGACCTACATCGGGCAGCACAGTGGAGGAGCATATGTGGTTGGGTTAGACCAGAGCAAGGCCTTTGACAGAGTCCATCATGACTACCTGTACCAGGTGTTGTTGGAGTATGGCCTTCCTGCACACTTCGTACAATGGCTGCAGGTTCTCTATAAGGAGGCGGTAAGTCAGCCTCTGATTAATGGTCACTTGGCAGAACCCTTTTGCCCCTTTCACACGGGCGAGTTTTCCGTGCGGGTGCAATGCGTGAGTTGAACGCATTGCACCCGCACTGAATCCCGACCCATTCATTTCTATGGGGCTGTTCACATGAGCGGTGATTTTCACGCATCACTTGTGCGTTGCGTGAAAATCGCAGCATGCTCTATATACTGCGTTTTTCACGTAACGCAGGCCCCATAGAAATTAATGGGGTTGCGTGCAAATCGCAAGCATCCGCAAGCAAGTGCGGATGCGGTGCGATTTTCACGCACGGTTGCTAGGAGACGATCGGGATGGAGACCCGATCATTATTTTTTTCCCTTATAACATGGTTATAAGGGAAAATAATAGCATTCTGTATTAGAATGCATAGTAAAATAGCGCTGGAGGGGTTAAAAAAAATAAAAAATAATTTAACTCACCTTAGTCCACTTGATCGCGTAGCCGTCATCTCCTTCTGTCTTCATCTTAGCTCTGTGTAGCAACAGGACCTTTGGTGACGTCACAGTCATCACATGATCCATCACATGATCTTTTACCATGGTGATGGATCATGTGATGACCGGAGTGACGTCACCACAGGTCCTGTTGCTACACAGAGCTAAGATGAAGACAGAAGAGATGCCGGCTACGCGATCAAGTGGACTAAGGGCTCTTTCACACTTGCATTGTCCGGATCCGGCATAGAGTTCCGTCGTCGGGGCTCTATGCCGGAAGAATCCTGATCAGGATTATCCTAAAGCATTCTGAATGGAGAGAAATCTGTTCAGGATGCATCAGGATGTCTTCAGTTCCGGAATGTTTTTTGGCCAGAGAAAATATCGCAGCATGCTGCGCTTTTTGCTCCGGCCAAAAATCCTGAAGACTTGCCGCAAGGCCGGATCCGGAATTAATGCCCATTGAAAGGCATTGATCCGGATCCGGCCTTAAGCTAAACGTCGTTTCGGCGCATTGCCGGATCCGACGTTTAGCTTTTTTAGAGTGGTTACCATGGCTGCCGGGACGCTAAAGTCCTGGCAGCCATGGTAAAGTGTAGTGGGAGGCGGGGGAGCAGCATACTTACCGTCCGTGCGGCTCCCGGGGCGCTTCAGAGTGACGTCAGGGCGCCCCAAGTGCATGGATCACGTGATCACATGGAACACGTCATCCATGCGCACGGGGCGCTCTGACGTCACTCTGGAGCGCCCCGGGAGCTGCGCGGACTGTAAGTATACCGCTCCCCCGCTCCCCGCTCCTACTATGGCAACCAGGACTTTAATAGCGTCCTGGCTGCCATAGTAACACTGAACGCATTTTGAAGACGGCTCCGTCTTCAAATGCTTTCAGTATACTTGCGTTTTTCCGGATCCGGCGTGTAATTCCGGCAAGTGGAGTACACGCCGGATCCGCACAACGCAAGTGTGAAAGGGCCCTAAGGTGAGTTAAATTTTATTTATTTTTTAACCCCTCCAGCGCTATTGTACTATGCATTCTGTATTCAGAATGCTATTATTTTCCCTTATAACCATGTTATAAGGGAAAATAATACAATCTACAGAACATCGATCCCAAGCCCGAACTTCTGTGAAGAAGTTCGGGTTTGGGTACCAAACATGCGCGATTTTTCTCACGCGAGTGCAAAACGCATTACAATGTTTTGCACTCGCGCTGAAAAATTGCGTGTGTTCCCGCAACGCACCCGCACATTTTCCCACAACGCCTGTGTGAAAGAGGCCTTTAGGATCATGTCTGTTGTAAGGCAGGGCTGCCCTCTAAGCCCATTATTGTACGTCTTCAGTCTGGATCCTTTTTTAAGAAAGTTGCAGGATAATAGAAATCTCTTGGGGTTGGAATGTCACCTACAGAGTTCTGTGCTTATGCGGACGATGTGACGGTTCTGGTCTCGTCTAGTGTGGACTGTGCGGCCCTACAACAGGAGATAGCAGCTTTCTCTCGAGTGTCGAATTCTGCTGTTAATATGGATAAGAGCGAGGCGTTGTGGCTGGGGGGTGACTGTGGGGTCTTCTCAGTGCCCTTCAGAACAGTGCAGGACAAGATAATGATTTTGGGGGTTCAGTTTGGAACTGTAGATGATGGGAAGGTGAACTGGGAGGAGAAGCTGGCGGTGTGTGAGCAGAAGGTGCAGTGCTGGAGGCACTGGAAGCTGACTTATCAGGAGAAGATCCGTCCGCTGAAAAGCTTTCTGCTCCCGCTATTCCTCTATGGCCTCATGCACACGACCGTTTTTTTTTGCGGTCTGCAAAAACGGGTTCCGTAGTTCCGTGATCCGTGTCCGTTTTCTCTTCCGTGGGTCTTCCTTGATATTTGGAAGATCCACGGACATGAAGGAAAAAGTCGTTTTGGTGTCCGCCTGGCTGTGCGGAGCCAAACGGATCCGTCCTGACTTACAATGCAAGTCAATGGGGACGGATCCGTTTGACGTTGACACAATATGGTGCAGTTGCAAACGGATCCGTCCCCCATTGACTTTCAATGTAAAGTCAGGAGTCCCTATCGGAGTTTTCTCCAATCCGATGGTATATCTTAACTTGAAGCGTCCCCATCACCATGGGAACGCCTCTATGTTAGAATATACCATCGGATTTGAGTTAGATCGTCAAAACTCAGATCCGACAGTATATTCTAACACATAGGTGTTCCCATAGTGATTGGGACGCTTCAAGTTAGAATATACTGAGAACTGTGTACATGACAGCCCCCTGCTGCCTGGCAGGACCCGATCTCTTACAGGGGGCTGTGATCCGCACAATTAACCCCTCAGGTGCCACACCTGAGGGGTTAATTGTGCGTATCATAGCCCCCTGTTAGAGATCAGGGGCTGCCAGGCAGCAGGGGGCAGACCCCCCTCCCTCCCCAGTATTTAACTCATTGGTGGCCAGTACGGCCCCCCTCCCTCCCTCCCTCCCCAGTATTTAACTCATTGGTTGTCAGTGCGGCCCCCCTCCCTCCCCTGTATTTAACTCATTGGTGGCCAGTGTGGCCCCCCTCCCTCCCCAGTATTTAACTCATTGGTGGCCAGTGCGGCCCCCCTCCCTCCCCTGTATTTAACTCATTGGTGGCCAGTGCGGCCCCCCTCCCTCCCCTGTATTTAACTCATTGGTGGCCAGTGCGGCCCCCCTCCCTCCCCTGTATTTAACTCATTGGTGGCCAGTGCGGCCCCCCTCCCTCCCCTGTATTTAACTCATTGGTGGCCAGTGCGGTCCCCCTCACTCCCCTGTATTTAACTCATTGGTTGTCAGTGCGGCCCCCCTCCCTCCCCTGTATTTAACTCATTGGTGGCCAGTGTGGCCCCCCTCCCTCCCCAGTATTTAACTCATTGGTGGCCAGTGCGGCCCCCCTCCCTCCCCTGTATTTAACTCATTGGTGGCCAGTGCGGCCCCCCTCCCTCCCCTGTATTTAACTCATTGGTGGCCAGTGCGGCCTCCCCCCCTAATTAAAATCCCCCCCACCCTCCCATCATTGGTGGCAGCGGAGAGTTCCGATTGGAGTCCCAGTTTAATCGCTGGGGCTCCGATCGGTTACCATGGAAACCAGGACGCTACTGCAGTCCTGGCTTCCATGGTTACTTAGCAATTGTAGAAGCATTATACTTACCTGCGCTGTCTGTGACCGGCCGGGAGCTCCTCCTACTGGTAAGTGACAGGTCTGTGCTATAAGCAATGCACCGCACAGACCTGTCACTTACCAGTAGGAGGAGCGCCCGGCCGGTCACAGACAGCGCAGGTAAGTATAATGCTTCTACAATTGCTAAGTAACCATGGGGATTTTAATTAGGGGGGGGAGGCCGCACTGGCCACCAGTGAGTTAAATACAGGGGAGGGAGGGGGACCTCACTGGCCACCAATGAGTTAAATACAGGGGAGGGAGGGGGGCCGCACTGGCCACCAATGAGTTAAATAAAGGGGAGGGAGGGGGGGCCGCACTGGCCACCAATGAGTTAAATACAGGGGAGGGAGGGAGGGGGGCCGCACTGGCCACCAATGAGTTAAATACAGGGGAGGGGGTTTGCGGTACCTGAGGGGTTAATTGTGCGGATCACAGCCCCCTGTAAGAGATCGGGTGCTGCCAGGCAGCAGGGGGCAGTCATGTACACAGTTCGTAGTATATTCTAACTTGAAGTGCCTTCATCACCATGGGAACGCCTCTGTGTTAGAATATACTGTCGGATCTGAGTTTTCATGAAGTGAAAACTTAGCTCTGAAAAAGCTTTTATTGTATCTGCGATCCGTCTGTATGAAAGTAGCCTACGGACACGGATCACTGACGCGGATGACAATCTTGTGTGCATCCGTGTTTTTTCACGGACCCATTGATTTCAATGGGTCCGTGAACCGTTGTCCGTCAAAAAAATAGGACAGGTCTTATTTTTTTGACGGACAGGAAACACGAATCACGGACGCAGATGAACAACGGTGCATTTTCCGAGTTTTCAACTGACCCATTGAAAGTCAATGAGTCCGCAGAAAATCACGGAAAACGGAACAACGGCCACGGATGCACACAACGGTCGAGTGCATGAGGCCTTTGTCAGTGTGGTGTTCCCAGTGCCCGATAAGTTACTTACCAGACTGACCAATGTCTTCTTCCACTTCTTGTGGGGTAATAGGGTGAATATAGTCAGGAGGAACATTGTCTATCTTCCCCAGAAGGAGGGCGGCCTGTCCATGCCCTGCCCAGAGCTCTTCTTTAGGCCTCATGCACACGATCCGCAAAAACGGGGTCCGTAGGTCCGTGATCCGTGACCGTTTTTTCGTCCGTGGGTCTTCCTTGATTTTTGGAGGATCCACAGACATGAAAAAAAAGTTGTTTTGGTGTCCGCCTGGCCGTGCGGAGCCAAACGGATCCGTCCTGAATTACAATGCAAGTCAATGGGGACGGATCCGTTTAATGTTGACACAATATGGTGCCATTTCAAACGGATCCGTCCCCATTGACTTTCAATGTAAAGTCTGGAGTTCTTTTATAGCATCGGATTGGAGTTTTCTCCAATCCGATGGTATATTTTAACTTGAAGCGTCCCCATCACCATGGGAACGCCTCTATGTTAGAATATACTGTCGGATATGAGCTACTTCGTGAAACTCAGATCCGACAGTATATTCTAACACAGAGGCGTTCCCATGGTGATGGGGACGCTTCTAGTTAGAATACACTACAAACATTGTACAAGACTGCCCCCTGCTGCCTGGCAGCACCCGATCGCTTACAGGGGGCCGTGATCAGCACAATTAACTCCTCAGGTGCCGCACCTGAAGGGGTTAATTGTACTATCATATCCCCCTGTAAGAGCTCAGGGCTGCCAGGCAGCAGGGGTCAGACCCCCCCCCCTCCCCATTTTGAATATCGTTGGTGGCACAGTGTGCGCCCCCCATCGGGCCCCCCCTTCCTCCCTCTATTGTTATAAATCGTTGGTGGCACAGTTTGCGCCCCCCATCGGGCCCCCCCTTCCTCCCTCTATTGTAATAAATCGTTGGTGGCACAGTGTGCGCCCCCCATCGGCCCCCCTCCCTCTATAGCAGTAACAACATTGGTGGCAGTGTGCGGCCTCCCATTCCCCCCCCCCATCATTGGTGGCAGCGGAATTCCGATCGGAGTCCCAGTTTAATCGCTGGGGCTCCGACCGGTAACCATGGCAACCAGGACGCTACTGCAGTCCTGGTTGCCATGGTTACTTAGCAATAGTACAATAGTAGAAGACTCATAGTTACCTGCTTGCTGCTGCGATGTCTGTGTCCGGCCGGGAGCTCCACCTACTGGTAAGTGAAAGGTCTGTGCGGCGCATTGCTAAAGAACTGTCACTTACCAGTAGGAGGAGCTCCCGGCCGGTCACAGACATCGCAGCAGCAAGCAGGTAAGTATGAATCTTCTACTGTTGTACTATTGCTAAGTAACCATGGCAACCAGGGCTGCAGTAGCTTCCTGGTTGCCATGGTTACCGATCGGAGCCCCAGCGATTAAACTGGGACTCCGATCGGAACTCCGCTGCCACCAATGATGGGGGGGGGATGGGAGGCCGCACACTGCCACCAATGTTGTTACTGCTATAGAGGGAGGGGGGCCGATGGGGGGCGCACACTGTGCCACCAACGATTTATAACAATAGAGGGAGGAAGGGGGGGCGCACACTGTGCCACCAACGATTTATAACAATAGAGGGAGGAAGGGGGGGCCCGATGGGGGGCGCACACTGTGCCACCAACGATTTATTACACTAGAGGGAGGAAGGGGGTCCCGATGGGGGGCGCACACTGTGCCACCAACGATATTCAAACTGGGGAGGGGGGGGGGGGTCTGCCCCCTGCTGCCTGGCAGCCCTAATCTCTTACAGGGGGATATGATAGTACAATTAACCCCTTCAGGTGCCGCACCTGACGGGGTTAATTGTGCTATCATATCCCCCTGTAAGAGATCGGGTGCTGCCAGTCAGCAGGGGGAAGTCTTGTACAAAGTTTGTAGTGTATTCTAACTAGAAGCGTCCCCATCACCATGGGAACGCCTCTGTGTTAGAATATACTGTCGGATATGAGTTTTCACGAAGTGAAAACTTAGATCTGAAAAAGCTTTTATGCAGACGGATCTTCGGATCCGTCTGTATGAAAGCAACCTACGGCCACGGATCACGGACACGGATGCCAATCTTGTGTGCATCCGTGTTCTTTCACGGACCCATTGACTTGAATGGGTCCGTGAACCGTTGTCCGTCAAAAAAATAGGACAGGTCATATTTTTTGGACGGACAGGATACACGGATCACCGCCTCGGCTGCAAAACGGTGCATTTTCCGATTTTTCCACGGACCCATTGAAAGTCAATGGGTCCGCGAAAAAAAACGGAAAACGGCACAACGGCCACGGATGCACACAACGGTCGTGTGCATGAGGCCTTAACCTAATGTTTCTGATGAGGAATTTCAGTTCAGAGCTGAAGCTGTGGAGTCGTCTGTTTAGGAACCAGATCCAGCAGTTTGTGTCTGTGTGGTCGGTAGGTGACCCCATTAAGAGGATCTCTGGGTGCATTAAGAATAACGTTTCCTGGTACGCGGTACAAGCAATTAGCAAGGTCATTAAATGGAAAATCTTATATGGTGAGGTAAAGCAGTTCTGTAGGAAAGATATGTATAAGAACCTGCTGATGTCTCAGTTTACTGCCCACTTTCAGCTGAGGAACGCCTCGAACCTGGATGTAAAACAGGCTGTGAAAATCCTGGAGGACCCCAGAGTCCCCGCTCACATGAAGGATGTGTCATGGCGCCATCAGGTACTGGAGACCATGGAGCATCTTCTGCTGGACTGTCCGTTCAGTGTCCAGGTATGGGAGGCCGTGTCACTGTCCCTTCAGTTACCGCATCTAGTGGGGCAGCTGTATAATCAGCTCTTGTATGGAGACTTCCCCCCAGATCTCAGACAATACAGCAGAAGTTCCCTGTATGTAGTGAATGTGGTGACCATGTACCATCTGTGGTGTGCACGGTGCTGCCTGGTCATCAACAGAGAGCTCCTGACCTGTGATAAAATCTTATATAATATCCTGGAAAGTCTGAAGATGATATATAAGAAGGACATGAAAAATAACCGCAATAACGTGTACTGGAGGAACATCCATGTGTCAGCAATTGTATAATGTGTTGTGATGTGTATTATGAAAGTGATGTCACTTTATATTATTTTTCTTTTCTATGATTTTATTGTAAATGTATTGTAGTATTTTGTTGCCTGTTTTTAAATAAAAAGATCATTATAGTAGTTATATTCTTGTACATAGGAGGCAGTATTATAGTAGTTATATTCTTGTACATAGGATCAGTATTATAGTAGTTATATTCTTGTACATAGGAGGCAGTATTATAGTAGTTATATTCTTGTACATAGGATCAGTATTATAGTAGTTATATTCTTGTACATAGGAGGCAGTATTATAGTAGTTATATTCTTGTACATAGGATCAGTATTATAGTAGTTATATTCTTGTACATAGGAGGCAGTATTATAGTAGTTATATTCTTGTACATAGGAGGCAGTATTATAGTAGTTATATTCTTGTACATAGGAGGCAGTATTATACTAGTTATATGCTTATACATAGGAGCGGTATTATAGTAGTTATATTGTTGTACATAGGAGCAGTATTATAGTAGTTATATTGTTGTACACAGGAGCAGTATTATAGTAGTTATATTCTTGTACATAGGAGGCAGTATTATAGTAGTTATATTCTTGTACATAGAAGCAGTATTATAGCAGTTATATTCTTGTACATAGGAGCAGTATTATAGTAGTTATATTCTTGTACATAGGAGCAGTATTATAGTAGTTATATTCTTGTACATAGGAGGCAGTATTATAGTAGTTATATTCTTGTACATAGGAGCAGTATTATAGTAGTTATATTCTTGTACATAGGAGGCAGTATTATAGTAGTTATATTCTTGTACATAGGAGCAGTATTATAGTAGTTATATTCTTGTACATAGGAGCAGTATTATAGTAGTTATATTCTTGTACATAGGAGCAGTATTATAGTAGTTATATTCTTGTACATAGGAGGCAGTATTATAGTAGTTATATTCTTGTACATAGGAGCAGTATTATAGTAGTTATATTCTTGTACATAGGAGGCAGCATTATAGTAGTTATATTCTTGTACATAGGAGCAGTATTATAGTAGTTATATTCTTTGTCAAATTTCTTTTTATTGAGAAAGGCACAAAGTTATGTAAAAGACATACAACTTGTGTACCAGGCGCAGCTGGATAAATGCTCAATCAGCATACACAAATTATCACATGTGATAGCCTACATAACTAAAACCATCAATAACCTGAGCAAACAAGTATCTGAAGGGGTAGGGACAACTAGACAAGGGGAAGGAGGGACGGGGAAAGGGGGAGAAGGGTGGGTTAAATTAGATGTCAATCCAGTAACATGTGTCATACATCATCATAGCCTAGAACTTGCGATATTGCTTCCAGGGGGACCATATTTTAACAAATACCGCTCTAGAATGATTCTCCCAATGGGCCAACTCCTCAAATCGGTATAATTGGTCAATTTTCTCGATCCACATCACGGACGAGGGAGCCGAGTCGTTCTTCCAGAGGAGAGGTACCAGTAGCCGGGCTGCTGTTATAAGCATGGTTGGTAGGCTAGACTTTGAAGGTGTAAGCGTGCTATTAGGGCACCACAGTAACAGAAGCTTTCCATCTAGCCTAACCTGGGTGTTACAAATCTTATTTATAGTTGTGACCACCTCCTCCCAAAAAGGTTTAATTTTCTCACAATTCCACCAAATATGTGATAAAAAACCAGGGCCTCCTCCACACCTCCAACAACTGTCTGGGATAGCGGGATTAAGCTTATGAAGGAATACTGGCGTTTTGTACCATCTTGTGAGTAATTTATAAGAGTTAGCTTGAATCCTGATGCAACGGTTGAATCCGTGCGAGTGTGAGAGGATAAACGCTTTTTCAGGCTCCGAAAGAGACATGGACAGTTCCTTTTCCCAGGCCGCTAAGAACCACAGATCTGGAGGTGCAGAGGAGAGTAGCTCCTTGTAAAATGTGGAGAGAGGTTTC
The DNA here is from genome assembly GCF_014858855.1 of Bufo gargarizans. Taxonomy (NCBI): domain Eukaryota; kingdom Metazoa; phylum Chordata; class Amphibia; order Anura; family Bufonidae; genus Bufo; species Bufo gargarizans. The sequence goes on from NC_058087.1 coordinate 30,341,568, forward strand.
TTAGGGCGAATGGCGGTAGAGAGTTTCCCTTCTATCCACGAGGGGTCAGTAGTAGGCTTGGGAAGCGTTGTCAAGCGCACCAAATCCTTCTTAAAGGCTATGGCCGCTAGGAAAGAGGCCTCTTGGACTCTCGGAATTGCGTCTATTTTGCTCCAGTCAAAAGCACCCGACTCAGTCATGATGTCTTGTAGTGTGGAGCCAGAGAGCAATGCCCAGATTCCTGATGGCCTAGAGGTGGTAGGGTGAATATACGCTTGCAGTAGGTGTAAGGGGAGATTCACACTAGGAAACTGGAGGGAGGAAGATCTATATAGTTTGGACCACTCCAATAACAAACCTTTCCATAAGGGCGATGTGAACTTATTGTTGGCGGTGCATTTGCGTAAGCCCCAAAGAACTAGCTTGTCGTTATATGAGAGCATAGAACACTCCAGTCGGGAGACAAGGCCGGAAGGGCGCCAGGATAAGAGGCTCAGAGCTCTATTTAGCAGTGCTGCTCTATAGTAAAGGTACATGTCAGGTAGGCCGAAGCCTCCCAGCCTCCTCTCCCGAGTGAGAGTGGTATACGCCAGTCTAGGGGAACTGCCTGACCACACAAAAGCTGAAAAGACTCTGCGGACCTCCACAAAGAAGGAATGGGGTAGCCAGATAGGGAGTGTTTGAATAAGATAAAGCAGTCTGGGGACTATAAAGGCTTTGATGTAGTTTTTCCTACCAATCCATGAGATAAACGGCAAATAGTAGTTATATTCTTGTACATAGGAGCAGTATTATAGTAGTTATATTCTTGTATATAGGAGGCAGTATTATAGTAGTTATATTCTTGTACATAGGAGGCAGTATTATAGTAGTTATATTCTTGTACATAGGAGCAGTATTATAGTAGTTATATTCTTGTACATAGGAGGCAGTATTATAGTAGTTATATTCTTGTACATAGGAGGCAGTATTATAGTAGTTATATTCTTGTACATAGGAGCAGTATTATAGTAGTTATATTCTTGTACATAGGAGCAGTATTATAGTAGTTATATTCTTGTACATAGGAGCAGTATTATAGTAGTTATATTCTTGTACATAGGAGGCAGTATTATAGTAGTTATATTCTTGTACATAGGAGCAGTATTATAGTAGTTATATTCTTGTACATAGGAGCAGTATTATAGTAGTTATATTCTTGTACATAGGAGGCAGTATTATAGCAGTTATATTCTTGTACATAGGAGCAGTATTATAGTAGTTATATTCTTGTACATAGGGGCAGTATTATAGTAGTTATATTCTTGTACATAGGAGCAGTATTATAGTAGTTATATTCTTGTACATAGGAGGCAGTATTATAGTAGTTATATTCTTGTACATAGGAGGCAGTATTATAGTAGTTATATTCTTGTACATAGGAGGCAGTATTATAGTAGTTATATCCCTGTACATAGGAGCAGTATTATAGTAGTTATATTCTTGTACATATGAGCAGTATTATAGTAATTATACTCTTGTACATAGGAGGCAGTATTATAGTAGTTATATTCTTGTACATATGAGCAGTATTATAGTAGTTATATTATTCTACATTGGAGCAGTATTATAGTAGTTACAGTGGCATGAAAAAGTTTTTGCCCCCCTGATCAAAATCACAGTTAAGCAAGTTGAAGATTAAATGATCTCCTAAAGCCATAATGTTAAAGATGACTCATCCCCTTTGTATTTTAAGCAAAAACAGTTTTTAATTTTCATCTTTTACATTTACAGAATAACAAAAAAGGAATAGAGCCTGAAGCAAAACGTTGGGCACCCTGCATGGTTAGTACCTAGTAGCACCGTCTTTGGCAAGTATCACAGCTTGTAAACACTTTTTGGTAGCAGGCAAGAGTTTTAAAATTCTTGTTTGCAGGATTTTCATCCATCCTTCCTTGCAGAAGTCTTCCAGTTCTGTGAGATTCCTGGACCGCCTTGCATGCTCTGCTCTTGTGAGGTCTATTCACAAATTTTCAATGATGTTCAAATCAGGGAACTGTGAGGGCCATGGTAAAACCCTCAGCTTGCTCCTTTGGAGGTAGTCTATTGAGGATGTTGTTATGTTTGCTTCCACAATTTGCTAGAATTTCATTGAATCCATTCTTCCATCTACCTGTGATATGTTCCCTGTGCCATTGGCTTCAACAATACCCCAAAGCATGATTGATCCACCCCCATGTTTAATGATTGGAAGGTGTTCTTTTCATGAAATTATGTACTCTTTTTTTTTTTTTCTCCAAACATACCTTTGCTCATTGAGTCCAAAGGTTTCTAGTTTATCCTCATCAGTCCACTTGTCTCCAAAAGGCATTAGGCTTGTTTAGATGTTCTTTTGCATACTTCTGAAGCTGAATTTTGTGGGGACGCAGACAAGGTTTTCTTCTGATGACTGTTCCAAAAAGGCCATATTTGTGCAGGTGTCTCTGCACAGCATACAACAACTCCAGATTCTGCTAAATCTTCCTGAAGGTCTTTTGCAGTCAAGCGTGAGTTCTGATTTGCCTTTCTAGCAATCCTACAAACAGATGTCTCTGAAATTTCTCATTGTCTTCCAGATCTTCTTTTGACTTCCACTGTTCCTGTTAACTGTCATTTCTTAATTAAATTTCGAACTGTGGAAAAGCAACCTGAAAACGCTTTTCCAGCTTCTTATAGCCTTCTCCTGCTTTTTGGTCTTCAACCATTTTCAGATTGTCTGGCAGCTGCTTAGAAGAACCCATGGCTGCTGTTATTTAGGACAAGGTTAGAAGAGTCTGGGTATTATATATATATATATACAGACGTGGACAAAATTGTTGGTACCCTTTGGTCAATGAAAGAAAAAGTCACAATGGTCACAGAAATAACTTTAATCTGACAAAAGTAATAATAAATTAAAATTCTATAAATGTTAACCAATGAAAGTCAGACATTGTTTTTCAACCATGCTTCAACAGAATTATGTAAAAAAATAAACTCATGAAACAGGCATGGACAAAAATGATGGTACCCCTAACTTAATATTTTGTTGCGCAACCTTTTGAGGCAATCACTGCAATCAAACGCTTCCTGTAACTGTCAATGAGACATCTGCACCTCTCAGCAGGTATTTTGGCCCACTCCTCATGAGCAAACTGCTCCAGTTGTGTCCGGTTTGAAGGGTGCCTTTTCCAGACTGCATGTTTCAGCTCCTTCCAAAGATGCTCAATAGGATTGAGGTCAGGGCTCATAGAAGGCCACTTTAGAATAGTCCAATTTTTTCCTCTTAGCCATTCTTGGGTGTTTTTAGCGGTGTGTTTTGGGTCATTGTCCTGTTGCAAGACCCATGACCTGCGACTGAGACCAAGCTTTCTGACACTGGCTAGTACATTTCTCTCTAGAATTCCTTGATAGTCTTGAGATTTCATTGTACCCTGCACAGATTCAAGACACCCTGTGCCAGACGCAGCAAAGCAGCCCCAGAACATAACAGAGCCTCCTCCATGTTTCACAGTAGGGACAGTGTTCTTTTCTTGATATGCTTCATTTTTTCGTCTGTGAACATACAGCTGATGTGCCTTGGCAAAAACTTCGATTTTTGTCTCATCTGTCCACAGGACATTCTCCCAGAAGCTTTGTGGCTTGTCAACATGTAGTTTGGCATATTCCAGTCTTGCTTTTTTATGATTCGTTTTCAACAATGGTGTCCTCCTTGGTCGTCTCCCATGTAGTCCACTTTGGCTCAAACAACGACGGATGGTGCGATCTGACACTGATGTTCCTTGAGCATGAAGTTCACCTTGAATCTCTTTAGAAGTCTTTCTAGGCTCTTTTGTTACCATTCGGATTATCCGTCTCTTAGATTTGTCATCAATTTTCCTCCTGCGGCCACGTCCAGGGAGGTTGGCTACAGTCCCATGGATCTTAAACTTATGAATAATATGTGCAACTGTACTCACAGGAACATCTAGTTGCTTGGAGATGGTCTTATAGCCTTTACCTTTAACATGCTTGTCTATAATTTTCTTTCTGATCTCTTGAGACAGCTCTTTCCTTTGCTTCCTCTGGTCCATGTCGAGTGTGGTACACACCATATCACCAAACAACACAGTGATTACCTGGAGCCATATATATAGGCCCAATGGCTGATTACAAGGTTGTAGACACCTGTGATGCTAATTAGTGGACACACCTTGAATTAACATGTCCCTTTGGTCACATTATGTTCTGTGTTTTCTAGGGGTACCATCATTTTTGTCCATGCCTGTTTCATGAGTTTATTTTTTTACATAATTCTGTTGAAGCATGGTTGAAAAACAATGTCTGACTTTCATTGGTTAACATTTATAGAATTTTAATTTATTATTACTTTTGTCAGATTAAAGTTATTTCTGTGACCATTGTGACTTTTTCTTTCATTGACCAAAGGGTACCAACAATTTTGTCCACGTCTGTATATATATATATATAAAGCTTTGAAATTTCCATCATGCCTTAACAGGCAAATTACGACGCCTTCACCCACAGCACAGTTTGTGGCAGAAAATTCCGCAACTGAAAATCGGTTCTTTTCACCTTAATGGGTCTTGCAGAAATCCATGTGCTCGCTGCACCATTCAACTGAATGAAACTTATTTTCTGTCGCAGTATTTTCTGCCACAAAATCTGCAGCGTGTGAAGGCGCACACCTGCAAGCGCAATGGGCGCCATAGCCGACTGGGGATAATGATGTCTGCAACCGACAATAATGCCAATCGCAAGCATTTAACCCTTTAGATGCTGTGGTTAACGTCACCATGGCATCTAAATGCTGAAAAAAATGGAGGGAGCCTTTCCTTCTCTCTGATCCTCTGTGTCTCTCTGAAGTGACCCAGCATATCAGAGCTGCAGGTGGAAGGCCTCCATAGGATAACCTCAAATGGGTCCGCAATACACGGGCATCAGCCATTGACTTGAATGGGTCCGCAATCCGCAAGATACGGCAAATGATAGGACATGTCGTATCATTTGCCGTATCTTGCGGATTGCGGACCCATTCAAGTCAATGGCCAGTGCCTGTGCATTGCGGAACGCTATTTGCAATTCCACAGGATAGGCACGGAGCCTTTACGTTCGCATGAATCGACCCTTAGGGCTCAAGCACATGACCGTAGTTTTGGTCCACATCCAAGCTGCTTTTTTTGCAGGTCGGATGTGGACCCATTCACTACAACGGATCCACAAAAGACGCGGACAGCTCACCGTGGGCTGTCCGCATCCACACATCCGTTCCATATCATGGACAAGGAGAGGACTGCTTTATAGTGGGCCGGACATTCCGTTTCACAAAAAGTTGACTGGACCCGGCTGGGATCCGTGTTTTTTGGATCCTTTTTTTTTGTTGTGCATTTCTTGACTGCATAAGAGAAGGAACAGCACAGGTTCCAGAATATTTTTTTTACGTGAAATACAAGTATTTATGAGCTGATGCGTCCTTAAAGGGGCCATCTCCGACTCTCCTTTCAACAAAGTGAAATATAAAGCACAGGGTAATTCTTACGCAGGCGGTCATGTACAGTAGGGAAAATAAGTATTTGATACACTGGCGATTTTGCAAGTTTTCCCACCTACAAAGAATGGAGAGGTCTGTAAGTTTTTTCGTAAGTACACGTCAACTGTGAGAGACAGAATCTAAAAATAAATCTAGAAAATCGAATTGAATGATTTTTAAATCATTATTTTGCATTTTTATTGCATGAAATAAGTATTTGATCACCGACCAACCAGCAGGAATTCGGACTCTCACAGACCTGTTTCTCTTTAAGAAGCCCCCCTACTCTGCACTCACTACCTGTATTAATTGCACCTGTTTGCACTCGTTACCTGTATTAATTGCACCTGTTTGCACTCGTTACCTGTATAAAAGACACCTGTCCACAGACTCAGTCAATCACACTCCAAACTCTCCTCCATGGCCAAGACTAGGGATGAGCGAATCGGCTTCGGATGAAACATCCGAAGTCGATTCGCATAATGCTTCTGTCACGGGGCGGTTCACCGCGCCGTGTGTTTCCGTGCTGGCTGGCTGCACGCCTTTTGCGTACTGGCTGCGGGTGATTCCGTGCAGGCTGGTTGCTTTTGGCTGCGGTATCTGCGATGAACCTGCCCGTGTACGTGTGTACCCCTTTGACTGTGTCTGTAGTTCTGTTCGGTGTATGCCGGTTGCCATAGGCGACTCCCGGTTCTTGTGTGTCTCGTTCTGAGCTCTGAGAATATAGAACACGCTGCGTTTTTCACGCAACGCAGAACTGATGCTCATGTGCACAGACCCATAGAAATGAATGGGTCAGATGCAGGTGTTATGAGTTCACGTCACGCATCGCACCCGCACGGAAAACTCGCTCGTGTGAAATGGGTCTAAAAGTGGAGTGAAAACGACTCCAGTCAGGCATCATCAGTCAGGGGCTAGTGTAGTTTTTGTTTGAGGCGCACGGACTGCCGGCAGTACGCTTAATTTGTGATGAGACCTGAGCTTCGTTGTAAATTAGGTGTTATATTTTTTTCCTAAATCTCGTAAATCTCCCCTACCGTCTTGCGGCCTGAGAAGAGGACCGGGAGACCGGCAGCCTCATGACATTGGGGGTCATTTGCTAACATTTTTATGCAGTTTTTTTTTTTGTTGTAAAAAAAAAAAAGATACAAGACCCTTTTTTAAATGCCCATGTGACAGGCATTTTTATGCTTTGTTTTTATGTTTTGTACATGAACCCTCTGAATTTGTAAAGCGCTGCGGAATATGGTGGCGCTATATGAGTAAATATTATTTATTATTATTATGCCCACTCCCAAGTGGCGGGGGGGGGGGGGTCGTTTCCGTGGCTGGGATATCAGCACTGATAAATATTAGACAAAAATATTGGCGAAAAATTACGTCAGTTAGAGGCTGGAGTAGCTTTCCCTCCAGACGCACAGACTGCCGGACTCGTGATGAGGAGGACGCCTCGTCATCAATTATATGCATTCTCCGGCAGCGATGGGGGGGAATCAAAGACTGACGCAAAATGCCGATCTTAGTAACTGACCCTCTGTATCTTTTTACCATTTTCAAGATCACAGCTTGCTGTCAGTGAGTGGAGACATTCTTGTATTCAGAAGCTGAGAACCCACCTCGTGTGACGTGACACCGCTGCACCCATTGTGGTGTATTATAGGCTTCTCCCTGGTATGGTGCCCCCACGTCCCCTCCATTTGTAGGGGAGAATTGGCCCTTAATACGATATTCAGCAGATGCCACATGTAATCCAGAGCATGTGGAGGAGGTGTACGGGCAGATAACAGGCTGCAGGCCTCATCCTACAGATCTGTAATACCACCGTGGGCATGAAACAAAAGATGTTTCCATTTACTGACAGCAAGCGAAGATCTTGAAAACTCTGTGGAGCTGAAAAAGGAATGTTGCTGCTTTCAGTTTTCCAAGGAGACATTTTTTTTGTTTTATACTAGTTTTAATAAGTCTGCCCCAAAACATATTAGTGCGTTTTTATAGCTTTTACAAGTTGAAAACCCTCCGAAGTTTGCATCATGCATTTCCAGGCTTTCACCAGCAGGGGACGCTATCACATCGCGTCACTAACATGTGAGCTGAAGACCTCGGCCACACAACAGACCCTGCGCTCATAGTGATGGGGGGGTCCCTTGGGTTATGGTGGTCAGACTTAGCAGGAGCAAATCTGCAGCACGTCTGTCTGGTCTTAATGTCCGTCCTTCGACTGGACAGGTTAAAGCATCCAAGATGTCGACCAGTATACCTGAGCCCTTTCTGTAAGCGTTCAGCTACACGGCCACGTCATGTGTCACGTGACTCCAGTCGTGCGGTGCAAAAATATGCGCAACTCGTCTGCAACTAGTGTCTTAGAGCCGGGATTTGGCTGTGAAAACGTAGGCAAGTGTCGTGCACGACTTCCATTAAAGTCAATGGAGGAAAAGTCGCACATGATGTAATGTGAAATGTCACGTGACTTGTCGCCGTGTAGCTCAACGCTATATGTCTCGGGAAGATTTCACTTAAGGCTCATGCATGTGGGCCGTGCCCGTATTGCGGACTGCAAACAGTGGGTCTGCAATATACGGGCATCGGCTGTGTGCATTCTGTATCATAGGTGTGGACCCATTAACTTGAATGGGTCCGCAATCCGGAGATACGTGCGGTGCGGAGGTCTATGGAAGCACAGTACGGAGTGCTTCCGTGGGATTTCGGCCCGTGCCTCCGCAATGCAAAAAAATAGAACATGTCCTATTTTTTTGCAGTGCAGACCATCTCTTGCGGATTATGGATCCATTCAAGTGAAGGGGTCTGCATCCGCAAACGGCGTGTACGTGGAAGGTGCCTGTGCATTGCAGACCACAATCTGCGGTCCACAGCACGGGCACGGGGCGCACATGTTTGTGTACATGAGCCTTTGGTGTTTGTCAGATTTCTATAATAATAATTGTAAGTTGGTGCATGCGCTTAACTATATGACCACTAGGGGCCACCATTGCACTTAGTTCGGCAGTTTAACCGCAGACAGGGGGTAAGTGGTATCTGGATGACTTGTCATTCATCGTTGGTCTGTGGATGTCGTTTATAGCGCCATGGGTTAATTGCCGATCCTTGATCTGTGCTTCCATTAATGGAAAAATCTGTTATTTTCCTTCCAAAATTTCTGGGTTATAGGTGGATGTCAGAGAGAGTTAAAGGAGTATCCCCAAAAAGCGTATCACCTATCCGTAGGAATGGTAATTAATTAATGATTGTACAGGGGGATCCGACTGCTGGGGCCTCCGGTGATGCCAAAAATGAGAAGTCCCCAAGTCTGAATGGAGCAGACTGTCCCGGCGATCTCAAGAACTGGGACCCCCAAAATGCAGGATGTAGACGCGCACTGCTGCTCCAGACATCTCTATGGGATCGCCAGGGATGGCGCGTACAAGTCCCATAGAGATGAATGGAGCAGCAGGTCACATGCTCAGCCTGCTCCCCCATTCATTTCAATGGAGGGTCTGGGGGCTCCCAGAAGTCAGACCCCCACCAATCTAATTGTTATCCCCAATGCTGTGGATAGAGGTTAATGGTTGGTGTAACCGGAATACCCCTTTAAGTACTAAACTAGGCCTCGTCCTTAGGGCTCATGCACACGATTGTATCCGTTTTGCGAATCTGCATAATAGGGGTTCTTTCCTTATTGCATTCGCATATTTTGCAGATCCATTGACTTCAGTGGGTAAGTGGTCAGCAATTTGCAGACAAGTGTAGGACATGTTCTATCTTTTTGGGGAATGGACATACGGATGCGGATCGTGTGTCCGTATGTCCGTTCCACGAAAATATAGAATTTGTCTGCAAAGTACAGACAACGGACCAATTAAAGTCAATGGGTCCGCAAAAAAATATGCGACGCCACGCGTAGGCTACTTGCCGACGACCGTTGTGTGTTTTGCGGTCCGCAAAACACGGATTGGCGTCTGTGTGCGTTCCGCAATTTGCGGAACCGCACGGACAGCCGTTAGTATAACTGCCTATTCTTGTCTGCAAAACGGACAAGAATAGGACAGGTTATATTTTTGTTGCGGACCGCGGAGCAACGGATGCGGCTAGCACACGGAGTGCTGTCCGCATCTTTTGCGGCCCCATTGAAGTGAATAGGTCCGCATCCAAGCCGCAAATACTGCGGACCAAAACAACGGCCGTATTTTGTGGATCCGCGATTTGCAGACCATACAATGGCTACGGTCGTGTGCCTGAGGCCTTAAGGGGTTAATGAGTAGGATTCCACCGCCTCCCATCGCCCCATTACCCTGTATGCCTTATTTCCAGTGACTTGCACCAGTTAAAATCTGCAATCTTTTTCGTATGGGTAAAAATAAAGTGGGTGTTAGTTTTTCGGAGGCAGCGCGTCCCCTTCTGTCTGAGGATCTTGCTGGTTATTTTTAATTTTTAGGATGGTCCCGCATGAACAATGGCCCGTTGTTCCCCCCGCGTGTTATCAGGGAGCTGCTCCCATCTCCTTCACCAGGGGCTTTACCTCTCGAGCGGTGCAGCTGCAGGTGGGAGCGAGTCCGAGAAGACAGGAGGGGGTCGGGGGGCACCACGCCAATGCAGCTGTTTAGTCGCTCAGATAAGAGATGCGGGGAGCCTGGGAAAATTCATCCCCACCACGAGGACTGTGGGAAATTTAACACATTACAGCCTGCGGTCTACGTAGCGTCAGGAATCTCTGCGCGGTCTCCCAACCTGTTACATTATGGCTGCTGATCTGTCAGATCTTTACTCTTGTGGTCAGGGGGGGCGTATGATCTGCTGTTACTGGTGGCAGGGGGGCTGCAGAGGGTGCGGTGTTGCCCATTAAAGTCTATGGAGGTGCGAGAGAAGTAATCGAGAGCCAATAATTCTACTGATAAAAATCATTATGTTACATAGTAGCCAGGAGTCCCAGGGAATAGGTAGGAAGGGGCGTGGCTGATCACAAAGGGGCGGGAAGAGCGTTTATGCAAATGTGTTCCAAGGTGGGCAATTACTGGGCATTTCAAGAGCAAAGCTTAACCCTGGGTTCACACCTGAGCGTTTCTGAGACGCGCGTTTTACGCGCGTATTTTTGTCGCACGTTTTTATGCGCGTTTTTTGCAATAGTAAACGCGCGTTTGTGTGACTGACTGCAGTTTGTCCAATGAGTCTATGGCCAAAACGCGCGACAAACGCCCAAAAAAAAGCGTCTATGGCGTTCAAACGCGCTGTAAAACGCTCAAGTGTGAACCAGGGCCATAGGGAAGCATTGGTTTTCACGTGTTGAGCGTTTTACAGCGCTCAGGTGTGAACTTAGGGTTAATGTCCTAAATCATATTGGCTGCCATGATATCAGCGTGACGACAAACAGACAGATAACTATCACTATTGATAAGCATATATACGACATCACTGTGTTTATTATCTCTGTACTGTGACATCACTGTGTTTATTATCCCTGTACTGTGACATCACTGTGTTTATTATCTCTGTACTGTGACATCACTGTGTTTATTATCCCTGTACTGTGACATCACTGTGTCTATTATCTCTGTACTGTGACATCACTGTGTGTATTATCTCTGTACTGTGACATCACTGTGTTTATTATCCCTGTACTGTGACATCACTGTGTTTATTATCCCTGTACTGTGACATCACTGTGTGTATTATCTCTGTACTGTGATATCACTGTGTGTATTATCTCTGTACTGTGACATCACTGTGTTTATTATCTCTGTACTGTGACATCACTGTGTTTATTATCCCTGTACTGTGACATCACTGTGTGTATTATCTCTGTACTGTGACATCACTGTGTTTATTATCTCTGTACTGTGACATCACTGTGTTTATTATCCCTGTACTGTGACATCACTGTGTGTATTATCTCTGTACTGTGACATCACTGTGTGTATTATCTCTGTACTGTGACATCACTGTGTTTATTATCCCTGTACTGTGACATCACTGTGTTTATTATCCCTGTACTGTGACATCACTGTGTTTATTATCCCTGTACTGTGACATCACTGTCTTTATTATCCCTGTACTGTGACATCACTGTGTTTATTATCCCTGTACTGGGACATCACTGTGTTTATTATCTCTGTACTGTGACATCACTGTGTTTATTATCCCTGTACTGTGACATCACTGTGTTTATTATCCTGTACTGTGACATCACTGTGTTTATTATCCCTGTACTGTGACATCACTGTGTTTATTATCTCTGTACTGTGACATCACTGTGTTATTATCTCTGTACTGTGACATCACTGTGTTTATTATCCCTGTACTGTGACATCACTGTGTTTATTATCCCTGTACTGTGACATCACTGTGTTTATTATCCCTGTACTGTGACATCACTGTGTTATTATCCCTGTACTGTGACATCACTGTGTTTATTATCTCTGTACTGTGACATCACTGTGTTTATTATCTCTGTACTGTGACATCACTGTGTTTATTATCCCTGTACTGTGACATCACTGTGTTTATTATCCCTGTACTGTGACATCACTGTGTTTATTATCTCTGTACTGTGACATCACTGTGTTATTATCTCTGTACTGTGACATCACTGTGTTATTATCTCTGTACTGTGACATCACTGTGTTTATTATCCCTGTACTGTGACATCACTGTGTGTATTATCTCTGTACTGTGACATCACTGTGTTTATTATCTCTGTACTGTGACATCACTGTGTTTATTATCTCTGTACTGTGACATCACTGTGTTTATTATCCCTGTACTGTGACATCACTGTGTTTATTATCTCTGTACTGTGACATCACTGTGTTTATTATCCTGTACTGTGACATCACTGTGTTATTATCCCTGTACTGTGACATCACTGTGTGTATTATCTCTGTACTGTGACATCACTGTGTCATTATCTCTGTACTGTGACATCACTGTGTGTATTATCCTGTACTGTGACATCACTGTGTTTATTATCTCTGTACTGTGACATCACTGTGTTTATTATCCCTGTACTGTGACATCACTGTGTTTATTATCTCTGTACTGTGACATCACTGTGTTTATTATCCCTGTACTGTGACATCACTGTGTTTATTATCCCTGTACTGTGACATCACTGTGTTTATTATCCCTGTACTGTGACATCACTGTGTTTATTATCCTGTACTGTGACATCACTGTGTGTATTATCCCTGTACTGTGACATCACTGTGTTTATTATCCCTGTACTGTGACATCACTGTGTGTATTATCCCTGTACTGTGACATCACTGTGTTTATTATCCCTGTACTGTGACATCACTGTGTTTATTATCTCTGTACTGTGACATCACTGTGTTTATTATCCCTGTACTGTGACATCACTGTGTTTATTATCCCTGTACTGTGACATCACTGTGTTTATTATCCCTGTACTGTGACATCACTGTGTTTATTATCCCTGTACTGTGACATCACTGTGTTTATTATCCCTGTACTGTGACATCACTGTGTTTATTATCCCTGTACTGTGACATCACTGTGTTTATTATCCTGTACTGTGACATCACTGTGTTTATTATCTCTGTACTGTGACATCACTGTGTTTATTATCCCTGTACTGTGACATCACTGTGTTTATTATCCCTGTACTGTGACATCACTGTGTTTATTATCCCTGTACTGTGACATCACTGTGTTATTATCCTGTACTGTGACATCACTGTGTTTATTATCCCTGTACTGTGACATCACTGTGTTTATTATCCCTGTACTGTGACATCACTGTGTTTATTATCCCTGTACTGTGACATCACTGTGTTTATTATCCCTGTACTGTGACATCACTGTGTTTATTATCCCTGTACTGTGACATCACTGTGTTTATTATCCCTGTACTGTGACATCACTGTGTTTATTATCTCTGTACTGTGACATCACTGTGTTTATTATCCCTGTACTGTGACATCACTGTGTTTATTATCCTGTACTGTGACATCACTGTGTTTATTATCCCTGTACTGTGACATCACTGTGTTTATTATCTCTGTACTGTGACATCACTGTGTTTATTATCCCTGTACTGTGACATCACTGTGTTTATTATCCCTGTACTGTGACATCACTGTTTATTATCCCTGTACTGTGACATCACTGTGTTTATTATCCCTGTACTGTGACATCACTGTGTTTATTATCCCTGTACTGTGACATCACTGTGTTTATTATCCCTGTACTGTGACATCACTGTGTTTATTATCCCTGTACTGTGACATCACTGTGTTTATTATCCCTGTACTGTGACATCACTGTGTTTATTATCCCTGTACTGTGACATCACTGTGTTTATTATCCCTGTACTGTGACATCACTGTGATTATTATCCCTGTACTGTGACATCACTGTGTTTATTATCTCTGTACTGTGACATCACTGTGTGCATTATCTCTGTACTGTGACATCGCTGTGTTATTATCCTGTACTGTGACATCACTGTGTTTATTATCCCTGTACTGTGACATCACTGTGTTTATTATCCCTGTACTGTGACATCACTGTGTTTACTATCTCTGTACTGTGACATCACTGTGTTTACTATCCCTGTACTGTGACATCACTGTGTTTATTATCCCTGTACTGTGACATCACTGTGTTTATTATCCCTGTACTGTGACATCACTGTGTGTATTATCCTCTGTACTGTGACATCACTGTGTTTATTATCCCTGTACTGTGGCATCACTGTGTTTATTATCTCTGTACTGTGACATCACTGTGTTTATTATCCCTGTACTGTGACATCACTGTGTTTATTATCCCTGTACTGTGACATCACTGTGTGTATTATCCCTGTACTGTGACATCACTGTGTGTATTATCCCTGTGCTGTGACATCACTGTGTGTATTATCCCTGTACTGTGACATCACTGTGTTTATTATCTCTGTACTGTGACATCACTGTGTTTATTATCCCTGTACTGTGACATCACTGTGTGTATTATCCCTGTACTGTGACATCACTGTGTGTATTATCCCTGTACCGTGACATCACTGTGTTTATTATCCTGAACTGTGACATCACTGTGTGTATTATCCCTGTACTGTGACATCACTGTGTTTATTATCCCTGTACTGTGACATCATTGTGTGTATTATCCCTGTACTGTGACATCACTGTGTGTATTATCCCTGTACTGTGACATCACTGTGTGTATTATCCCTGTACTGTGACATCACTGTTTATTACCCCTGTACTGTGACATCACTGTGTTTATTATCTCTGTACTGTGACATCACTGTGTTTATTATCCCTGTATTTGGAAGAGCAAAACAGTGCGCTGCACTGGGGACTGGTATAAAAAGATTTATTAAAAATAAAATGAAAACATGACGATCAGCTGTGCATTTTAACGGCGGTCCTCTGTCTTCTCCATGTGTCGCCTCCGGCGTCCACCGGGATGTTTCTGGCTAACGAGTGCAGCAGCCTGGTAACCTCCTGTCCAGTGTCTAGCCTGCACAACACTATCTGGTAGTATATACTTACCTGAGTACTGTATGCAGACATCGGAACGTCCCCTTCTCTTTTATCCCTTATTATCCCTACTAGTGACGAGTGAATCGATTCTAACAAATGGATTTGTCTCATTAGCAGGATTCCGCTGAAGTGGAAATAGAGTCTCTGCGCTTGTACCTTTACTTGTAGAAGCGATGTGGCGCCAGATTCTCAAGGTTGGACGATAGACAAGACTATCTCATATCTAGATATCTATCTACTATCTATCTATCTACTATCTATCTATCTGTGTATCTATCTCACATCTATGGGGGTGGGGGTATAGCAGTCCATGGTCTATCAGGCTCCTCTTAGTCTATTGCAGGCAGTAATATATTGTGCTGCTGTGGCCGCTGTGTTCTCCTCTTCCCCCAGCAATGAGGAAATGAGCCTCATCCTCCATGGCCTCCTGGTCGCACTGCTGGCACAGTCTGCTCTCCCTGGGCATGTACCTCTGTCGGTGATGCCCGGATTCAGTGAGCAGGCTGTGGGCGCTCAGTCTGTACCGGCTCAGGATCTGTCGGTCTCTTGGATTGGGGAGTTTCTCCAGATATGGGGCAGTTTGTACTCCCTCTGCAGGCTCTGGTATACTGTCAGCTTCTGGGATGTTCTTATGTCGTTCCTCCAGACGCTAATATACTCCTCTTTAACCTTGTGTATCGTCCTCTGGATTTCGCCCTTTGTCAGGCTATATTGGTTGGTGGCTTGGGCAGGCTGGGTTTGGGTGACTTGTTGCAGGGTGCTTTGTTTTTCTGGGGCTTCTTGGTGTAGCAAGGCCTTGTGATGGTAGGAGCTGGGACTGCTGCTCTGAATGATAGCGCCCTCTTCTGGACAGCAAAGTAGAGTGGGAATCTGCCCAGTTCTGCTCGACAGGTGCTGTTTGAGGTGCCCCTGTGGACCTGGAGAAAGTGTTTGCAGAGGTCTAGGTGGAATAGTTCTGTTAGCCCAGAGTCCCACTTTGCCCTGTCTGGGTATATGTCTGTGCCCCAGACTTCGCTGCCATACAGGAGGATCGGGGCGATGATGGTGTCAAGGATTGTAAGCCAGACGGTCACTGGTGCTTTAGGGTGATACCAGGGGCGGATTAAGTGCATGATAGGCCTGGGGCTGTCTACCCAATTCGGCCCCCCCCCCCCTCCATTTTAGTTTTAGGTTTTGTTTTTTTCTATATGAAGAGGCTGCGGTGCTTTGTAAGCGCCAACGTCTCTTTCTAGGCAATATGACATCGTTCACATGGTCTAGGTGCAGCTCTGTCTCATCCGAGTGATTGCGGCTGAGCTGTAATACCGAGCGCAGGGCTATCAAATGGACAGCACTGTGCTTGGTAACGAGCAAAGAGGCTGCGACGCTCACTGGGACATCGCAGTCTCCTCAAATAGCTGATTGGTGGGGGTGCCAGGAGTCAGACCCCCACCATTTCATAACTCTCTGTGTACAGATGTCATAGATGTTACCTGCAGTCCTATGTAACAACCCACATAACAGTGAACTATTGTGTTATGTGGGGTGTTACATAGGACTGCATGGAACATCTACTACATTATCTGTACACAGAAAGTAATCACTGTTATCTAGGCTGTTACATAGGACTGCAGGTGACAAATACAAATTTTAGTTGCCAAATTTAAAACACATACGATTATGATAAAAAAAAGACTTGGAGGAGAAGATGAGACACAAGTCACAGTGGTGAGTTAGCTCTACATATAGGATAATACAGCACCACATACCTGTTACATCCAGTGACATCTCCTGTCATGTAGATCCTCTCTTTCGTCTTCTCCTCCGTTTGACCAAGACCGCCTTGACAAATTCTTTCAGCCGCATCTCGTCTCTACAGAGTTTGTTACACAGACATGTTAGAGTTCTCATAATTGGGGTCATTTATCAAACTGGTGTAAATTACAACTGGCTTAGGTGCCCACAGCAACCAATCAGATTCCACCTTTAATTTTCCAAAGGAGCTGTGAAAAATGAAAGCTGGAATCTGATTGGCTGCTATGGGTAACTAACCCAGTTATACTTTACACCAGTTTGATAAATTACCCCAAAGGTCCCTATAGTGTCTACAGCAATTATAATGTCCCCTAGAGTGCCCCCAGTAATAATAACACCCTATATTGTGTTCCAGGTAATAATACCTGTATAGTGTCCCCAAATAGAAAGGCCCCCACACTACCCCCATATAGTAATTTCCCCCACACTGCCCCATATAGTAATTTCCTCCACACTGCTCCCATATAGTAATTTCCTCCACACTGTGCCCCATATAGTAATTTCCCCCACACCGCCCCCATAAAGTAATTTCCCCCACACCGCCCTCATAAAGTAATTTCCACCACACTGCCCCAAATAGTAATTTCCACCACACTGCCCCAAATAGTAATTTCCCCCACACTGCCCCCATATAATAATTTCCCCCACACTGCCCCATATAATAATTTCCCCCACACTGCCCCCATATAATAATTTCCCCCACACTGCCCCCATATAATAATTTCCCCCACACTGCCCCCATATAATAATTTCCCCCACACTGCCCCCATATAATAATTTCCCCCACACTGCCCCCATATAATAATTTCCCCCCACACTGCCCCCATATAATAATTTCCCCCCACACTGCCCCCAAATAGTAATTTCCCCCACACTGCCCCCAAATAGTAATTTCCCCCACACTGCCCCCAAATAGTAATTTCCCCCACACTGCCCCCAAATAGTAATTTCCCCCACACTGCCCCATATAGTAATTTCCCCCACACTGCCCCCAAATAGTAATTTCCCCCACACTGCCCCATATAGTCATTTCCCCCACACTGCCCCATATAGTCATTTCCCCCACACTGCCCCATATAGTAATTTCCCCCACACTGCCCCATATAGTAAGTTCCCCCACACTGCCTCCCATGTAGTAATTTCACCCACAAAGTAATTTGCTGCCCACACTGCCCCATCAAGTAATAACACCACACACTGCCCCCCATTAGATCATTTTACCTGACACTGCCATCCATTAAGTAATTTGCCCCCACACTGACATCCATTAAGTAATTTGCCCCCACACTGCAATCCATTAAGTTATTTGCTCCCACACTGCCATCCATTAAGTGATTTGCCCAGACACTGCCATCCATTAAGTGATTTGCCCCCCACACTGCCCCATCATTAAGTAATTTGCCCCCCACACTGCCCCATCAAGTAATAACCCCCCACACTGCCCCCCATTAGATAATTTGCCCCCACACTGCCATCCACTAAGTAAATAGCCCCCAACACTGCCCCCACAGTATTAATTTCTCCACACTGCCCTCACAGTATTAATTCCCCCCATGGTAGTAATTTGCCCCTACAGTATTAATTGTCTCCCACACTACCCCCACAGTATTAATTTTCCCCATACTAGTAATTTGCGCCCACGTAGTAGTTTGCCCCCCCTGTTCCTTCAGTAATGTCCCCCAAAGTCGGCACACAAAAAAATAAATAATTAAAAGCTAATACTTACCTGTGTCCCAGCCGGCGCTCACTCGTAGATGGTGCAGGCATGCGCACACACGTCAGTGTGCTGCGTCCGGGCACAGGCACTGCGTGATGACGTCATCACGCCCGCCTGCACCGGGATTTTACTACCGCATAGGCTTCAGGCCTGCTAGGCCTGAAGCCTATGGCGGTGATCGCGCGCGGGGCAGGGAACTATGCGCTCCCGTGCCCCGCCGTAGTTTGTGGGCGTTTGGGTCGTTGGGCCCCCCAGCGATTCCGGGCCCGGGGCTACCGACCCAAACGCCCCAATTATAATCCGCCACTGGATGATACAGACGCCTTCTGATGGCATAGAAGGTTTTGCTCACCTTGTCTTTCAGTGTTTCCATGGCTTTCTTGAAACTCCCTGATTGGCTGATTTCTAGGCCCAGGTCGGTGTAGCTGTCGGTTTCTGAACGTACACAGTTGTTTAGCAGGAAGGGAGGACGCCCGGCTGGTTTCCGGTTTCTTTTCTGTAACTCCATGATGTTGGTTTTCTTTGGATTGATGGGCAGTGCTCACGTGTTACTGAGCTTCTCCAGGATTTTCAGGTTATCTTGGAGACCTTTCTCAGTTGGCGATAGTAGCAGAAGATCATCTGCATAAAGGAGAAATTTCACCTCAGTGTCATGGAGGGTGAGACCAGGTGCTGAGGAGGACTCCAGAGGGTGAGACCAGGTGCTGAGGAGGACTCCAGAGGGTGAGACCAGGTGCTGAGGAGGACTCCAGAGGGTGAGACCAGGTGCTGTGCAGGACTCCAGAGGGTGAGACCAGGTGCTGAGGAGGACTCCAGAGGGTGAGACCGGGTGCTGTGGAGAACTCCAGAGGGTGAGACCAGGTGCTGTGGAGGACTCCAGAGGGTGAGACCAGGTGCTGTGGAGGACTCCAGAGGGTGAGACCAGGTGCTGTGGAGGACTCCAGAGGGTGAGACCAGGTGCTGTGGAGGACTCCAGAGGGTGAGACCAGGTGCTGTGGAGGACTCCAGAGCCGCCGCCAGCTCATTGATGTAGATGTTAAACAGGGTTGGACTGAGGCTGCAGCTCTGTCTGACTCCTCAGCTCTGCCGGAAATAAGCCGTTCTCCTCGCATTTACCTTCACGCTGCATCTGTTCTCGGTGTAGGAGCTTCTGATGACATCATATGTTTTTCCTCCTATTCCGCTTTCAAGAAGTTTCAGGAATAGGCCCAGATGCCACACTGAGTCAAAGGCCTTCTTAAAGTCCACGAAGCAGGCATAGATCTTTCCATGCTTTGTATTGTGGACATGGCTCTTGATGAGGCTCTGCAGGGTGTAGACGTGGTCCGTGGTACGGTGGTTTGGTATGAAGCCTGCTTGGCTTCTGCTCAGGATGTTGTGCTTGTGAGGAACCTGAGGATCCTCTTATTCAGGATACTGCTGAGGAGTTTCCCCAGGTTGCTGCTGACACATATCCCTCTATAGTTGGCTGGGTCGTACCTGTCTCCGCCCTTGTGTATGGGGGTGATGATGCTCTGGTTCCAGCTCTGGGGTAAGTAGCCAGCACTCAGCACAACATTGTAGAGTTTTACGAACGCGGCCTGGATACCTGGCAGGCTGTATTTGATTATTTGTGGAAGAATCCCATCTGGGCCGCTAGCTTTTTTACTCTTTATCATTGAGATCCTCTCTGTTATCTCCTGCAGCGTGATTGGTGTGTATAGAGGGTTTTGGAAACCTTAGATTTTTTTTCCTCCATATCCTTCAGCTTTTTGGGGATTTCTTTTTGTTCTGGGCTTTGGTCCTCCCTCGAGATGGCTTTGTAAAGATCCATGAAGTACTGGAGCCAGATGTTGCCGTTTTGGATGTGGAGGTTGGTGTTCTTACTGGTTTTGTCCATCTGCTTCCAAAGTTCCCAGAAGCAGTTGTCCTGGAGAGCGACTTTGAGTTGGAGGAGCTTGGTTGAGATGTTGCCTTGCTTTTTCTTTCTGAGGGTATTTTTGTATTGCCTCTGTAGGTTGTTGTAGGCTTCCCTCAGACTGGGGTTGTTCGGATCTTGGTGTTTCCTATTTGAGGCCATTCTTAGCCCCTTCCTTATATCTTTACACTCCCGGTCGAACCAACTGTTGCGTTGTTGCTTTTTTGGCCTTTTGTTGCATCTTTTGAGGTCAGACATTTTCGCCATGGTGTAAAGTATATTATTAAAGTCCCTTACCGCGAGATTTATACCTTCTGGGTTCAGCTCATACACTTTACTATGGAAGTTATGGAGCATCTCCTGGATCTCTGCGCTGTTTATGGTCCCTATATACTTTGGGGCTGACATCTCGGACCATTTAAAAGATGGAGGTAGGCTGAAGAGGCCGGTCTGCTGAGATGTTTGTGCCGGTAGTTTACTTGTGGATTTTATGTATAGGAGCAGTTGGTTGTGCTCTGACAGGTGTGTCTGTGGGGTGACTATGAAGCCACCGACATTTTTGGGGTCCATATCTGTGATGGCATAGTCTACCACACTGTTGCCTACATGGGAATTTAAGGTATACCCACCAAGAGAGTCTCCCTTGGTGCGGCCATTAAGAATATGAAGTCCGAGGCTTCGACATAAATTCAGCAATGTTCTGCCACTTTTATTTACTGTACTATTATAGCTGTTCTTCTTGGTGTGTACTGAGCTGTCACAGTCAGTGTCTGCTCCGAATATATGGACATTTCCGTCAGTTGTCAGGTAGTCTCTCTCCCTCCCTGTTCTTGCATTGAGGTCTCCAAAGATGAGAACATTGCTCAGGGCCTGGAAATGGATGGCTTCCCTCTGTAGGATCTCAAAGCTGTTGGGATTGAAGTATGGAGACTCTGGTGGAGCTATGTATAGAGGTAGACGTCAGCCGGAGAGGTGAGGATGGAGTGGGCTATCCTTACCCAGATGTGGCTGTCTCCTCTCTTTGCTGGTCTGAACTGGAGCTCCTCTTTATACCAGACTAATGTTACTCCTGAGCTCCGGCCCAGCTTGACGCTTTTGTTTTTCAGAGCAGGGACAGAGATCTCCCTGTATCTGGTGGGCACCAGAGATGTATTCTCTGTCTTAGTCCATGTTTCTAGGAGGATCTGTATGTCAATGTTTTTTAGTCTTTGGGTAAAGTCTGGATCGTGCGTCTTACATCCGAAGGCTGAAGCCTTCAGGCCCTGAATGTTCCAGCTGCTGACAATAAGAGATGTCATTGTTTGTCCGTCTACCTTGTAATGATCTGCCCTGTGCAGGACAAGCTGGATTATAGACTGGTGGCCATGTTGTAGCAGTTTGGTCCAGTCAGTGTTCTGCACAGAGTGCTGAGCAGGGTCTTTATCTCATCAATGTCTCTGCTCTGCTTTACTCTGTGTGTGGCAGGTGGATTCCTCCATGGTTTGTGCCTCTGATGGCCATATTTTGGGTAAAGGTCACCATTTCCAGTTTGTTGAGGAGGGTAAGAGGTTTCAGGTCTATTTGTTGTTGGTGATTTCTATCTATCTATCTATGTATATACTATCTATCTATCTATCTATCTATCATCTATATAGCTCTCTCATATTTATCTATCTCATATCTATCTATATATAATCTATCTACCGTATTTTTCGCCCCATAAGACGCACTTTCCCCCCAAATGCCCCTGCGTCTTATGGGGCGAATGCTTCCATTTTACATTGCAGTCTGCGATGCATGATCCGGGAGAGAGGAGGGGCTGGAGTCCAGAACTTGTGGCGGGGCCCGGTGCAGTCACTGTACTCTTACACCGGGCCCCGCCGCTCACCGCAGTATTTATAAACATTAATCCTTATCCTGTTAATAAGTTTAACTAAAGCTGCGCTCTCCCCGTTCCCCTGTATCAGTACAGCACTTACAAACAAGCTTCCATAGCAGGCAGAGCGGACGGCAGCAGTAACGTCACTCACTGACGTCGAGCGCCTGCTACTCCCACTTTATGAATGAAGCAGGCGGAGCAGGCGCGCGACGTCAGTGAGTGACGTTACTGCTGCCGTCCGCTCTGCCTGCTATGGAAGCTTGTTTGTAAGTGCTGTACTGATACAGGGGAACGGGGAGAGCGCAGCTTTAGTTAAACTTATTAACAGGATAAGGATTAATGTTTATAAATACTGCAGTGAGCGGAGAGCCGGTGTATTGGGGGACACTGTTATGAGGGGGATCTGTGGATGACATATAGCAGTGTCATCCACAGATCCCCCCCCCCCATAACAATGCCATCCACAGATCCCCCACCCCATAACAATGCCATCCACAGATGCCCCATAACAGTGCCATCCACAGATCCCCCATAACAGTGCCATCCACAGGTCCCCCATAACAGTGTCATCCACAGGTCCCCCATAACAGTGTCATCCACAGGTCCCCCATAACGGTGTCATCCACAGGTCCCCCATAACAGTGCCATCCACAGATCCCCCATAACAGTGTCATCCACAGATCCCCCATAACAGTGTCATCCACAGGTCCCCCATAACAGTGTCACCCACAGGTCCCCATAATAGTGTCATCCACAGATCCCCCACATGACAGTGCGTCATCCACAGATCCCCCCATAATAGTGTCATCCACAGATCCCCCATAATAGTGTCATGCACAGACCACCATTAATTCAAAACTCACCAAAAGCACATCTTTTGGTTCAAAATATTTTTTTTCTTATTTTCCTCCTTAAAAACCTAGGTGCTTCTATCTATCTTCTATCAATCTATTATCTATCTATATATCTATAAATCAATCAATCAATAAAGCTTTATTGTCAGGTCTAAAATTATACATTAGTATTGCCAAAGCATGTGGGAAATAGGGGCTTGAGAAATGGGGACACACCCGGGGTCGGTGTATAGGAGTCCGTGGCGTATAATGACAGGGGGGAAGGGGTGCTGACACCCCTATCTCTATCTCATATCTATCCAGGGGTGGGATTAAAATTTTTAACAACAGGTTCCCTACTTATCGGCGGACATGCAATGTCACGAGACATGTTTACATATACATACACCATATACACACACACACACCACCCGACTTATCTATCTATGCAAAAAGACAGCACACAAAATTGGAAATGAAAAAAGGTCTTTTATTTTCCCTTGTGATGGCGACATTTCTGCTCACAATGTAGGCGTTCTCTCTCTCTCTCTCTCTCTCTCTCTCTCTTGAGAAAGGCTGTTTTTTAGCTTAAACATCGCAATCACTTGGGGGAATAAAATACCTTTTTTATAGTATTTTTCGGACTATAAGATGCACCTAGTATTTGGACGAGGAAAATAAGAAAAATATTTTCCATCAGACCTAAGAGCAGACCCCAAAATCAGAACCCCAAGCCCCATCTCCCTCAGATCAGACCCCTAATCAACCGCAGCTGGGTCCCCGCCGGCCGCACCCCGCTGCCCTGTACTGTATGCTGACACATCGTCAGGACATAGTGCATGTAGAGGACTGATGGCATGGGGGTGCTGATGGCAGAGAGGACTGATGGCACAGTACTGATGGCATGGCGGTGCTGATGGCAGAGAGGACTGATGGCATGGCGGTGCTGATGGCATGGGGGGGAGCTGATGGCACTGGGAGTAACTGATGGCACTGGGAGTAACTGATGGCATGGGGGGGAGCTTATGGCATGGGGGGATTGATGGCGCTGAAAACTGATGGCAGGGGGGTCTGATGATTGCATGGGGGGGCTAATTAGTTTTTATAAAGGAAATGTTATTTTAAAGGGAACCTGTCACCGGGATTTTGGGTATAGAGATGAGGACATGGGTTGCTAGATTACTGCTAGCACATCCGCATTACCCAGTCCCCATAGCTCTGTGTGCTTTTATTGTGTATAAAAACTAATTTGATACAAATGCAAATTAACCTGAGATGAGTCAGAGCTTGAAAATATGACTCTTCTCTGGTCACACAAGTAAGATAGGACTCTTTTATGTTAATTTGCATATGTATCAAATCGTTTTTTTTACACAATAAAAGCACACAGAGCTATGGGGACTGGGTATTCTGGATGTGCTAGCGGCCATCTAGCAACCCATGTCCTCAGCTCTATACCCCAAATCCCGGTGACAGGTTCCCTTTAATTAGTTTTTTCTTATTAGAGTACTCGATTAATGGTTGGATTAATCAATAGAATAATTGATTACTAAAATAATCGATAGCTGCAGCCCTACAGCCAGCGCAGCGCTGCCCTCACCTCCCCGTGTCTCCCGCATGTATTCAGTATTTATATTCTATCTATATATCTCATATCTATCTCCTATCTGTGTATCTCTCTCTCTCTCATATCTATCCATCTATCTATATATATTATCTATCTACCTATCATCTATCTATCTATCTATCTTATCTATCGGTCCCATCCACCCCAGCCCTGCATATTTATAGGATTTTGTTATTACCCGGGTGTCTATTTAAGCCCCCGGATGACGTTCAGGGGTTTGTAATCTGGATCTATGACCTTAACCTTGTCATGACCCCGCCGCACTGAGGCCAGGCGGTTGTACAGTGGCTGTGCCATTGGAAATTCATGGTTTTTTTCAGCTTTTGATGAATGATATTTTAGGGGTTTGATTTATGGGTCCCCTCTGCACCCCGGCATTCTTCTCTGGGACCTGTCCCTGCAGAAGTAATATGCGCAGGTGATTGATAACGCAGAATTCCTGGCTCCTGCAGACAGGCGCGCCATTGTTATATTAAAAATCACTCTTTCATTTGGCTTATTATTTCCAGAGGCTGTGCTCGGCTGCTCCGGGCGCGGGTGAAATAAAATTGCCAACATAATTGTTTAAGACAAATAGAAAATACACTTATCCTCAGAACCCCATGCAAGGAATTTTAATAAGATTTTGCTGCGGTAATCAGACGTCTTTAACCCTTTTACCTGAGGCTGTGACAGTTCTGATCATTTCAGGCTGTGCGGAGCTTTAAAGCGAAGTCATCTGAAAACTAATCCCGTCAACTTGTAACATTTATCTTAGGGATTTGCTTCAACGGTTAATATTTTATTGGTCCTTGGAAGGATTTGCTCTCATAAGATCACTTATGTCTGCAGAATAGAAGAAAACACGGTGCCCGCAGTAACGTGAGCGACCACATGGGAGCGCTAGTGCTCTAGAATTCATAGCAATCAGGCTATATCAGAAGATTGTTATCAAGAAGATTGAGTGATTTAGAAATAATTGCTGTTTTTTCTTCGCATCCGTGCGCACAGCTCTGCTACATCTGTAGGGCTTTATATGATGATGATAGTTACTAACCAGTTCCCGGTGAAGTTTTTGGTACGGAAGTCTACTATATTACATGCAAACAGGATGAATCCTCTTAGGCCGGGTTCAGTCGTGGTTTGCATTTGGGGGTTATTTAGTTTTTAATAATTTTTTAAATAAATCTAGGAAGGGTTTGCTTAGATTAGATACAATTTCAACAAACCCCATGAGAAATATTAGCTCAGTACAAGTGTGTAGCCTCTGGGTGCAAACAATAAGGTTTCCATTCACTGACAGCAAGCAGGGATCTTTAATTTCTACAGTTACAGTTATTTACAATGGATGGAAGTGATGTTATTTTGTATCTTTCTCTTAATGCATTTATGTCTCATGTTCCATGTGTATTCATCCCTATGGAAAGCCAAGCAGGAGGGAAGGTTAGCTGCTTCCTTCTTCCCTGCTGTCCCCATAGCGGCTGCTGCGGGCCCGGACCTTCCAGCCAAGCTCATAGTCCTAATGCTTCCAGCTCCAGGATGCTGTGTGCGGCCGCCCTAAGGCTGGACCTTCTCTGCTGCCCGGCCCGGGACACATCATCCTATCAATTTTTTTTTCCTGGACTTTTGGGGCTCGGTATGGTACCACAATGCTGGCGTAAAAATCAGTTTCAATGTAAACCCGCCACTAGAGTCTGAAAAGTGCCTGTCCCTGCACCAGATTCATCATCCCGCCTGAGCCCGTGTGGTCCAGACCTGTCTAAACGTACGCCATCTAAATCTGCTTCCTTGTCTGAGGATGGTCTGGTTCTAATAATTTGGGGATCTGATAAATGTAGGGGGTCTAATCAGGGCTGGTTTTAGACAAAGTGTGGCCCTGGGCAAAATTTGAAGTGGGGCCCCAAAAGAAATATTGCGCAAACAACACACTCACACATAGCCTGCACTGATTGCGGATTACACATGGTTTTTCCATGGCAGATTCTCGTGCAGAGAAAATACAGAACCAGCAAGGTGTATAAGATTATCTTTAGGATAGGTCATCAATATCAGATCGGCCGGCGTCCTTCTCCCGGGACATCTGCCGATCAACTGTTGGGCGGCCAGTGATGTCACTGTATATCAGTCACATGGCCCACAGTGGTTGCAGTTCAGTCCCATTCAAGTGAAGGGAGATGAGCTGCAGTACCAAGCATGGCTGCTGTCTAATGTACGGCGCTTGGTGAACTATAAAGAGAGCGCAGCTCTGCTGAGCGCCGTGGCCTCTTCAAACAGCTGATCAGCGGGGGTGTCAGGAGTCGGATCCCCACTGATCTGATACTGATGACCTATCCTGAGGATAGACTGTCCACCTCAAATTCCCAGGTAAACCTTTTAACTGAAAAAAACAAGAAGCAGGTTGGAAAGACAAATATAGTGTAACTCTGCTTTAAAAACACTTTCTACATGTCATAGTGTCCACGTACCTCTTACATCCAGGGACATCTCCTGTCATGTAGACCTTCTCTTCCCTCTTCTCCTCCGTTAGACCAGACCGCCATGGCAAATTCTTTCAGCCGCATCTCGTCTCTACAGAGTTTGTAACACAGACACGTTAGATTTCTCAGTTTTTCCATCAACCTCCTCATCCTGGTGTCCCCACAGTGTCATCCTGCTGCCACCCCCAATACTGTGCCCGTTGTGCCCCCCAATGCCCCAGGTACTATACTGCTGAAAAAATAGTGACCCTAATAGACATAATTGGGGTCATTTATCAAACTGGTGTAAAGTAGAACTGGATTTCCAAAAGAGCTGTCAGACATGAAAGGTGGAATCTGATTGGCTGCTATGGGCAACTAAGCCAGTTCTACTTTACACAGTTTGATAAATTACCCTAAATGTCCCTATAGTGTCCACAGCAGCTATAATGTCCCCTAGAGACCCCCAGTAATAATAACACCCTATATTGTGCTCCAGGCAAAAATCCCTGTATAGTGTCCCCAGAAATAATAGAATTGCCCCTACAGTGCCTCCCCAATAGAAAGGCCCCCCCACGCTGCCCCGTATAGTAATTTCCCCCACATAGTAATTTGCCCCACACTGCCCCTATATAGTAGTTTGCCCCCACAAAGTAGTTTCCCTCACATTGCCCCATATAGTAATTTGCCCCCACATAGTAATCCCTCCCATAATAATTTGCCCCCACACAGCATCCCACCATAATATTTCTCCCCCACATAGTAATTTGCCCCCATACTGCAATTTCCCCAGATGTACTGTCTCTTCACATATCCTCCTGTGTGTCCCCCCCCATGTCCCCCAAAGTTGGCACATAAAAAAAAAAAAAGAAAAAAAAAAAAAGCTAAATGCTCACCTATGTCCAGGCGCGCACACTTGGCGCGCACGTCAGTGGATCGTGGACGTGGTCTCCACAGACCTTACACGTCCCCATTCATTTTAATGGGTGTACTCACACATCAGTTTTTACCACAGTCCGTGGGTCTGTTTTTAGCTCGGAAGCATTCTCTATTTTGTCCGTGTTCACGGATCCATCACGCCCATTATAGCCTATGGGTCTGTGAAAACCACGGATGCCACAGTCTTTACAGATAGCAGCAGGGAGGGGAGATTGTACAACGCAGATGTATGGAGAGGGGAAGGTTACAAGGAAGGTAGATCACAAAAGCTATAGATAGGGAGGAAAGCACATGAAGGCAGTTTGCAGGGGGAAGACAGCAGCATCCTGGACCCACAAGCTAACCACTTTCACGTCTGAAAACAAAATCTTGTGGTCCTACGGGCTGTAAATGAGGGCGAAGACCCTGCTCCGTCTGCTTCATCCCTGATGGAGAGATGACTATATGGTAACTGATATCACGCAACGCACTCACAGGTCTCTGCGCAGCGAGTGAAGGGTTTTACCAGGGAGAGGGAGCTGAGGAAAGACATTTTTGCACTTCTATCTATTTTGTGGATTGCCATGGCTCTGCCCATACACGTGTGGTACATAGGAATAGCAGGAGGGGTTGGCAGCCCAGGGTCACTACTACTGGCTGGGTCTGTGCATTCTCAGCAGAGTGTAATATATCACCTGTGTAGGCAGGTATAACATCCAGTCATAATGATGAGAGCGCTCGCTTGTGTGTGGGTGAATGACGCAGCTTCACCTATGAGTTATAGCCCCATTGTGTGTATCAGCGTGGAGTGGGGGGGGTTAGTCCATGGCGGTTGCTGTCCTCAGACACAATGTCTGCACATCTCTGCGTGGGGTACTGTGTAGTCGACCATGCTTCCCACATCTATTCTCTGCTGTCAGAAAGTGCACAGGAGGAGGGGGAGACATGAAGGCTATGAAGGACTCTTTTCTCCGCTATTTGTAACGAATTCTGAGACCGGAGCCGCGCAGGTGTGAACGAAGCCTTACTGCAAGAAACCAACGCAGAATGTGACCAGGGCGGTAGCTATTGTGCCTAAGAGGACCAAAACCGCCTCTAGCACATAGAAGCTAGCTCGTGTCGATTCCAGGTCTAATTTATAGTATATAGTTACATTTGCTAGGCCACGTAGGCCACTCCCCCTCCCACCCATTTTTTCTCAAGAAGTGCGCCGATTTCAGCACAAAAGAGCAAAATGTCAGACATTTCAGCACAAAATGCGGCTGGTACAAAAATGTGCAACTTTACTGGGCCGGAAAACTGGAACTGAAGCTTTTGCTACATTGTTGCCAATATGTTTATATAGTGTGCGCTTTCTGTCAGTGAATGGAAACATTAGGGGTCATTTATCAAAGACTGGCTTTTTACGCTCCTGCGCTGCCGGAGGAAGCACCTAATTTATGGCGAGAGGCAAGCCCCTGACTGGAGCAGTTTTTCGCCAACATTTACGCCATTTGCATAAATGTTAGTGAATTTGCCGCAGCCTAGTCCCCACCACCCAAGTGGAAAGCATTGCGACAAAATATTGTCACACAGGCGTTAATAAAGTTGGACAACAGGGTCTTTTGCAACTTTTTGTATGCTATCACCCGTCGCAAATGACCCCCAGTGACTGATCCCACACAGCCGCACGACATTCCAGTATGAGAGCGCTCGCCTGTACTGGGACGACTCCTGCGACCTGATTCTGCCAGATATTCTACGTCTGTGAGAAGTAAAGGCCCCTTTTACACGGGCCAATTTTGCAAACGATTGTCGGAGAGGAAGCGTTCCTTTCCGGTAATTGCCTGCTCGTCAGTGGAGGAGACACATTAACATGCAGTGATCTCCTCCACAGTATGGGAAGGAACGATCGCTAACGATTATGTGGCGGATTCTCGGCCCATATAAATGGCCTTTAAGGGACGAATGGGAGGGAATAAGACTGCAGGATCAGACTGCACATTGTTTGTAGTCTGTTACCATGGAGACACACTGAACCGCTGGGAGGCTGTAGACATAAAAGAGAATAGCAAGAAATGGTTGCAATAATGGTAAAACCACAGTGAGAGAAACAGAATACAAGTCATAAGGGTAGACCAGACGGCTTCTAGGGGGTCCTTGGGGAGAGGGGGTTCAGCCTTGTTGATCTGGGGGCAACCACCAGACCAGATTTGATCTGTAGACGGTCAGTATGTCCTTTCAGTAGGTAACCCCTGTTGTGGTTGGAGACCACTGCTCTGCAGAATACACAAGTGGCCGCTGTTTAAAGGGAGTCCCTTATAGGATATGCAGGTAGTGATTCCTATTAGTGGTTAACCTCTTATTGCATATGCAGGTAGTGTTTCCTTTTAGTGGTTAACCCCTTACTGCATATGCAGGTAGTGTTTCCTTTTAGTGGTTAACCCATTAATGCATATGCAGGTAGAGATTCCTTTTAGTGGTTACCCCTTATTGCATATGCAGGTAGTGTTTCCTTTTAGTGGTTAACCCCTTATTGCATATGCAGGTAGTGTTTCCTTTAAGGGGTTAACCCCCTACTGCATATGCAGGTAGTGTTTCCATTTAGTGGTTAACCCCTTAATGCCTATGCAGGTAGTGATTCCTTTTATTGGTTAACCCCTTATTGCACATGCAGGTAGTGTTTCGTTTTAGTGGTTAACCCCTTAATGCATATGCAGGCAGAGATTCCTTTTAGTGGTTAACCCCTTATTGCATATGCAGGTGGTGTTTCCTTTTAGTGGTTAACCCCTAATTGCATATGCAGGTAGTGTTTCCTTTTAGTGGTTAACCCCCTAATGCATATGCAGGTAGTGTTTCCTTTTAGTGGTTAGCCCCCTAATACATATGCAGGTAGTGATTCCTTTTAGTGGTTAACCCCGTAATGCCTATGCAGGCAGTGATTCCTCTTGGAGGAGTTCTCTAGTCTCCAGCCCAGGACGCAGGTTCTTTCCCATGCATACGTCGCTGTGAGGCATCTTGTCATGAGCTTCCCTCATCCTTTATCTCTTTGAGGTGATTACATCTCCCTTTTGTGCCTGATGTGTCTGTCCATGTAATGAAAGATTAATGTCCCCATTGATGGAGCTGGCTCCCGGAATCAAGGGACTCATCTCAATAAATCAAAGAAGTGATTAGGGCTTCATCAGCAGAGAAGCATCCTTTTTATGTCCTGTCTGACCTAGTGCAACCATTGCATCAAAGCCCAGTCATGTCTAATGGTGAACGCTGAAGGGGACCCCATGCATTTAACCGTTTGGCTGCCGCAGGGCTTTTCTGCGGCTCCTGGCGCAGGTATTTCCCACTTTTACAGCAAGCAGCAGGTTAAACGGAGTGTCCTGAGCTGCCTGTGGCAAAGATCTGTCACCGCTGAGTAAGATGTGACTCATGGGAATGGTGTTTAAATCTCCCTGATGTACTTATGGAGCCGCCCATCACACACAGGCCTGGGGGCACAAAAACGCTTAGCTGCCTCCCCATGTCACGAGCCGGGCATGTTAGAGCAGGGCTAGCACTGCTGCTCCAGGCTGGCTGCAGTTCTTCACCCATGACTGGATTTCTGTGCCTCTTGCCCTCTGCCTCCTTGACATTTGCAGCATGGTGGCAGCCGGGGAGGTCAATCATGGAGGCCTTAGGTACAAGCATCAAGGCCATCCATCACAAAACAGTGCACAAAACTGCCATGGACCTGAATGGCTGCAGGTCCTTGTCTTCACCTTGATCTTCTCTGGCATCTTGTCAGGATTTTAGTCATAACCCATTATTTCCGCTTTATGGGTAAATGAGCGTGCATAAGACTGGTAAATATGTGGGAGTGAAAATACTGACAGTATAAATTAGAAATACAGTAAATTTGTAAAACTGCCCATCCAGCCTCTACACTACACTGGTTAGGTCCAGTAGTGATGGTGGACAGTGATAATCGGCATATTTTCTGCTGTACACATTCTAAAAGGTAATGAAATATCCAGTATTAAAGGAAAATGCAGGTGGGCAAGAATATAACTACTATAATACTGCTCCTATGTACAAGAATATAACTACTATAATACTGCTCCTATGTACAAGAATATAACTACTATAATACTGCTTCTATGTACAAGAATATAACTACTATAATACTGCTCCTATGTACAAGAATATAACTACTATAATACTGCTCCTATGTACAGGAATATAACTACTATAATACTGCTCCTATGTACAAGAATATAACTACTATAATACTGCCTCCTATGTACAAGAATATAACTACTATAATACTGCCTCCTATGTACAAGAATATAACTACTATAATACTGCTCCTATGTACAGGAATATAACTACTATAATACTGCTCCTATGTACAAGAATATAACT
This sequence comes from Bufo gargarizans, assembly GCF_014858855.1. Lineage (NCBI taxonomy): Eukaryota > Metazoa > Chordata > Amphibia > Anura > Bufonidae > Bufo > Bufo gargarizans. Next base: position 30,374,027 of record NC_058087.1, read on the forward strand.
ACTATAATACTGCTCCTATGTACAAGAATATAACTACTATAATACTGCTCCTATGTACAAGAATATAACTACTATAATACTGCTCCTATGTACAAGGATATAACTACTATAATACTGCTCTTATATACAAGAATATAACTACTATAATACTGCTCCTATGTACAGTAATATACTACTATAATACTGCTCCTATGTACAAGAATATAACTACTATAATACTGCCTCATATGTATTAGAATATAACTACTATAATACTGCTGCTATCTACAAGAATATAACTACTATAATACTGCCTCCTATGTACAAGAATATAACTACTATACTACTGCTTCTATGTACAAGAATATAACTACTATAATACTGCTCCTATGTACATGAATATAACTACTATAATACTGCCTCCTACGTACAAGAATATAATTACTATAATACTGCTCCTATGTACAAGAATATAACTACTATAATACTGCCTCCTATGTACAAGAGAATAACTACTATAATACTGCTCCTATGTACAAGAATATAACTACTATAATACTGCCTCCTATGTACAAGAATATAATTACTATAATACTGCTCCTATGTACAAGAATATAACTACTATAATACTGTCCCCTATGTACAAGGATATAACTACTATAATACTGCCTCCTATGTACAAGAATATAATTACTATAATACTGCTCCTATGTACAAGAATATAACTGCTATAATACAGCTCCTATGTACAAGAATATAACTACTATACGCTGGTACAAAACGCCAGAATTCCTACATAGGCTCAACCCTGACGTTCCATCGCAGTGCTGGAGGTGTGGAACAGAAGTTGGCTCTTTGTCACACATATGGTGGTCTTGTAGTAGAATTCTCCCCTTTTGGTCTCAAATAGAGAACACAATTAACCGGATATGCGCCTCTAAGGTACGTCTGGATGCAAAACTAGTACTCCTCTGGTGTCCCAACGATTCCCTTACTCCTGCCAAAGCTGACCTCCCGACCATGCTTCTTACTGCAGCGCGTTTGTTGGTACCCCTCCTCTGGAAGAATGACTCACCACCCTCAATGTTAATGTGGACCGAGAAAACAGATCAACTGTTTAGATTTGAGGAATTAGCCCATTGGGAAACTCGCACACGCTCCAAATTTCTCAAACTGTGGCGACCATGGGAGAAATACCGCAACCCCGAGTGAATTGGAAGAACTCCCTCTCCTCCTCTACCCACCCAATTCTACCCCTTCTCCCAACCCCCACCCCCCAATCTTGTCTGTGTCTTTTCTTTCATTCGTTGTTACTAAATTGTTTATACTCACTATGTTAGTAGATCTGACACGGTCTGTGAGAATATTGGCACCCATTATGCTGCTACCATCTGCGAATGGCTATATATTGATGCATGATTTTTGGTCCAGACCGTATGCACTCTCAATAAAAAGAGTTTTGGTTAAGAATATAACTACTATAATACTGCCTCCTATGTACAAGAATATAACTACTATAATACTGCTGCTATGTACAAGAATATAACTACTATAATACTGCCTCCTATGTACAAGAATATAGCTACTATAATACTGCTCCTATGTACAAGAATATAACTACTATAATACTGCTCCTATGTACAAGAATATAACGACTATAATACTGCTCCTATGTACAAGGATATAACTACTATAATACTGCTCTTATATACAAGAATATAACTACTATAATACTGCTCCTATGTACAGTAATATACTACTATAATACTGCTCCTATGTACAAGAATATAACTACTATAATACTGCCTCCTATGTACAAGAATATAACTACTATAATACTGCTCCTATGTACAAGAATATAACTACTATAATACTGCCTCCTATGTACAAGAATATAACTACTATAATACTGCTCCTATGTACAAGATTATAACGACTATAATACTGCTCCTATGTACAAGGATATAACTACTATAATACTGCTCTTATATACAAGAATATAACTACTATAATACTGCTCCTATGTACAGTAATATACTACTATAATACTGCTCCTATGTACAAGAATATAACTACTATAATACTGCCTCATATGTATTAGAATATAACTACTATAATACTGCTGCTATCTACAAGAATATAACTACTATAATACTGCCTCCTATGTACAAGAATATAACTACTATAATACTGCTCCTATGTACAAGAATATAACTACTATAATACTGCCTCCTACGTACAAGAATATAATTACTATAATACTGCTCCTATGTACAAGAATATAACTACTATAATACTGCCTCCTATGTACAAGAGAATAACTACTATAATACTGCTCCTATGTACAAGAATATAACTACTATAATACTGCCTCCTATGTACAAGAATATAATTACTATAATACTGCTCCTATGTACAAGAATATAACTACTATAATACTGTCCCCTATGTACAAGGATATAACTACTATAATACTGCTCCTATGTACAAGAATATAACTGCTATAATACAGCTCCTATGTACAAGAATATAACTACTATAGTACTGCTCCTATGTACAAGAATATAACTACTATAGTACTGCTCCTATGTACAAGAATATAACTACTATAATACTGCCTCCTATGTACAAGAAAATAACTACTATAATACTGCTCCTATGTACAAGAATATAACTACTATAATACAGCTCCTATGTACAAGAATATAACTACTATAGTACTGCTCCTATGTACAAGAATATAACTACTATAATACTGCCTCCCATGTACAAGAATATAATTACTATAATACTGCCTCCTATGTACAAGAATATAACTACTATAATACTGCTCCTATGTACAGGAATATAACTACTATAATACTGCCTCCTATGTACAAGAATATAACTACTATAATACTGCCTCCTATGTACAAGAATATAACTACTATAATACTGCCCCTTTGTACAAGAATATAACTACTATAATACTGCCTCCTATGTACAAGAATATAACTACTATAATACTGCTCCTATGTACAAGAATATAACTACTATAATACTGCCCCTTTGTACAAGAATATAACTACTATAATACTGCTCCTATGTACAAGAATATAATTACTATAATAATGCCTCCTATGTACAAGAATATAACTACTATAATACTGCTCCTATGTACAAGAATATAACTACTATAATACTGCTCCTATGTACAAGAATATGACTACTATAATACTACTCCTATGTACAAGAATATAACTACTATAATACTGCTCCTATGTACAAGAATATAACTACTATAATACTGCTCCTATGTACAAGAATATAACTACTATAATACTGCCTCCTATGTACAGGAATATAACTACTATAATACTGATCCTATGTACAAGAATATAACTGCTATAATACTGCTCCTATGTACAAGAATATAACTACTATAATACTGCCTCCTCTAGACCAGTCTTTACTTTTCGAATAGCCTCGTGTGATTTATTAGAAGGGTCCGAGCTGGGAGAACAGTCGTCATCTCTGACCTGAGTTTCTCTTTATAATGTTCCCATCTAATAATACATGTGTTTGCGGTCATACGTCTTGCAGTGCTGCCCTTGTTTGTTGTCGTAGTCCCTAATGTATTATTACTGTAATATTATCTCTTGGTCCTGGTTGCGGTATGTCTCGCCGCTGTGTGCGCTGTTAATGCTTATAATTATATAAAATGATTATTTGGAAATGGCATTGTTCTATACATGCTTGTTCCAGCATACATTACCTGCCGCTATGTGAGCGCAGAGCAGAATATGGGTCTCTGTATCCATGGTTACTATGTTGCGATGTATTGTAAACATGTGAATTGTTACAAACAGCATAGTATTGGTTTCCTCAGAATGATCACAGCATGTACAGTAGGTCAGGGATCAGCAACCTTTGGCACTTCAGGTGTGGTGAAACTACAACTCCCAGCATGCCCACTTCCTTGGCTGTTCTCAGAACTTTCATAGAAGTGAAAGGAGTATGCTGAGAGTTGTAGTTTCACAACAGCTGGAGTGCCTGAGGTTGCTGACCTTGGTTTCTAAAAATATCTTAGTGCAGGTGAAGGACCACATCTCCGTTCCTGGTGGCATCTGTCTGGTCACCGTTCTCTAGATAGGCGTAGGACCTGCACCTATTGGACATTGATAGCATATCCTCTACATTTGAGACAACCCCTTTAATTAAAATGGGCCTCACAGAGGGAGATCCCCAACTTCGGAGCCCTCCTATGAGTCAGAGCGGAGCCGCCAAGAAGCAGCGGTAAGTGTTATAAATGGGGTATTTCCTCCTTGTAAAGTTTGGCATATTGCCGTTGTTTTATGATCGGTGGGGTCCAACTTCTGAGACCTTCATCACCAATGTTGCAGAAGTGCTAATTGTGTGTTATCTTTTGCCTGTCCACCTTGCTCTACAGGGGATTGCACCCAGTCAAGTTTGCTTGAAAGGGTCTACTGCGTCTCCCTTGGTGCCAGTGTACTGCCGCAGGGTAATAGGAATGAAAGGGGAAGCAATGCTAAAGGCAGACTGCAGCCCCTTTATCTTCAAGATCATAGGGGTCCAAGGAATTGGATCCCCCCTATCATAAAATGGTAGTATATCGTAGGTGTATGCCATCAAGATGGGAAGACCCCTTTAATAAGTAAGTGGGTGCACTTCTCACATCCACCAGGAGGTGGCGTTGCCCAGTCTTATGTAAATAATACAATAGATCAGGGGTGCCCAACCTCCTGCCCTCCAGCTGTTGCAGAACTACAACTTCTATCATGCCCAGACAGCCTACAGCTATCAGGGCATGCTGAGAGTTGTAGTTTCGCAAAAGCAGGTTGGGTTTTCCTTCGATAGATGAAATGTTCTGCAGCTTTCTAATAGACTTTGGAGGGAATTTATTAATTCTTGTATGCGTGTTTACAAGTGCAAAAATGTATCGTTTTGGTGCAAACTATTTTGACAATAAAAAATGTGCAACCTTTTTATGCCAATCTCTGCATTTGATAGTGGGTTAGAAAGTTAGTGTGGTTAGCTAAGAAAGTAGGCATACAGTACTCCACATTTATTAAATGCGACTTTTCTAAAACATCTAAAAAATTTCACAATTCCATTGTAGTTGGTGGGGGGTTAAAACTTTAGTAAGATCTCTGGAAATATTTAAAGATGCGCCACATTTATCAAACTGTGTGTGTGTGACATTTGGCACAAATTATAAAAAGGAAGACTCAATCAAAACCGACTTCCAAACTTCCTCTCTTGAGAAATGTCCTCCTATGAGGTTCGACAACTCCACATTTTCAAAATCTCTGATTGCTGTCAGTGAAAGGGGCCATTTGCTGTCTGAGGCTGTTCTTGCCTCCAGCTGTAAGTTTGCAGCAATGTATCAATCAGTCTATGAAGTTCTCTGTAAACTGAACACTCCCCAGTCTCAGGCCTCTTTCACACTTGCGTTGTCCGGATCCGGCGTGTACTCCACTTGCCGGAATTACACGCCGGATCCGGAAAAACGCAAGTGAACTGAAAGCATTTGAAGACGTATCCGTCTTCAAAATGCTTTCAGTGTTACTATTGCAGCCAGGACGCTATTAAAGTCCTGGTTGCCATAGTAGTAGTGGGGAGCGGGGGAGCGGTATACTTACCGTCCGTGCGGCTCCCGGGGCGCTCCAGAGTGACGTCAGAGCGCCCCATGCGCATGGATGACGTGCCATGTGATCACGTCATCCATGCGCGTGGGGCGCCCTGACGTCATTCTGGAGCGCCCCGGGAGCCGCACGGACGGTAAGTATGCTGCTCCCCCGCTCCCCACTACACTTTACCATGGCTGCCAGGACTTTAGCGTCTTGGCAGCCATGGTAACCATTCAGAAAAAGCTAAACGTCGGATCCGGCAATGCGCCGAAACGACGTTTAGCTTGAGGCCGGATCCGGATCAATGCCTTTCAATGGGCATTCATTCCGGATCCGGCCTTGCGGCAAGTCTTCAGGATTTTTGGCCGGAGCACAAAGCGCAGCATGCTGCAGTATTTTCTCCGGCCAAAAAACGTTCCGTTCCGAAACTGAAGACATCCTGATGCATCCTGAACGGATTTCACTCCATTCAGAATGCATTAGGATAAAACTGATCAGGATTCTTCCGGCATAGAGCCCCGGCGACGGAACTCTGTGCCGGAAGAAAAGAACGCAGGTGTGAAAGAGCCCTTAATCCCTCTCCTGAACTGAAGATTTGCTACATTGTGACAGTAAAGTTGACCGCTATCACTCTGGAGTCCTGATTGCTTAGCAGCTTATTGATACATTGCAACAAATCCTCATCTGTGAGACGTATTAGGTCTATAGTTATTTTCATTTGAAAATCCAGAGATCTTGGAAATACTGAAGAATTAAAGGACCGGATTATACAAATATATTAGAATATTGCAGAAGGTTTGATTCAAACCCCTATTTCTATTTCTTGTCATTATGTTTCATTTAACCCCTCAGATGCTGCATTCAACAGTAATGGCAGCATCTGTGAGGTGAAACAGAGGGAAGCATCTCCCTCTGCCTTCCGATCGGAGCCCCCACAGTGAAATCTCGGGGTTCCAATTGGTTACCATGACAGCTGGGGCTTCCCAGGGCTGTTATAGTAACCTCCCTTCTAAGCTGTGCATGAGGCACAGCACTGCAGGGAGCACATTAAAATCCCATTCACTGTAATAGATCTCTATTAGGGTGAATAGGATCTGAGGTGCTAGCCCTCTAAGGGGGCTAATATTTATTAAGTAAAAAGTTAAAAACAAATAAATAAAAACCACAAAAATAGTTTTAATCAGTTTGTTCTGCAAAACAACAAGCCCTCACACAGCTCTGTAGACTGAAGTATAAAAATGTATGGCTGTCAGAAAACGGCAATGCAAAGAAAGATTTAGTTTTTTTAAAAAAGTAATTAAACAAAATAAAAACTATACAAGTTTGGGATTGCCGCAATGGTATTGAGCTGCGCAGTAAGGATGTCATGTCATTTTGAGCGCACAGTGAAGGCCGTGATCTCAAAACCTTGGCGGAATATCTTTTTTTTTCTTTTTTCCCCACAAATAATTTTTTTCAATTTTTCCAATACAAGACATGGTAAATGAAATGGTGCCATAAAAAAAAAAACATCTTGTCCCACAAAAAAATTTGCCTCCATATGGCTATGTGAATGGAAAATTTAAAAAGTTATTTCTATTGGAATGTGGGGAGGAAAAATCAAAACCACTGCTCCCAACATCTCAGCTAGGTGAGACCGGCATAGATGGCGGGCTAGTTATCAAGACGCCCGTCTTCTTCTCAATGTTTGTCGGCTGGGCAAAATGTCTTACCCTGGGTTCAGACCTGAGCGTTTCTGAAACGCGCGTTTTACGCGCGTATTTGTCGCGCGTTTTTACGTGCTAGTAAATGCGCGTTTGACGCGCGTTTGTGTGATTGACTGCAGTGTTGTCCAATGAGTCTATGGCCCAAATGCGCGACAAACGCCCCCAAAAAAGCTCAAGAACTTGATTATGCGTTGGGCGTTTTACAGCGCGTTCAAACGCGCTGTAAAACGCTCAAGTGTGAACCAGGGCCATAGGGAAGCATTGGTTTTCACGTGTTGAGCGTTTTACAGCGCGTTTGAATGCACTGTAAAACGCTCAGGTGTGAACTTAGGGTTAGAGTACATCATAGAAACATGTCTAGCTGTCAGCGATCTTTCACCTAGACGTACACTACCCAAAAGTAGCCTCTGAAAGGCAGCAGGAAAAGTATTTTTACGCCCTTTTGTGGTAAGACCCAGTGTATAATTGGCACCTGTAATGATTTATTTATTTGCCTGAGACATAACATCATGACAAGTTTTGCAGCAATCCAACATTTCTATCTGGGTGCTGGATTTATTTTATCAATGAGTATATTGCAGCCAACAGTTCCTCTTCTCTACCAGCAGATGGAGCCAAAGTGCGCAGCCATATACTATATATATTAGAGATTGCAGTATGCAGAGGAGGCCGCTTATTGCATGGGGCTTGTATCCACTGCAGCATGGCTAGCATCTGTGCACGCTGGAAAGGCTGTAAAAGGTTATGATTTCAAGGTTTCTTTACATTGCTGGAAGAAAGTCATGGAGGAATCATAGATCTGAAGACGGTGTATAATATGCTATAGCAGAAGCCAAAAGGCAGTAGCTCTTCTGTATCAGTAGTTACGATGTATTTTCAAGAATCCTGCTTGCTGACAGTGACTGGAAACATTCCTTTATCCATTCAGAGGCTGAAAAACTATCCTGATTCCTGACCTAATAATTTTTTTTTACAATGTATCCAGTCTAGAAGATCCCCTGTGAGCACATCAGCACAACAAATATCTCTTCTGTTACAATGTATCAGTGCAGATAAAATGTATCAGCCTGAATTCCATACTATTTGACTGGATATAACTGTAGCAAACCTTCAGTCATGAGATGTGCCGAGTCTTATACAGGTTTGCTCTCACTGGATGTAAACAAAAAAAAGTTTCCATTCACTGAAAGCTAGCACAAATCTTAAGGGCTGATATACTTTTTTTGGTCCTGAGCTGTCTACGTCCGCCACTTGCCCCAGCGTAACCCGTGCAGCATATATGGCAGTTAAGTCCTCACATCTCTGCTGGTAATGGTGCAGCTGGCATTCCCGCAGTTGGCACTGGGCGAGCTGATTGTGCCGTTGCTGTTTGTATACAGTGCGCTGTTTACAGTTGGGGCATTGTCAGCGATAACAGCTCCGATTGATTCTTGGGCACTTAAGTGTAATGTTGACTTTGTCATCTGCCAAAAAGTGTACCAGGAGGTCAGAGGCATCACCCTGAACCAGAGAACATCTACCCTTCCCTGATGACATGTTTTAAGCTTAAGTCCAGGAAGCGTAGGCTTAAAGGGGTTCTGTTTGTTTAAACTGATGATCTATCCTCTGGATAGATCATCAGCATCTGATTGGCGGAGGTCCGACACCCAGGACCCCCACCGCTGCCTTCTCACTGTTTACCTCTAGCCCAGTGACATCACGATTAGTATCAATGGTCTGGGCGCGGCTAAGCTGCAATCACTATTCTGCTGGTGCAATCACTGTGTACATACATTACATTACTTATCCTGTACTGATCCTGGGTTACATCCTGTATTATACTCCAGAGCTGCACTCCATATTCTGCTGGTGCAGTCACTGTGTACATACATTACATTACTTATCCTGTACTGATCCTGAGTTACCTCCTGTATTATACTCCCAGAGCTGCACTCCATATTCTGCTGGTGCAGTCACTGTGTACATACATTACATTACTTATCCTGTACTGATCCTGGGTTACATCCTGTATTATACTCCAGAGCTGCACTCCATATTCTGCTGGTGCAGTCACTGTGTGCATACATTACATTACTTATCCTGTACTGATCCTGGGTTACATCCTGTATTATACTCCAGAGCTGCACTCCATATTCTGCTGGTGCAGTCACTGTGTGCATACATTACATTACTTATCCTGTACTGATCCTGAGTTACATCCTGTATTATACTCCAGAGCTGCACTCACTATTCTGCTGGTGCAGTCACTGTGTACATACATTACTTATCCTGTACTGATCCTGAGTTACATCCTGTATTATACTCCAGAGCTGCACTCACTATTCTGCTGGTGCAGTCACTGTGCACATACATTACTTATCCTTCAGTCCTACGATCTCCCACCCTGGAGCTTTTTCTGGTGATTAAAATTCTAGGAACTGTAGCTTTTGCACCAGAACAACATGCACCGTCAGGGCTCATTCACACGACGTATGGCTGCGGTGCCCATGTTGCTGACTGCAAACAGCTTGACTTGAATGGTTCAGCAATCCGCAAGATATGGCAAAAGACATCTTTTGCAGTACTGGGGCACGGACCGGAAGCCCACAGAAACACTCGGAAGCCCTTCCGTAGGCTTTTGGGTCCGTGCCTCCGCGACACTGTGCGGTCCACAATATGGGCACAGCGGCCATACGTTCCTCTGAATGAGCCCTTAGCGAGGAGATCCTTCCCCTCTTGTCACTTCCAAGGAATGGGAAGAGGTAAACTGCTGAACCCTGCTATCCTAAAATGGGGTTGTATGGCAGCGTAATCCAGCACCAGGAGGGGAACCCCATTTTGTCCTCCCTTATTGCACCCCATCTTTTCTTTTTTTGCCCTCAGGCATCTTTGTGGCAGTGCAATAATCTGCAGACAAGTTTCTGATCCTAAAACCCTCTGACGCTGCGTTGTACCCGCTGAGGCTGAAGGTGACGATATCTGTAAGTGCAGGTCTGGATTCTATGGTTTGTGCCATAAAGGTGGATTGAAAACCATCATCATCGCTATAAAGGCGGCCAGTGCTCCAGTGAGAGGTTCAGCTGCTCCTAAATGCACGGCCCCTCATTTTTCTTAAAAACATGATTTTCTTCAGTTTTCCTCTATCCAAGGTTGATCTGACTATTCCCAGGCTCCAGTTAAAATGGACTCAGATTTTTGTAATCACCTCCTGCCCCCCATTGCTGGCAATTTAAACCCCCCAACCTCTTCCAGCAAAGGAGTTTTCATACAGGCTTCAGATGTTGCATCTAAGGCCCCTTTGGCTGGGACCCAAAAGGGCCCCCTCAGCCACCTACTAGGTTCTTGGTGGAGCTGCCTCACTGTGTACTATGCTTTGCATGGTGGCCCCTGGTATGACTGGTATTTAGTTGATGGGCCCTTGAAGTTCCCAGTATAATCACCTCGCTATGTGTGTATGCGACTCTGCGTTGGTTCTGGCGGCAGTGATGATGCGGGTCATTAATTCCATATCCTGGATCTCCCTGTGGGCAATTCTACACAGCGACACGGTATGTCCTTACTGTTTGCCTGGCATCCTGTTGGTGTTATTTAACCAGCTGCCTGGCACTCTGCCATGGCCTCACTAAATTAGGGGCGTATATTGGAAGGCTTAGTGCTGTTGACAGCAGGGTTTCCTTCACCTCTGTTGGCAGGAATATCCACAGATCATGTGCTGCAATCTGTGCATTATATGAACATTGCTGCTCCACTGGTGATAGAGATGCATGCTGCTCCGCTGGTGATAGGGATGCATGCTGCTCCGCTGGTGATAGAGATGCATGCTGTTCTGCTGGTGATAGAGATACATGCTGCTCTGCTGGTGATAGAAATGCATGCTGCTCTGCTGGTGATAGAGATGCATGCTGTTCTGCTAGTGATAGAGATGCATGCTGCTCTGCTAGTGATAGAGATGCATGCTTCTCCGCTGGTGATAGAGATACATGCTGCTCCGCTGGTGATAGAGATGCATGCTGCTCTGCTAGTGATAGAGATGCATGCTGCTCTGCTAGTGATAGAGATGCATGCTGCTCTGCTAGTGATAGAGATGCATGCTGCTCCTCTGGTGATAGAGATGCATTCTGCTCTGCTAGTAATAGTGATGCATGCTGCTCCGCTAGTGATAGAGATGCATACTATACTGCTGCTCTGCTAGTAATAGAGATGTATACTGTGCTGCTCCTTTGCTGCTGACTGACATGCATGCTGCTGTACTAGTGATAGAGATAGATCATGTGCTGCAATCTGTGCATTGTATGAACATTGCTGCTCCAGGATAGAGATGCGTGCTGCTTCGCTAGTGGAATAGATGCATGCTGTTCTGCTAGTGATAGAGATGCATGCTGCTCTGCTAGTGATAGAGATGCATGCTGCTCTGCTAGTGATAGAGATGCCTGCTGCTCTGCTAGTGATAGAGATGCATACTGCACTGCTTGTGCTGAAGATGCATGCTGCTCTGCTAGTGAGGGAGATGCATGCTGCTCTGCTAGTGAGGGAGATGCATGCTGCTCTGCTGGTGAGGGAGATGCATGCTGCTCTGCTGGTGATGGAGATGCATGCTGCAATGAGGGAGATGGAGATGCATGCTGCTCTGCTGCTTTGGTTGATATAAAGCTGGTCCAGCGGCATCCAGAGATGCTGCACTTCTGTACGTCCTTCTTACATCTGTCAGCAAAGTCCAAAGTAACATTCTCCTGATAACAGCCCACACTGTAAGCAAGCTACCCCCCCCCCCCCCTCCTCCTCCTCTTCCTCCAGGTGAGCACCTACAGCAGTACCATAGACTACAGCAGTACCTCGCATCTATAGACTCGGGAGCAGGCAGATCCTCATATAGAGACCTCCATCTCCTGCTCCAGGCTCGGGTCTGGTTCCTACAGCTCTCTGCACTTCAGTACACACTGGGCGGACGTGGTAGCAGTGCCTTAGTGCCCCTTTGCCAATACTATACGTATTATAGACGACACATTCTTACCTTCCTGGTTGGTCAATAGAATGACACAGTCACAGTGAAGACTGACACACAGGAGAAGAAGCCAGAGAGGGGGGCTTCATATTATGATTTCTTGTAAAGGACTGTTCTTTGGAGTTTTTTTTTTAGGTGGGGGGACAAATTTTTTCAGTGGTTTGCTAAACATTAAAAGAATGGCAGAGCAGAGGGGACGTGTGCATCAGAATCCCATAGGAATGGAGGAGATTATGGGCACAGAGCAGGATGCCGCCCTGCTGTGCCCTGCTCATACACCTGTTGTCCTAGGATTTCTCCCCCTCCGATCCATATGATTAAAGGAGCCCCCCGGCTTTAATCAGTATCACTGCTGGTGGAAACCCCCTTTGCCAGTTGCTCTGATCAGCCGGCAGTCACCCGGCCACCTTGTAATGACACGCCAACGCGCTGCCGCCATCCACTGCACATTCCCCGGCCTCACTTGCTCCTATTGAGAACCACTGACGGTAGGTGGCCACAGATAAGTTATAGTGATACCTGGTGCATCAGGGGTGACAATCATTTCCAACCAATGAGCTCTGTCCCCTTAAAGGGGTATTCCGGTCTCTCGCTATGTGCCATCATTTCATGATTGCAGGGGGGTGGTCCGCTGGGTCGGCCTCTTAAAGGGGTTGTCTCATCTGAGACAATGGGGGCATATCGCTATGCTATGCCCCCATTGTCTGAAGTGGGACCAGCACCTATATCGAGAGCGGAGTGGGCCGAAGTGGTGGCTGGAGGACTCCGGTCCGGCCACCACCGAACGCTCTCCTCATAGAAGTGAATGGGAGCGCACCGCGCATGACCGCCCCCCCGCTCCCATTCACTACTATGGGCAAGACGGAAATAGCCGAACCAGTACTCAGCTATTTTCGTCGGCCCTATAGAAATTAATGGAGGGCGGCTGTGCATGCGCAGTGCGCCCTTCACTGCTTTTGGGGCTCCGTTTAGGAGATAGCTGGGACCCACACCTATCGGACAACGGAGGCATATCCTAGTGAAGTATTTGCCCGCACAGTGGGGCCCCGGCCACCCACTGTACAGGGGCCTGCAGCCAACCCCAGGGCAGCCCCTTTGAAATGAATAGGGGCAGCTGCAATTCTCTGCTGGGTGCAGGGAAAAGCGATGTTGGGGACACAATGCTGAATCAGATATCGGACCACCGACCTCCTAGTGATATGCAGTCGCTAAATGGGATTTGAATATCGCTTTAAAGAGGACCTGTCACCAGTATCAACCCTAATAAACCAGATATACTCCCTGGTAGGGTTGATTCTGCTGATCAAAATGATACCTGTCTTTGTGAAAATTGGCTGTGGTGTTCCCAGGAAAAAGAAAACTTTTATTATTCATTCAAATAAAGGCTTCAGTGCACCAAAGGCGGGGCCTAGGCCCATGGTGCAGTGCAGGCCACGCCCGCTTAACGCATTAGCAGTACACATCTCTCTACTCTGCTGATGGTTTGTTACAATGTATCAGTCCAGGATGTTTAGCTCACAGAGGAGTGTCTAGATTGGATATAATTGTAGCAAACCCTCAGCTGTGAGACTAGGTCTAAACAGGTTTTCAGCCTCTGGGTATATATGCATGAATGTTCCCATTCATTGAGAGCAAGCAGAGATCCTAAAGGGGTTGTCCAGGATTTTCTCTCACAAACAGCACTGCACCTAGCCACAGGTTGAGTGTGGTATTGCAGCTCAGCCCCATTCCCTTCAATGGAGCTGAGCTGCAATACCTGACACAACCCATGGACAGGTGTGAGAAAGCAGCCATGTTTTTCTAATCCTGGACAACCCCTTTAAATATGATGAGAAGTTGAAACAATGTAACTGTATGTAGATGTTACTTCTTACACTGAATCTATAAGAAACCAACCCATCCAGTCTGCAGTGTGTGAACCGGGCCCTGTGTGCTTTACCTGTACCTGCTGCAAGACCAAAAGGATGCACCGCAAAACCGCGGTATACGCTGCTGGTACGTGTACGGGCGCCCCGAGGACTAATGTGTTTATTTAAGGTGGAAATGCTCATCAGGCAAAAGCAACCTCATCTGCAAGATAAAACGAATGTATTAATCCCTATATAGGGGCTGGCGGCGAATACGCCTCATACAAGGAGAACGGGAAATGGGAAGGGTCCAAAACATACAGTTAATGCACTTAATTACCATGTATGACATAACGCTACCTTAATTATCCTGTAGACATAAGTTACTGTAACCTGCTGGTTATAAAACTGCCCATTGAAGCAACAATAGCAGCGATCCGACCGGAAAACGATGCGTCAGGGAGATATACCTATAATCCGCTCTGGTTGTTACAGATATAGGACTATGGCTTAGCTGCATTGTCTATTGTCATGTCCTGTCGGCTGCTGCTTTATTCACCATGCTTTAGGGCTCATGCACACGACCCAATTCATTTGAATGGGGTCCGCGATTCGCATCCGACGGTGCATGCACTACTTTTTTGCAATGCGGAGGCACGGACAGAAGCCCCACGGAACACTACATAGTGTTTCTGTGGGGTTCCGTGCCTCTATTCCACACTGACCTTCCGGATTGTGGACCCATTCAAGTGATCCATGATGTAGTGCCAGAACGGCCGGGGCCCGTATTTTGCAGACCCTCAGATTGCGGGCCGCAATACGGGCCCGGACAGCACACGGTCGTGTGCATAAGCCCTTACACTGCACCTCTGCAAGCCATGATCTATCCTCAGGATAAGGCCTCTTGCACACGGCTGTTGTGGTTACGTTCCACAATTTGCGGTCCCCAATGCACGGGCAACGTGCATTGGGACAGATCCAGACAGATTCAACTTGAATGGGTCTGTGATCCGTCCTTTTCGCAAAAAGATAGAGCAAGTTCTATTTTTTTGCGGAACGAAAGCACGGATCGGAACCCCACGGAAGCACTCCGTGGGGTTCCGTGCTTCCGTTCCGTACCGCATCTGAGGATTTGCGGACCGCAATACGGCCACAGGAGCACAACGGCGGTGTGCAAGAGGCCTAAGGCCTCATGCACATGAACTTATTTTCTTTTCCTGTCTGTCCCGTACTTTTGCGGACCGTATGCGGAACCATTCTTTTCAAAAGGTCTGAAAAAAATAACTGAAGTTACTCCGTGTGCATTCCATTTCCGTATGTCCGTATTTCTGTTCCACAAAAAAATAGAACATGTCCTATTATTGTCTGCATTACGAACAAGGATAAGACTGTTCTATTAGGGGCCAGCTGTTCCGTTCCGCAAAATATGGAATGCACATGGGTGTCATCCGTATTTTTTGCGGGCCGCAAAATACATATGGTCATGTAAATGAGATCTAAGTCATCAATGCCAGATCAGTGGGGGTCTGACTGCTGCCTTTTCATCTTATACCAAGCAGAGCGCCGTACGTTGTATAGTGGCTGTGCTGGGTATTGCAGCTGATTTCCTTTTACTTGAACTGATGGACGCGATATGACAGGCTGAGGAAGAGGACACAGGGCACCGCAGCCCCTTCCAAAAAACGATTGATGGGGTGCCTGGAATCGGACCCCCACCAAACAGGCAATGATGACCTGGAAGACCCCTTTAAGGCATCATGCACACGACCATAGCAGGTCTTGCAGCGTCTCACTGATGCGTGTATAAGTGGTCCCCTTAAATTTCTGTATATGTGTTTAATGTATTATATTTCCTTAAAGGGTTTCTACCACTTGAATATCACATATTTGGTGTTCAGACACTAGCGATTCGCTAGTGTCTGTTCTTGCCTACAAGCTAATTATCACATTAATCCGGGCTGCCGATACCTCAAAAAAAGCACTTATATCTTTATGCAAATGAGCCTCTAGGTGCTATGCAGGCGTTTTTCTAAGCACCTAGAGGCTCCGTCTACCTTGCATTTTGCCGCCCTGCGCCTCGCTCCAGCACGCCCATCTCTCACTGTAATCGATCCTCCCCCTGCTTCAGCCTTCCGAAATCCCGCGCCTGCGCCGTCCGTCGCGGCATTCGGAGGCATTCGGCGCAGGCGCAGTCAATGTCTAACCGCTTGCTGCTGGGCTTCGTCTGTCCCACGGAGCTCTGTGACGTCATCGGCGCAGGCGCAGTTGAAATGTCTGAGCAGGGAGCGGTCAGACATTGACTGCGCCTGCGCCGAATGCCTCCGAATGCCGCGACGGACGGCGCAGGCGCGGGATTTCGGAAGGCTGAAGCAGGGGGAGGATCGATTACAGTGAGAGATGGGCGTGCTGGAGCGAGGCGCAGGGCGGCAAAATGCAAGGTAGACGGAGCCTCTAGGTGCTTAGAAAAACGCCTGCATAGCACCTAGAGGCTCATTTGCATAAAGATATAAGTGCTTTTTTTGAGGTATCGGCAGCCCGGATTAATGTGATAATTAGCTTGTAGGCAAGAACAGACACTAGCGAATCGCTAGTGTCTGAACACCAAATATGTGATATTCAAGTGGTAGAAACCCTTTAATTCAGGCTGGCATTGTCATTGCATTTATTTGCCCTTAGGTGGTGCTGGAGCCACATATTATATATAACTTGGGGGGTGTTATAATAAAGAAGTAGTAGGAGAGTGTGGAGGAAGTATGTAGAAAGGAAACAGAGAGGAGAAGCTAGTGTCTGGAGGAGCAGAGCAAGCTTAGTCCCTTTCTTTCCTCTGGGCCCTGATCAAGCCTGGAGAGGACAGACCAAGTAGTCACAGCAGCCCAGCACAGACAAGTGAGTCTATGTACGAATATAGAGTAAGTCTAGTGAAGATTAGAGCTGAGTCTAGCCAAGGGACTTCACAAGCACCAGTGACCAGGAGGAACTTAAAGGTACCTTGAAACAACTGCGCAGAATTATCCTTTTTCACTAAATGCCTTCTGGGACATAGTGAACCTGAATACCTCAGGAGAGCATCCTGCATAAAAATAATGTAGCAGAGAGTTTGCCTGCCACGAGGGAGAACGCCCTTATTGGATTGCTCAATATAAAAGTAAGGACGCCATTATATTCAGTACCTGAGTGCTAGAGATTGGACTTAAAGTAGAACTATCTAAGAAGAGAACTTTTGTCTTGCCTTTAATGTAACAGCCTTAGGAAAACTCCTCACCTGACAATTGCCAGACCTGTTGTAAGGATTACATCTAAACTAATTTCGGAATAATCCTTTATGCCATGCAAGTGCACTGTACCGATGAACTGTACCAATGGTCCTGAGACATTTGATTTAAGTAAATCTTCAACTGTTTTACTACAACTGAATCCTCATCCTTTCTACTACCCTTAACATTTGCACCTTATTGCGCTGGCGTCACGAACACAGGAGCCCAGCCACCAAAGCACCTTAGACACCTATACCATCAAGGACACCTCAACTTCCATCTGGCTGATATTCCCTGCAACAGAGAGGGAGTGCCCGGAGGATTTAGTCCTGTCCTTCCCTCCACTGCATTGCCGGCCCAGGGAGGCTCTGCTAACAGTGAGTAAATGAATTACTACCCCCATCGACCCACCGTAACTCATGTGTTGCCCCTGCAGTCCGGTGGGTTCAGGTCCATACCCGTATTGCGGCCCGCCATCAGCGGGTCTGCAATACACGTTCACCAACCGTGTGTAACACCGTATGACGGGTGCGGACCCATTTACTAAGCAATCCGGAAGATACCGTGTGGAGCATAACGGAGGCACGGACCGGAAGCACTATGAAATGCTTCAGTGGGTTTTCTGTCTGTGCATGCACTACCTTTTTGCAGCGCGGACCGTCTGATGCGGATCGCGGACCCCATTCAATTGATTGGGTCCGCGTCCGAAGACAGCGGGCACACGGTTGGTGCCTGTGCATTGCGGACCACAATTTGCGGTCTGCAGCATGGGCACGGCTGGCACATGATTGTGTGCATGAGGCCTAAGAGATGCATGCTAGATCAGGCTGTCAGATTTCAACACGCCCAATCCGATTTGACTTGATAGTTTTTTCCGCGGCTAAACCCACACAGTGTGCACGTGCTTTCCAAATACCCCATATTATAGGACACTTTCATCCATGCCCCATCCAGGAGCCCCCTCAAATTCACCTAGAATTACCCCATTCATGCATGAGCTTTTGAGGTCCAGTTCATGGGACAGATGGCCCCTGCAGATGGGGTTGTTGGAGGATATGTTTGGCGTCTGCGTCACAGCATGTAGCGGGTGACGTCTCAGCATTCAGCATGGTGGCACCTAAGTCGCCATCTGAAGCCTAAATGTACCTGGTTACTTTATAATTCTGCTTCATTAGAACACAGGTAGTGACTCCATCTTAGGAAACTCGTCTGCTGGAGTATAAGGTTCTCCTCTCCCATCAGTGGCTTATATAGCTGCCTTGTCCGCCATGCTTTGCACTGCAGTACTTCTTATTCAGATAGCATAAAGTCAATGCACAGACAAATAATTTCCATTTCAGAATGATTATAAAGTACAAATATCAAAACCACAGGTGAGAAAACACAGACCCTGGGCAATGAGCCCATAACGGGTGTAGGTTGTGTTCTGTAACTCCCATAGACTTGAATGGAGAGAGCTCGACACGTGCGCGGCCTTCTCTATATATTCATTCTCCGCCTGGGTGCAGAGTCAGAATCCCCCCTGGGTCTTAGAGGTGGGACCCTTCCCTATCGGGCATTCATGGCATAGGAAATGAAGATGGGAAAAGACGGCGAAATAAAAGTGAACCCGCATTTTAAATCCCTCATTAGGAATTAAGCCTCGTCAATGAGTGACACTCCTTTGGATGTTGGGATGAAAGCTTCGCCTACATGTTGCCCGTAACACCCCAGGGAAGAAGCACAAAGTCTCCCTTTGTATGTCAGATCATAGATGCTTGAGTCAGAGAGCTCTGCAAACACTGACACACACCGACTCTCAGCCGCTGCCTGTCCGGAGCGCTGTTCAGACAGGTGGCCTTAGACGGGAACACGACAGGTTTCGCTCCCATCCCTGGGATGGGTTCGTCCTACACAGCGCAGCGCTGCCAAGTCTCCAACAATAGAATGGAGAAATCCGATACAAAGTCTCCTGGCGGCGATCGCCAGCGCTGGCTCCATAGGACGAGGCTGGATCTTTACATTGTACAATGTAACACTACAGACGGTGCGTTCTTCCGCATCACTTTGACATGTCCTTGTTTGCCAGATGGTTTTGTGTAAAGGCATCTGCCTGTGAAACCTCGTCGGACCCCGCTCCCTGCTCTGTCGCTATTTATCCTGCAACTAAACCTGACACATTGAACTGGATACGCCGGGTGGAGGATAAAGCCGTAATCCTCCGGCGGTACTACACCTTTATTTACATAGACGTTGTCAACCGGATGATATTCTCATACAGCCCAAAGCGGGTTCGCCACCAAACGCCGCGTATAGAGAATGAGCTATACAGACATACACTACATACGTGTAAATAAATGTCATTAAATGGGTTGTCTGGTCCAGACATATCTTCATCTTCAACCCCCCCCCCCTTCCGAACATCTCATTCTCTGTAGCTCTGCGCTGAATTGCACAGGGCCAAGGCTTTTTTAGGAGATCCGGTGACATCACGGGCTTTCCATAGGGACTGCTAGGTGGAGGCTTCTGCCTAGCAGTGAGCTCGGTGATGTCACTGGCACTAATGGGCTGGCTTTAGGGCAGTTCTAAAGCCCACCCATCGGAGCCGGTGATGTCACCAAATACACTGCTGGGCGGAAGCTCCAACAGGTGCAAATCTTTCCCTTAGGGCTCATGCATACGACCGTTGTTGTTTTGCGGTCCGTTTTTCATGGATCAGTTGTTCCATAGCTAAGGTTTTTTTTCTCTCTGATTTAAGTACTCTTCCGTTCCGTTATTCCACAAAACATATCCGTATGGTTTCTGTTTTTTGCGGATCGGAAACGGAAACAGTAACTTATTAATCACCAAACACATGAGCAATATGGGCTGGGCATAGCATTTCTACAGTATGGATCCGCAAAATACGGATGTGTTCCGTGTGCGTTCCGTATTTTTGGCGGACCCATTGACTTGAATGGGGCCTCGGACCATGATTTGTGGACAATAATAGGACATGCACTACTTTTTTGCAGAACGGAAATACAGAAATGGAATGCACACGGAGTACCCTGCGTTGTTTTTGCGGTTCCATTGAAGTGAATCGTTCTGCATACGGCCTGCAAAAGAAAAACGGAACCAAAGCGGAAAGAAAATACATTCGTGTGCATGAGCCCTTATACCTTATCTCTGAGTCGGCTTCACTCCTGGTTTTGGCTCACAATAACCGGTAGAAATAACTGTGTGAACTGGGCCTAAGCTTGTTGACGGATCTTCAACCAGAGACTCCGTTTCTCCCTTACAAGCGATCTGATGACACTTACTTCTCTTTAGCAAGAGTTTTGCTCTAGTTCTAGAGTCCTGTGAGCCCAGGAGCAAACTTTAGTCCAGCTTCAGCACGCCCGAATATAGTCAGCCCCCAGAGCCCCAACTCTGCCATGCTTTATTATTACTGCAATTCCAAAAAGAGAAAAACAAAACATGGATCGCACAACCGCACAACCGCACAACCGCACAACCACAAGGTCTGCATCGATCTGTTGCTTGCAGTATATTAACTTGTACTGTAAAAAAAAAAACATTTTCCAAACTCTGGTTCGGTTCCAAGTGGTACCTTAGAAACGAACCTGAGTTCGGGAAATGTTTTTTTACAGTACAAATTTATTTATGAAGTTATTGCGCGAAGTCTTGCGATAACTTCGGCTCATCGGAGCCAATACATTCTAATACTGTACGGAGCTCGTGAACAAAGTCTTATGCGAATCGTCTCTGGATGTTTCATCCGAAGTCGATTCGCTCATCCCTAATTCTGGCCCATTTGTTCCAGCTCTCTCTATACAAAGGCTGATGCGGGAGGAGTGGATGCATTTCCTTTCTTCTTCCTGAAGACAAGTAAAGTTGAGTGTGATAAAAGATGTCGGTGGCCTCCCTCCCTGCCAGCGGCGCCCTGTTCTCACGCTGAGAGGATGGGTGTCACAGCAGCTTTTCTAAGGACGGCATGACGATGCTGACTGAAGACAATAAGCCCACAACACAACAAGCACGCCTGGAGGAAGAGGCTTCTGGAACAAGTGACAGGACAGGGGACCCATTCATTTCTATCGGGCCGCGAAAAATCCACGTGCCATCCGCATCTGTGTGTGTCCCGCAAGTGGTAGAACATGTCCTATTCTTGTCCATTTTGCGGACAAGAATAGGCATTTCTACTACTGCGTCCAGCGCGCAGCCTGTATCCGTATTTTGCAGATTCGTGGTTTGCAGACCACAAGATACATATCAATGTGTGCGTGTAGCCTTATGTAGACGTCACTACCTCTGATTATCCCCTACTTGGCATTTCTTGTCTAAAGTCTTTCTGCTCCTTTGAAGCAAAGTTAAAGGGTTAAACCATCTCAGACATTGATGGCATATCGCTAGGACATGGCCCCCCAAAGTAAAGCACAGCACGAGCACGGCCAGCCTCCATTCACCGGTATTCCAATAGCAGTGAATGAAGAGGGCGCTGTGCATGCGCGGTGCGCTGCCCTTCACTTAGGGGGCCACTCTCTGCAGGTCCCATAGAAGTCAATGTAGAGTGCACAGCCACCTCTCCATTCATCCCCATAGGACTGCTGGAAAAAGCCGAGCCAGCATTCGCCTAATTTCAGAACTCACTGTCCTTTATTTTGGGGGGATAGGAGCAGGTCCCAGAGGTGGTACCTGTCTGATATCATAGCGATCTGCCATCATTGTCTGAGATGAGACAATCTCTTTAAGATCAGTTCACTCTATTGACTGCGTTGGGGGTCATTTACTTACAGTGCTAGGCCAATTTGTTGCATGCACATTTTTGCGCCGTCCGGGGCCGACTAATCAGCCCCCTGCACATTCACAAACCTTTACGCCATTTCTAGGCAGAAACGCTGTCTATAAACTGCTCCAACCAGCGCACACTGCTTGAGGATGCGCCAAATTTTTGTGCAGAGGCTGGTCGTCGGAAATCCACTTGGTGACTCAATAAAAAGGTATTTTGATAGTGAGAAGTTATCCTGTCTACAGGATAGGGAATAATTATTATATCAGGGGTCCTACCTCTGGGTCCCCCCAGATCAGGAGAACAGGGACACAAGACCCCCAAAAGAGAGAATGCCCCGTGCCTCCTGTCCCTGCACTAAGCATAACCAAGAGTATAATCTTTTCCAGAGTGCTCCTTTAAGGTTGCGTTCACATCACCGTTATTTTTCCGTTCTTCTGAACCTTCAGAAGAACAGAAAAATAAAGAAAAAATGGATCCCGTTAAAAAAACGGATCCTGTGCATCATTATGCACATTTGGCATCCGTTTGAGCCATTTCCATTTGAGATCCGTTATTTTAGATGGAAAAAGAAAAATTCCTGCTTGCACAGGAAAAATAACAATGATGTGAACTCAGCCTTAGGGTCCATTCACACGTCCGCAATTTCGTTCCGCATTTTGCGGAACGGAATTGCGGACCCATTCATTTCTATGGGGCAGCGCGATGTGCTGCCCGGATCTGAAATTGCGGATCCGCACTTCCGAGTACGCAATTCCGTTCCTGAAAAAAAAAAAGTCCGGACAAGAATAGGCATTTTCTATTAAGTGCCGGCGATATGTGGTCCGCAAAATGCGGAACGCACATCGCCGATGTCCGTGTTTTGCGGATTTGTGGATCTGCAAAACACACACGGACGTGTGAATGGACCCTAAAGGCCTCATGCACGCGAACGTATTTTGTTTCCATGTCTGTTCCGTTTTTTTTGCGGATAGGATGCAGACCAATTCATTTCAATGAGTCCGCAAAAAATGTGTGCTATCCACATCCGTCTATCCATTCTGTAGCCCTGCAAAAAAAATATAACATGTCCTATTCTTGTCCGTTTTAGGCATTGTCACAATGGATCTGCAAAAAAAACGGATGGCATATGGATGTCATCCGTTTTTTTTTTTTTGCGGACTGCAAAACACATAGGGTCGTGTGCATGTAGCCTAAGGCTACATGTATACGACTGTGCTGTGTTTTGCGGTCTGCAAAACACGGATGCCGCCCATGTGCTTTCCGCAGTTTACGGAATGGAATGAGCCGTCCATAATAGAAATGACTATGGAAAAGAATAGGACAGATTTTTTGTTTTTTGTGGGGCCACGGAAAAGATCTATGGATGCGGACAGCACACGGAGTGCTGTCCCCATGTTTTGCGGCCCCATTGAAGTGAATGGGTCCGCATCCGAGCCGCAAAAACTGCGGCTCGGATGCAGTCCAAACAACGGTCATGTGAATGAGGCCTAATAAACATCAGAATCTGTTTGCAGTCTGCTCAGCATTAGGAAACATTGGAGAAAGTGGGGGTCATTTACAAAGACTGGCATTTTACGCTGGTCTTTACCTCCTCCCTGCGCTGCTGGAGGATGCAACTAATTTATGACGAAGCGCACGCGGCATTATAAATTAGACGCATCCTCTGGCAGTCCGTGCTCCTGGAGTAAAAACTATTCCCCTCCCTGAGTGAAGTCGTTTTCCGCCAACATTTATGCTGGGGCCGATGTTCTCCCGTCACAAATAGCAAGAATGGTGTAAAAATGCCCATTCAACAATATTTAAAAAGTTTCAAAAAGGGGTCTCTGCCATAACGATGTTAGTAATTGACCCCCATTGTTTCCAAAACAAGGTACTGACAAAGTGTCGCTGCCCGAGCGTCAGGTCTTGTAAGCCTGGTCTTCAGAAGAGAGGACAAGAGATGCGTCGCCCTGGAAGACAGACCTGAATGGACAGGTGGAGGATCTGAGAGACCTGCTCAACCTGCGAGAGCACCTCGTGTGCGAAACGCCAGGTGCTCGACTGTAAATACCGGCTGATTATCATCCAGGAGAAAAAAGGTACTTGGGTGGAAGAGGGGTAATCACTGGCTCCTTTGAAGGAGTTAATTACTGTTTGATGTAGCAAAGTTCTGTGAAATCGCACCCATCCCTAATACAAGGTCCGCACCATTGAAAGCAACTTTGTATAAAAGTGAAACATTTATTGCGCCGCCCTCGTGTTAGTGAATTACGGAGATTTGCCTTCCAGCGGTCGTCTTCATGGCGGAAGCTATGGGCGCAGGTGTACATGTGAGCAGTGCTGCTTTTTCTTAGGCCCCATTTACACTACAAATTCATTTCAATGGGGCCACAAATAATGCGGACAGCACGCCGTGTGACGTCAGCATCCGTATGACAATCCGCAACCCCGCAAAAAAGATAGAACATCATATTCTTGTCCATTCTGTTACAATGGGTCTGCAAAAAAAGAAAAAAAAGTATTTTTTCCGGATCCGCATTTTGCCACCAAAAAATAATTCTTGAGGGTTTGTTCACACATAGCAGATATGCTGCAGATTTTCAGCTGTATCCGTCAGTTCCATAGAAGTGGACCGACATGCGCCCTAGCGGAACTTGGGGACCCCTTGCTCCATGGATCGGTGGGGGTCCTAGCAGTCAAACCTCCCACCATCCGATATTCCTGTGGATAGGTGATAAGAATTCTAAAGTGTTTCCTAAGGATAAAGTTCTTGAAAATCTAAGTTTGCTGTCAGTGAGTGGAAACATGATGGATACTTCTCACAGCTGTTGGTTTGCGATCCGTTGTGATCTCCGTGCTCAACCTGCGGCCCTCCAGCTGTTGCAAAACTACAACTCCCATCATTCCCAGACAGCCTACAGCAGTGATGGCTAACCTTGGCACTCCAGCTGGGGTGAAACTACGACTCCCAGCATGCTCAATTTATTTCTATAGAGTTCTGAGAGCAACCAAGCAAGGGGTACATCTTGGGAGTTGTAGTTTTACCACAGCTGGAGTGCCAAGGTTAGCCATCACTGGCCTACAGCTTTCAGCCTACAGAAGGGCATGGTGGGAGTTGTAGTTTTACAACAGCTGGAGAGCCGCAGGTTGAGCATCCCTGCCCTACATTATAGTAAATTATCAAGTCCGGATGGAGATCGGTGAGCTGCTGTCATCAAAGGAATGAACGCAGCAGCGGGAGAGGATTGGGCTGATCTTCTAGAGGCAGCGACCTGTCCGCTCGTGCAATGATGTTAGTGAGGACAGGACTGTATAGTAGAAGGAGCAGGGTGAGAGCAGCACAGAGTATTTCAGGTGTGTCGATTCTTTGAGTGGGCACACACTCAGACCTCCTTGACATGTCCATGTCCTTGATGACATCCATGACAAGAAGGTCAGTGGGTCGTCTATAAAGATATCTGTGAAGCCAAGTGTAGTAATTTTTTGCCCTCCGTGTGTCATGATGGGTATTCTACAGACATTGCTAAATATTTTCCAGAGCATCTCCTACCAATATATATCTATAGACGGGCACTCTTCACTGGAACCATCCAGGGACAACGGTTGCGTCTTTTATACAAATATTTATTAATTCACAATATCTAGAAATACAAATAGTAATATATATAAAATAACTAAAATATTTAAATAGAATAACATAAACCACATTTAAGGTCAAAATCTCACTTTTGGCTATATATGTGATGGATCCAATAGATCTAATAGATCCCTTTTCCTTCTCCTTGGGACTATGATAATGATCCGTGGCGTATGCGGTTATTCTCTGTCACGTATATCGTGAATAATGCGATTCATAGTATGCGCTGTAACCATTTATTCTGATGGTGATGTCTCTCTGATTTTGGGCCATACGGCCGACACTTGTCGCACATATAGATATATTGTCTGTTCAGTGCAGGGAATTGGTTTGCGTTTTATATTATGTTAGAAGTTCTTCTATGTCCCTATTCAGTTGTTTTTTCCATTCATCTTCATGTTGGTGCTAATTCCTCTTTGACTATACATTCCTATCAGTAATCCATGTTATGTACTCACTGGTAGTATAATGCTCAGCGACCGTGGCGTCCCACGTGGTAGCAGACGAGCTCACCTCTGCCTCCGCAGCTCCGTGTTCAGTGTAAGTGGTACTACCTGCCTTGCAGTCGTGGCCGCTCGATCTCAGCATCTCACGTGGTGCCGCTGTTCAACCTCGGTGTCCCACGTGATGCAGCACGCTGTATTCAAGTTGCCCGAGCTTCTATAAAATAATGCTTGTATTGTCCGTGGAGCGATCCACACTCTTAAGGCTCATGCACACGAACGTATTTTCTTTCTGTGTCCGCTCCGTTTTTTTTTTGGGACCGTATGAGAGGATTGGGCTGATTGGCTGACAGAGACTAACCGCGTACGCAACAGATCATTATTATAGTCCCACAGGGATATTGATGTGGAAAGGAGAAGGGATCTACAGTCCTGATCAAAAGTTTAAGACCACTTGAAAAATGGCAAAAAATCATATTTTCCATTGTTGAATCTTAACAAGGTTCCAAGTAGAGCTTCAACATGCAACAAGAAGAAATGGGAGGGAGACAAAACATTTTTTGAGCATTCAATTAATTGAAAATAACGAATAACCTGAAACAGGCTGTTTTTCAGCTGATCCCAATTTTAGGACCACATGCCTTTAAAAGGCCAAATCTGTGCAAAGATGTGGATTCATTGTCATTTTGTCACACGTTGTGATGGCAAAGGCACGTGTCGGGTTGTTGAACTGCATAAGCAGGGTATCTCACAGCGCGCCATCGCTGCTGAGGTGGGACGCAGTAAGACAGTCATTTGGAATTTCTTAAATGATCCTGAGGGTTATGGAACAAAAAAGTCAAGTGGAAGACTCCAAAAAATTTCATCAGCCCTGAGCCGGAGGATCCAATTGGCTGTCCGTCAAGACACTGGACGATCCTCGACCCAAAATAAAGCCCTTACTGGTGCTGACTGCAGCCCCATAACCATCAGACGGCATCTGAGACTGAAGAGCTTCAAAACAAAAAACGTCTTCAAAGACCTCGTCTCCTTGAACGCCACAGAACTGCTCATTTGGACTTTGCAAGAGAGCACCAAACATGGGACATTCAAAGGTGGAAGAAAGTTTTATTCTCTGATGAGAAAAAAATTTAACCTTGATGGTCCTGATGGTTTCCAACGTTACTGGCATGACAAGCAGATCCCACCTGAGATGTTTTCTACGCGCCACAGTGGAGGGGGCGCCATAATGGTCTGGGGTGGTTTTTCCTTCAGTGGAACAATGGAGCTTCAGGAAGTGCAGGGGCGTCAAACGGCCGCTGGCTATGTCCATGTGCAGAGGGCATTCCTCATGACTGAGGGCCCTCGTCTGTGTGGTAAAGACTGGGTTTTTCAACAGGACAACGCTACAATACACAATGCCCGCAGGACAAGGGACTTCTTCCAGGAGAATAACATCACACTTTCGGCCCATCCTGCGTGTTCCCCTGATCTAAATCCACTTGAGAACCTTTGGGGATGGATGGCAAGGGAAGTTTACAAAAATGGACAACAGTTCCAGACAGTAGATGGCCTTCGTGTGGCCGTCTTCACCACTTGGAGAAATGTTCCAACTCACCTCATGGAAACGCTTGCATCAAGCATGCCGAAACGAATGGAAGTGATAAACAATAACGACGGAGCTGCTCATTACTGAGTTCATGTTTGGAAGTTGGATTTCTGTTTTGGGGGGTTTTAGTTGTTTTTTTGGAGGTGTGGTCCTAAACTTTTGATCAGCTGAAAAACAGCCTGTTTCAGTTTATTCGTTGTTTTCATTAAATTGAATGCGCAAATTTTTTTTTGTCTCACTCCCATTTCTTCCTGTTGCATGTTGAAGCTCTACTTGGAACCTTGTTAAGATCCAGCCATGCTAAATAGGATTGCTTGCCATTTTTCAAGTGGTCTTAAACTTTTGATCAGGACTGTATATACCTATTGGATCTCATACATAAATAGCCAAAAGTGAGATTTGGACCTTAAATGTGGTTTATGTTATTCTATTTTAATATTTTAGTTATTTTATATATATTGCTATTTGTATTTCTAGATGTTGTGAATTAATAAATATTTGTATATAAGAGACACAACTGTTGTCCCTGGATGGTTCCAAGTGAAGAGTGCCCGTCTATAGTGATATGTATTATATTTTAGTGATTTGTGCAGACAGAGCACCATTTCTTAGAGCAGGCAAGATGGTGTGCCGCGAAAATATAATTATAATTTACTCATCTCCTACCAATAGTCTGTGAAAATCACTAATGGGACCCAAACCCGTTTTGTGTCAGTGGTTGTCCTGGAGGAATCCGTAATCACAGACAAAAAATAGGACATGCTTCCGGGGTGTCACCACAGAACCACGATCTGTGGAAAACCACTAATGTGTGAAGACGCACATTAAAGTCAATGGATACGTGAGCGGTCTGTGGAGACCACTCACAATGCACATCTGATTCACTGGAATATTGTCCATTCAGACGAACGTAAGCGCTCTGTGCCTGCGCTGTGGACCACAAATTGTGGTCCACAATGCACAGGCACCAGCCTTGCGCACTCCGTTTGCAGATTGGGACCCATTGACTTGAATGAGTCCGCGATCTGGAAGATACGGCAAAAGATAGGACATGTCCTATCTTTTGCAATGCAGAGGCACAGACTCGAAAGCCCACAGAAGCGCTTTCGAGCACCACGGAGTGCACACAGCCGGTGCCTGTATATTGCGGACCCGCCGTTTCAGTCCACAATACGGGGCATGGAGCCTTTACGGTAGTCTTAATGGACTCATAGGAAAGACTCTTAAAGGGAACCTGTCACCGGGATTTTGTGTATAGAGCTGAGGACATGGGCTGCTAGATGGCCACTAGCACATCCGCAATACCCAGTCCCCATAGCTCTGTGTGCTTTTATTGTGTAAAAAAAAATGATTTGATACATATGCAAATTAACCTGAGATGAGTCCTGTCTCTGACTCCTGTACAGGACTCATCTCAGGATAATTTGAATATGTATCAAATCTGGTTTTTTTTTCACAATAAAAGCACACAGAGCTATGGGGACTGAGTATTGCGGATGTGCTAGCGGCCATCTAGCAGCCCATGTCCTCAGCTCTATACACAAAATCCAGGTGACAGGTTCCCTTTAGGGCCGCTTCACACGAGCGGATGCCGTGCGCGGCATCCGCTCCGTGAAAGAGTGCCAAGACCCACTGCAGACTGCAGAGGCACGGAGCAGTAACATGACTGTTAATGCTCCGTGCCTCTCTGTGATCTCTTTACTACGAAATCACAGTGACAACTGTGATTTCGTAGTAAAGAGATCACAGAGAGGCACGGAGCATTAACAGTCATGTTACTGCTCCGTGCCTCTGCAGTCTGCAGCGGGTCTTGGCACTCTTTCACGGAGCGGATGCCACGCACGGCATCCGCTCGTGTGAAGCGGCCCTTAAGGCGGCCATGCACATAGAATAGTTGTTTTTGCAGCATGGATTTTTGTAAGCCCCTTTTAAATGTATGGGTCACACCAAAAATTCAACAAATTCTATAAATCTGCTGCGTGTGAATTCGCTCAAAGAGCCCGGGTACGGTCACACGCACAGTCCGGTTTCTATATGCAGTTTTGGAAGCCAAAATCAGAAGTGGATCATAAAATGAGAGAAAGTATAAAAGTATTCTTTTTTTTTTTTATTCACTCTCGGTTTTGGTGTCTAAAACTGCATCAAAATACCTGACAGTGTGGCCGTACCCTAAACCGGAAGTGCAACCGGAAGTGCAATAACCAGAGGGGCCAAAAACATTGACATTTCCAAACCAAATTTTATTTTGACGACATTTGACAAGAAAATAACTTACAATATAATAACAGTATAATATATCTACATGTACAAACAACACAATCAGGGTCTGTATATACAATGTATCACGCCTCGCCCTCGCTATGGTGTAGGTCAGGAGGGGTTTCCAGGACTCATCTGTATAATGTACAGGAACGGGGAGAATCTGGGGTTGGTTAGAATCCTCCGGCGCAGGTTCGGTCAGTGTATTCAGTAGAAGTTCACTTTTTTTAGGCGATGAAATATTCATCGTGGTTTACCTCTGGTTTATTAGAACATGAATTATTGTGCAGTCTTACGCACTCTGCACGAACCTCTGCGTCCCCGGGACTTCAGTGACACTAAGTGTCCTTTAATTCCAGATCGTTGCATTGACATATTGGAAGAGATACAGATGTAGCAATATTTACCTTAACGCAACAATAGCCATTGAAAAAGTCAAGTTGCAAGTTTGTATTTAAAAAATGTCTGATTAAACTTTGCTTCATTTGTATCATGCTCCCTTAGGCCTCTTGCACACGAACGCGTGCGCCCCGTTGCCGAATTGCGGACCCGCAATACACGGGTGCCATTCCGTGGGCATTCCGCATCACGGATGCGGACCCCTTTACTTCAATGGGTCCGCAAATACGGAGATGCGGAATGGTGCGGAACGGAAGCACGGAACTTCCCGTCCCGTACTTCCGTTCCGCAAAACGATAGAACATGTCCTATCTTTTTGCGGAAATGGCCAGATCGCGGACCCATTAAAGTGAATGGGTCCGCGATCCACTGCGGCTGCCCGATGGACGGTGTTCGTGCTTTGCAGCCCGCATTTTGCACAAGCGTTCGTGTGCAAGAAGCCTTAAAGGGACACATCTACAGTCTATCTAATCTCCATTTGCGGGGCAGATATATGCAGTCTATTGTTCTCTGTTATCAGCCATGGGAAGGGGCTGTATAATGGCATAAGTGACAGAATTTCATTTACATCCCTGCCCCCCATGATCCCAGTGCTGAGAAGCTCTGATACCTTTTCACTCATATGTGACTGATATCAGCTGCTCCTGTTACAATGTTGCAATTTTGTATCCTCACTTAACCCCTAATCGTCTGTCCTATCTGAATATTCTTTGCTGGCGTCTATAGTCATTATGGGACGGTGAGTTTTCCCTTATGCCTCATGCACCTGACGCATCCGTACTGCCGTCCGCAAACTGGATCCGCAAACCACAGATACCTTCCGCGTGCAATCCGCCTTTTTCTCACTCCCATCACTGCAAATGACTATTCTTGTCCACAAGAACAGGACATGTTCTATAATTTGTGGACCAGACACACGGATCTCATTGGCCGTTGCTTGTTTTTTTTTTGCGGACCCATAGAAATGAATGGGATCCTGTGCAATCTGCAAAGAAATGCGGATCAGACATACAGTCGTACGCATGAGGCCTTACCCACTCAATACAACTTTGTGCCCATAGGGGGCAGTATAATAGTAATATAGGTATTCATTTTTGTTATGTTTGTAAGTGACAACCCCTCTTGAGAGTCAGAAGTGTGGTCAGATCAGTTGTCACCACTTCCTTTCCCGCCCAGTGAGCACAAAACAATGCTCCTCCCAGAGGCGAGATGAAATCTGCGCCCCGTCCAGGAAGCCTCCGGCAAAAGCGAATATTTTTATTTTTCTTTAATCTAAAACTTCGGAAGATTTACTGATTCACGGACACAAGTGTCGCTGGAATTACACGTCAATTAACCCTTTATTATCATTAACCCCTTTATTATCATCCAGTCCCATAGCATACACCTAAGGGCTCATACAGACGGCCGTATGCTGTCTGCAAAAATGTGGATCTTTTTTTTTTTGCTAATTAGATGCGGACACATTCACTTCTATGTTCTACGGCTCCGCAAAACAAATAAAACATGTCCTATCCTTGTCAGACAAAATCAGGATGTAGCCCCATTGAAATGGGTCCGCAAAAATGCGGAATGGAATCCGTTTTTTTGTGGACATGCTGAACTGTCCACAAAAAAATACAACAGATCCGCATTTTTTGCAGACAGCATACGGGCATCTGAATAAGCCCTAAAGAGGAACAAATCATTTCTCCAGATTTGGGTCATAATTTGCAGATTTTCTCATTAGTAAAACCAAAATTTCATGAATTCTTTAATCCTTTGTATTCTACTAGTGAATCCGGCGCCAGTCATTCTTTAATGGGTTTTTACGGTCTTATGTAAATGTAGATAAAAAAATGTGTAAAGGAAAGTTCTGCGACTTTCTAGCAGACTTGTCAGATTCGGCATTGTTTTCAAGATCTCTGCTTGCTGTGGGAACATTTTTGTTTATAACTAGGGGTGAGCGAATCGCGATCCAAGATCCGAAGTTGATTTGTTCCCCAACTTCGTTTTAATGCATTACGAGACCTGTCTGTGGTCGTACGCTAATACTTCTGACAACTAGGGGAATTGATGCAATTGTATCTAATCTAGAAAATCCTCTGGGAGCCAAACAGTCTGGTCTCAGTCTGGTACATTTTGCCTGCACTGATACATTGTAACAAACTATCAGCACAGGGTGAGAGATGTGTTCTGCTGAGGCATTTAGCTCACGGAGGATTGGCTAGGCTGGAAGCAACTGCACAACAAAGCCTCAGCTATGAGAAGTATTAGGTCTGACAGCAAGCAGAGATCTAAAAAATTCTACAGGATTGAAGCACAAAGGAGGTCATTTGCTGTCATTTTTTATTCCAGTTTTTGTCATAAAAATAGGTGCGGCTTTTTTAACCTCCAGGCGACAATATTTTTTGTGCTACGTTCGACACTTGGCAGTGTCAGGGGCCTGGGGGGAGCTGGGCCTGAACATCGGGCACGAAAAATTTACCAATATTTTTATATTTTATATTAAATGTCGGCGAAAAACGACTCCAGCCAAAGGCTGGTCTAGTTTTTCCGCTTGGTTCATGGACGGCTGAAGGTGTCAAAAATGGGGAAAAAAAGGGGAAACAAAAAAGGCAGTCTTTGTAAATGACCCCCAAAGTACATTTGAAAATTGCATTAGTAATATTTGGCCTTATTTACATAAATCTGGAGGTGCCCTTTAAGTATGTATTCACACGAGTCCTTCTTGCGGATTTTCAAAAACGGAGGCGAAAAAAGGCGTTAAATTATTAAACGAGTCGATAACTTTTTCTTGCATTCTTATCCGTCGCCTTGTTTTTAAAGGCTGACGATCTGCACGGCGTGGCTCTCATAACTGCACAGACCACCGCCGGGGGCCAGGCAAGTCGTGACTTTCCAACTCGGACTACAAGTCTCAGCACGCCTGTAGCTGAACAACAGCTGGGAAGTCACATGCAATCCGGTAAAATAAATAAAACCGTCACCTATAGACAAACATTATTCTGCGGAAATATTCCTGGTATGCGGCACAGACGAAGTGTCAGTCTGTCCTTCAGGAGGAGCGCAGCGCGTACAGGAGTCCTCGGGGGATTCTAGCAGGTGTGAAGTTTTTTTTATTTAATCTCAGGTTTACATGTAATGAGCTCGAGGTATCCGTAGAAGGTTCTCGCTGTCAGGCGGAATAATTGTTTATTAGAGTGTACGTGCCAGGTGATACCTCCAGCCTCCCACTCTTAACCCTTTGCATTATTCTCGCACTATATGCTATGGCTGCATAAGACCAGCCTCGTATGGCTACAATAAGGTCACATTATAGCGTCTTACTGAAATCCCCTTACGTCATATAACCGCTATATAGAACCTGGCAATAAAGGGCTTGTATGAGATTAGAAGGACATGGCTGCTTTCTTCCAGAAGGAGCGCTGCTCTTGTCGACAGGCTGTGTCTGGTATTCCAGCTGAACTCCATTCTAGTGAAGGAGGCTGAGCTGCAGTACCACTCACAGCCTATAGACAAGAGTGGCGCTGTCTCCTGAAGAAAGCTCACGTTCTACCGCCCCTTGAGTGATTGATTTGTTTCCTTATTTTGGGTGGTATCATTTACTTTACAGATGTTTCTTAGTTTTAAAGGTAACCCTGAACTTCTATCCTAGGACTCCTCGCCTCTCCTGACACGTCTGTTTTATTAATCACTTGTATTTCCCATAACTTAACCATTCTGAAGAATTTTTCTCAGAGCTCTGCATTGTGCTGTTCCTCTGTTATTCCTCTTTGAAATGTATAAATAAACTGACCACTGGGCATCCTCATCCCCCTTAGGGATCATTGTTTGCGGCTCGGGTGCGAACCCATTCACTTCAGTGGGGCCGCAGAAGATGCGGACAGCACTCCGGTGTGCTGTCCGCATCTGTTGCTCCATTCCGTGGGGCCACAAAAAAAAAAAAAAATAGAGCCTGTCCTATTCTTGTCCATTTTGCAGATGAGAACAGGCATGTCTATTATGGGCGGAATGCACACGGATGGCATCTGTGTTTTGCGGACCGCAAAACACGGCACGGTCCTGTGCATGAGCCCTTAAGGTCAATGCGCAGGACTGGCCGTTTGTATTCCGCATTTTGCGTAACGCACAAGTAAAAGAATAGGACATGCTCTATCTTTTTTGGGGGGCCTCGGAACGGAATTACGGATGCAGTCAGCACACGGTGTGCTGTCCGCATATTTTGCAGCCCCATTGAAATGAATGGGTCCACACCTGTTCCACGGAACTGATGCGGGCCCAGAAATACGGTTGTGCGAATGGACCCTCATCAATGGGGCTTTCCTCTAAACAATCTGATTGGACAGTGTCAGGGCGTACAGAGGAACGCCCTCCGGATTGGTAACACCCATTGGTCAATGCATTCATACATTTCCAGGTGGAATAACTGAGGAAAGGCACAACGCAGAGTTCTAAGAAAAGGTGATCAGATTTGTAATGTCTTAGAGATTGAAGGTTCTTGTATACCGCCATTATACGGTTTAATGTAAGCTCCTAGTACTGGTCCATAATACGCCACCCCTGTGTGCCTCTAATATTACCCATATCAATCCAGTGGTGGTCATAGCGTGGCTTCCAGGGGACACAATCTTGTGCTGTACAATGGTGCCATATAGTGGTACCTACTACAAACGCGTGTCGCCATACAGGCTCCATTCACACAGCTCTGCCATGTGCATGCATTGCAGAGATGAACCCTTGCACGTTGCACATTCGTGTCTGCAGTAGAAGGTGTGAGGTCACTTTAAGAGGCTACATACGCTGACGGTATGATTCACATACATGTATTACAGTTTTTTCTGTGTCTGCAGTAAATCCCATTGTGGACGCTCCAGCCATATCTCAGATCCGTGTCTCATGGCTGGGTCAGTGTGGGCTGCGGCCCTGTTTGGCGGCACACTTGCCGCTCTCTCCTCTGGCGGCCCCTGGCACGCAGTGGCGGTGTGTTTTCTGCTCTCTACTTGCACACGCTCACCCACTCTGTGATCTGACACTCCTCGCACACCACGTAGCAGCACCAGTGGAATTTGCAGTTGCACCTCTCGCTGCGCGTCTGTCTCAGGATATTGTGGCCGCGGCCGCAGCACAGGCTCTCGCAGTTGTCCATTCCCGGGCTGGTTTTGTTACATATGCGCCCCTGAGTCCCCGCTGAGTCCAAATGTAACTCCTGCTCGCAAAAATCCGGTGACTTCTCAAAGTAGACCAAGTCCGTGATCCCGGCTCGCCTCCTGTACGGACCGTGAGTCTGGTCCAGCTGACCCAGCTGCCCATTATTACGGTTATGGGGACGGATCATGGTGGCCACTGCAAACCTGTCCTTCAAGAGGGAGCCGATCAACCGAAATTCGGGAGTCACCTGCCAGCAGGTCTTCAGCTGGCAGCTGCCAGACGTGCCGTGACATTTACACTTCCTCTTCATGTTCTCCATCACAACCTGCGAAATGAGCAGAAGAAATCGGTTACATCAGTCCTCCAGCACCGACTACTTAGAGTTCTGGGACCATACTTGCTGTCAGTGAATGAATGCATCGGGAGACTAAAAAGCCACTAAAACCTAGGTGTGCCCTCACATGTTGCAGAATATTCCACAACAAACTTCACAGACGTAGATTTGACAAAGTTGCAGTTTTTGTTGCAGATTTTCCCGCAATGGAATAGGATAGGAATTTATTTGTGAATTATGTTGCAAATTTCTGTGCGGATTACATCCCTCCGGAAATGAATGGAGACATTCAGCTGCAGGAAATCTGCAACAAAGCATTATTTGCGTTCTGTTCCGCTAAAAAATTAGTATTCCGCAGCAGGAACAGAATGCAGGTATTGACACTTTTCATCCCCACAGGCTAACATAGGGGATGTATTTATGTGGCAGATTGCATTGTGGGAAATTCGGCAGCGTGTGAGGG
This sequence comes from Bufo gargarizans, assembly GCF_014858855.1. Taxonomy (NCBI): domain Eukaryota; kingdom Metazoa; phylum Chordata; class Amphibia; order Anura; family Bufonidae; genus Bufo; species Bufo gargarizans. The sequence continues at coordinate 30,410,409 of NC_058087.1, forward strand.
CACCCTGATACTTCTCACAGCTGACAGTTTGCTACAGTTGTATCCAGTCTAGACAATCATCCAAGAGCTTAAAGGTACTTTCACACTTGCGTTTTTCTTTTCCGGCACTGAGTTCCGTCCTAGGGGCTCTATACCGGAAAAGTACTGATCAGTTTAACCCCATGCATTCTGACTGGAGAGTAATCCGTTCAGGATGCATCAGGATGTCTTCAGTTCAGTCTTTTTGACTTTTCAGGACGGGGATAATACCGCAGCATGCTACGGTTTTATCTCCGTCCAAAATTCCGGAACACTTGACGGAATGCCGGATCCGGCATTCATTTACATTGAAATGTATTAGTGAAATTTACATTGAAATGAAATGCCGGATCCGTCCTTCCGGTCTGCGCATGTGCAGACCTTTAAAAATGTAAAAAAAATAGAAACTGATCAGTTTTGTCCATATGACAAACGGACAGACGGATCCGTACTTGCAATGCATTTGTGAGATGGATCTGCATCCGGATCCATCAACAAATGCTTTCCGTTTGCATGCAGATTGCTGGATCCGGCAGGCAGTTTTGGCGACGGAACTGCTTGCCGGATCACTCTGCCGCAAGTGTGAAAGTGCCCTAAGGCTACAGAGATCTGGCCGCCTGATCCAGCAGAGAATGACGGAAATCGGCAGGATATAAACCACGGCGTGCAGCAGTTTGTGTCCGGCTGATTCTCTGTATTTTTGCCGGAATGCGGCGGAATGTCCACTGGACCCCCTTATAGTTAATGAGGCCAGCGGGCATTCAGTTTGTATCCAGCAGTGCCAGATTCAGAGAATTCCGTCAGGCTGTTCTCTGCCAGGATCCATGCCGCCACATCAGCAGCACAAATCTCAATGCTGTGCTGATAGATCGGTGCAATGTATCAGTGCAGGTAAAATGTATCGGTCTGGAGTCCAGAATGTTGAATTGTTCAGGTTGGATACAAGTGTAAGGCTGCTTTCACACTAGCGTTCGCTGGTCCGCTCGTGAGCTCCGTTTGAAGGAGCTCACGAGCGGACCCGAACGCAGCCGTCCAGCCCTGATGCAGTCTGAATGGAGGCGGATCCGCTCAGACTGCATCAGTCTGGCGGCGTTCAGCCTCCGCTCCGCTCGCCTCCGCACGGACAGGCGGACAGCTGAACGCTGCTTGCAGCGTTCGGGTGTCCGCCTGGCCGTGCGGAGGCGTGCGGATCCGTCCAGACTTTCAATGTAAGTCAATGGGGACGGATCCGTTTGAAGATGCCACAATGTGGCTCAATCTTCAAGGCGGATCCGTCCCCCATTGACTTTACATTGAAAGTCTGGACGGATCCGTACGAGGCTATTTTCACACTTAGCTGTTATATGCTAAAAATAATGCAGACGGATCCGTTCTGAACGCTAGTGTGAAAGTAGCCTAAAACTCTCATTTGCACATCAATATTGGCTGGAGCATCAATATGTCATTTATATAATATTACACATAATTTTTCCACACTGGAAAACAATGGCTACACAGTAACAATCCAGCGGGATCACATTGGCTCCGCGGCCGTTGCATTTGTAGCAGGGCTTCATGACTCTTTTGCTGCTTTCCTTTCTGTCAGTTCATTTTCTGTTATATTCTCATGCAACATGGAAACTGTCAGCAGATCGGTTCTTATTGTGACGCATTCACATAAGATCAGTCACTGGCAGCCACTTGCTTCCATATACAGTAGTATCAGTAGAATTTTTCTAAATTCTAGGGGCTCATAATCCCCCCACTTCCCATTCACCTTCATGTTTTTGCAGCAGCTTAAAGGCAGTGTCGGACTGGGGTGCCTAGGGACCACCAGTAAAATGTATTTTGGGGGCCCACCGTACGGATACATCTAAATATTACCTGCTCACACCGCAGCCAGATGCTACCAGATGATTGAATATGGGGTCCCTGCAGTGACTCTGAGAAGGTAGGTCCTGGGGAGAAGAGGACACTGGTGGCTTTCCTCTATGACTAGGAGTCGTCTCAGCTCTGATCGTGTCTATAATAATAAACTGGCAGTTCCTTTAATAATCAAGTTTTTTTTATATGAACATCGGCAGGTGGAGGAGCTGCACATGGAATATATTTATGTAGTGCAATAAGTCTACTGTGTTATGTGCTACCTGTGCAGGGGGTGGGAGACTAGGGGCCCACCGGGGGATTCACCTGTACCCCTGTGGGCCAGTCTGAGCCTGCTTAAAGGGGTATTTAAAATATATATATATATTCAAACCATTTCGCTGTTCCCATAAGGACTCATGCACACGATCATTGGGGGTTTTGCAGATATGCATTCCGCATTTTGTTGAACGGAACAGCTGGCCCCTAATAGAACAGTCCTGTCCTTGTCCATAATATGGACACTAATAGGACAGGTTCTATTTTATTGCAGAACAGACATACAGACACAGAATGCTCACAGAGTAATTTCCGCTTTTTTTGCGGCCCCTTTGAAGTGAATGGTTCCGCATACGGGCCGCCAAGAAAACAGACACTGGGAAAAAAAGTATGTTCGTGTGCATGAGCCCTAACTCTCATAGACAGCAATAGAGAGGGGCTCTGGCAGCTGCAGCGACAAATAGCAGCACAACCCCCATTCTCCTCACAGCCCAGCAGACGTGGAGCAATATCCGACAGAGTATTCCAGATAAATGCCATAGAAGACATGGACGTCGGCTGATTTACCTCGGCAGTGTTCATGTCGGTTGGTTATAAACAGAAATCAGACTGGTCACATGACAGACACCAGCAGCACCCAAGGGACCCAACTGGTTTATAATGGGGTCTGCCAAGGTGTCCATTGCTTTGATGGGGAAAAATAGCGCTGTGATGATACCAGTAGAACAGGGATGGCCAACCTGCGGCTGTCCAGCTGTTGCAAAACTACAACTCCCAGCATGCCCAGACAGCCTACATCTATCAGCCTTCAGCAGGGCATGATGGGAATTGTAGTTTTACAACAGCTGGAGAGACGCAGGTTGGCCAGCCCTGCTAGAACATACAGCAGCTTTTGGGCAGTGTGCCGCCCTGTAAAGCTATGCCGTTTTTGGACATGTCGTTTTTCCAGTTGAAACATGTTAAAAATAAATCGTTTCACTTGTAAAAACAAAAAAAACACATTGCAAAACAAGCAAAGATCCAAGAAAAATCAATTCCCTCCAGACTCTTGTAACCAAAAATGCGAGCAAACCCTGCAACCGCCCTGCCCCCCACATCCGATCAGGGAGGTCCCGGCGTGGTGACAACCCTTTTTCACCAGCTAGTTTTTTTTTGTTTTGTTTTTTTGGTCTTCTAAAAATGTTATCTAAAAAAAAAAAAAAAAAAAACTTCTGAGAGAAATATTGGCAGCAAGCAGAGGTCTTGGAAGTGATGAGGAATTGAAAGGAAGTATATTGGAAAGTCGCGGTGCGTTTTCTCATGCAATGATTAGGCTTCGTTCACATGAAGCTTAAAAACCTCTTTTAAGCCTCTTCCACCCGATTTTGGTGATTGGGAAATGAAGGGTTAATAATATATATATTTTTTTTTTTTTTGCTACAACTGTCAATATGAGACTTTGTGAATAAAAGGAAGGCTTAAAGATTTATGGAAACAAGCCTGGAGCAAATTGGTATGAAAGCTTAAAGCTCTCCTGACAAGTTGTTTTCTGAAAAGAGGTTCGCGCCCCGCAGGTGAAGGTGGGGGTCACGGGTAGGTCAAGTAAGAGGAGGGTCAAGGGTCACACTTGAGGTATGCTAGGAGTCGCTAGCTCTGGGGCATGACAAGTGCCGAGCGTCATCGACAGTCACTAGACATACATGTAACATGACTACAGATGAAGCACATGTAACGGTATCTGTTACATTGTAACGATTCTTAAAGGGAATGTGTCACCTGGATTTTTTGTTTTACTATTTGGAACACATACATTATGTTTTTCCAATCTGTTTTATTTTCTGACTGTAGATTTTTATTTATTCTATCTTCTGTGTGTGATTATGGGGGCGGCCATCTTACCCGAGCTGCTGTTCACGCAGAGATTTCCTTTACAGCAGCCACATGAGCCCATAGACTGGAGACGACTCACTGACTTCTAGGGCAGAGTGTTGTGGGCACGCTCTGTGACCTGTATAAATGTGATTGTGCAGGGAGGGGGAGGGGATGCATGTGTCCTTCAAGGGTACGTGCACCTTTGGGGGCAATTTTTTTATGATTGCATTTTACTCATTTGGGGCTAAAAAAATCATTTTTTCAATTGGTCTTTATTAAAAATATTGAGCTTTTCTGTCACAAAGGGTTAACTGTTTTTCTAGCTGCGTGCATCTTACTTTCACTTTTACTTTGGTCATCAAATAACTCTAAACTACTAAGGCCTCTTTCACACTTGCGTTGTCCGGATCCGGCGTGTACTCCACTTGCCGGAATTACACGCCGGATCCGGAAAAACGCAAGTGAACTGAAAGCATTTGAAGACGGATCCATCTTCAAAATGCGTTCAGTGTTACTATGGCAGCCAGGACGCTATTAAAGTCCTGGTTGCCGTAGTAGGAGCGGGAAGCGGGGGAGCGGTATACTTACCGCCCGTGCGGCTCCCGGGGCGCTCCAGAGTGACGTCAGAGCGCACCATGCGCATGGATGACGTGTCCATCCGATCACGTCATCCATGCGCGTGGGGCGCCCTGACGTCACTCAGGAGCGCCCCGGGAGCCGCGCGGTAAGTATGCTGCTCCCCGCTCCCCACTACACTTTACCATGGCTGCCAGGACTTTAGCGTCCCGGCAGCCATGGTAACCATTCAGAAAAAGCTAAACGTCGGATCCAGCAATGCGCCGAAACGACGTTTAGCTTAAGGCCGGATCTGGATCAATGCCTTTCAATGGGCATTAATTCCGGATCCGGCCTTGCTGCAAGTATTCAGGATTTTTGGCCGGAGCAAAAAGCGCAGCATGCTGCGGCATTTTCTCCGGCCAAAAAACGTTCCGGTCCGGAACTGAAGACATCCTGATGCATCCTGAACGGATTTCTCTCCATTCAGAATGCATTAGGATAAAACTGATCAGGATTCTTCCGGCATAGAGCCCCGACGACGGAACTCTATGCCGGAAAAGAACAACGCAAGTGTGAAAGAGCCCTAAGAGGCCATAGATACATTCATTTCAGTAAGATAAGGATTGAGCTTTGATGAGTGTTTATAATGTCAAAGATGAGAGATAAGGAGCCATCAGCTGAGCTGCCTGACGGAAGAGAGAGAAAACTAAGATCCTGCTAGTAGAGCATCTCAGCTCTGTACAGAGAAAAGGGCTCCATATTTTCAATAAAGATCAACTGAAAATGATTTTTAGCTCATAATGAATACAATGCACTAATAAACTAAAATGCCCCCGAAGGTGTACATAGCCTAAAAGAGAACCATAGAAATGATAGGAGTCCCTTTAGTGTATGTATAAAATGTGGAAGCCTCAGGCTGCACAACTGAGAGATTCTGTCCGCTTCTGATTTCTGTCAGCTACAGTGTCATTATGTACACCCCATTTGGATTTAGTAAATTACCACATTTACACATGTGCCAATAGAAGGACAGAAATCAGGAGGGGGCGTGTTGTCCTCAGATTCAGTAGTGCAGCCTCAGGCCATTGGCCTGTCACTTTAAATAGCTATATCTCAGCCTAGAGGGAAGAGCTATAAAATGGTTTTCAGACTTTAGTGGTTGAGAAGTGAATAAGGACCAATGTCCTAGAGATTATCAGTAGAGATGAGCGAATTTCATATTTTGAAATTCGTTCACGCTTCGTTTGGTGGTAAAAGCAGAATTGCGTTATGGATTCCGTTACCACGGATCATAATGCAATTCTATCACGGAATGTCTTTAGAGGCATTTCGTTATTCATTCCGTCATAATAGAAGTCTATGGGCTGCAAAACGGATCCGTTATTCAGGGGAGTCCTCTAAAGGCATTCCGTTATGCATTCCGTCATAGAATTGCGTTATGGTCCGTGGTAACAGAATCCATAACGCAATTCTGCTTTTACTACCAAACGAAGCGTGAACAAATTTCATAACATGAAATTCGCTCATCTCTAATTATCAGTATAAATCTTCTGATTAGGCTACATACACGTGTGTTTTGCTGTCCTCAAATTGCGGATCCACAAAATAAGGATGGACTGCTGTCCGGATCCTTTGCGGCCCCATTGCGGCCCCATTGAAGTGAACGGGTCCGCATCCAAGCCGTGAAAACTGTGGCTCGGATGCGGACCAAAACAACGGTCGTGTGCATGTAGCCTTATTGTATCAATTATAAACCAAAGTGTTACATTGTAGCAGATTGTTACAGTACAAGCGCCCAGCTCTGAACAGCAAGGCTGGAACTTGGCACCACATGTGACCATAATATTTTTGTCACCAGTCCCTGGTGTACGGCACCAGAGTTAGCACCAAATTACTGGCAGCTGGCACCAGGTCGGCAGAGGCTGCACAACTATCATAAATGTTACCGCCAACCGTATCCAGTATATATCTGCCCCAAGATGTCTCTGAAAACTACACATGATCTGGGGATCTCCTCTGTGCACGTTCTCCAGGACACTTTGTGCTTCCACAGCCTCTACACAAACTTCCACTTCCTGCGCATCCGTCCTGGACACAATGGCCGCTCATTGTTCACCCTGTTTACTCAACAGTGGACGCACTTGTCTTGTCGTGGAGCCGATGACGAGATAAAAGCTTTTGTAACGTGATGGGGCGCTGTCATTTTGGAATATCAGGAAGTGATTTATAATCTACGTATGATGGCGAATCAGCCAGAGAGAACTTTAATTCTTGCATATAGTTAAAGGGCCAGATTTATCATTAGCTCAAGTCAGAATAATGGAGTGAAAAAGTCGCAAATTTTTGCGCAATCGCTTAAACTGCGCAAAAATTTGCTACTTTTCTCTGCTCTGCGCTATGCTCGCCAGTTTTCTGAAAGTGGGCGTGATTTCTTCTTATGTAAATGAATCTCTAGACAGATTTACTATTGCGACTATTTAAAAAGTCGCAAATAAGTCGCAATTTCACTCCAGTGAGGACCATGCTTATCTTATGAGACATTTTAATACAACATGCGACTTTTTCATAAAAACGTGCAACTTTTTCGTAAAGATGTGCGACTTTTGTAAAGCTGCTTACTGACGGATAAACTGCTACCGTCAAACCACATTTATTACAGTCTTAAAGGGCCGATCATAAATCTGACTTGGCTAAAACTGACTTTAGCCATATGTGAAAGTGGAGTGAGCGGTCAGAGTCATGATAAATCTGGCCCAAAGGCTTTACAATCATCATTATTTTTATTTTTTTCAGCAGAAAAATAAAGCAACTATGCAAATGGCCTTGATTAAAAATGTAAGTTCCTACAGCTTCAAAGCAAATCCATGTGTTGCCATGGTTACAGACGGCAAACTTTGTGTAGTCCTGCTATTAGGTTGACACAGTTTTGTTAAATGTCTTGAAACTTGATCAGTGTTTTAGTATTTGTTTTAATGCATTATTGCCTATGTAGTGTGTTTTACCACCTGGCATTTTATCATATGCCCCCTATGATTTCACATGGGGGAAAAAAACCTTAATAAACATGCAAAACACCATTAAAAAAATGCCAAAACATATTGCAACTGTATTTTTTTGAAGGAGCAAAAAAGGAGATCTACAGGAGAAAAACACTGAGCAATGAAATGGAAAAAATGCCAGACCCAGAGCGTGCTGCGGGCAAAAGTGAAGCCACTATAAAAAAACGCCCGGTTGTCCTGCATTTAATGTTCCTATACACATTCATGTATCATTTGGATGTTGCCTAAAATCACAGCAAAAAAAAAGCACAAAAAAAGTGAAAATCCCCAAAAATGTCAGAAAAAACCTATGCATGAAACTAGCCTTACACTCTTCCATCAATGTCCTACGTCTTCCTAACATACGTGTAATAGATTAGCAAGAAGATTGATAACTGCGTGATCTGACTACACAAGGTTTGTTTGTAGTCTGTAACCATGGAGACACATTGACCTGCATAGGAGCTGCATTTCCAGACACATCTCATGGAAAGACTCAGAGACGAGCCCTTTTTAAGCGACTGTTGGAGACGATGTCAGGGCTGCCCTGATGCTCTGAGGATTCGGGCTGCTGCTTCCTTCCGGTGGCAGTACGGGTGTGTGCCTGTAATTAGACATCAGCGCAGTCTACGTGAACGCTGCGGGCAGGCGGGTGATGCCACTCATGAGCTGGATTGGAGAAGTCTTAGACCCCTTTCACACGAGTGAGTTTTCCACGCGGGTGCAATGCGTGATGCGAATGCATTGCGCTTGCACGGAACCCGGACCCATTAATTTCAATGGAGCTGTGTACATGTGCATTTGTTTTCACGCATCAGTTGTGCGTTGCTTGAAAATTGCAGCATGTTCTATATTCTGCGATTTTCACGCAACGCAGGCCCCATAGAAGTAAATGGAGCTGCCTGAAAATCTCATCACATCGGCAAGCAAGTGCGGATGCGATGCGTTTTTCACAGATGGTTGCTAAGAGATTTTTGTTTGTAAACATTCAGTTTTTTATCACGTGTGTGAAAAACTACACCCGTGCGTTAAAAACTGAACGCGATCACAAACAGAACTGAATGGATTTGCTTGCGAAATCGCGCAGTTTTTACTGAACGCATCCGCAACGCATCCGGACTTAATCTGGACACGCTCGTCTGCAAGGGGCCATTCAATGGAATGCACACGGCCGGTGTCCAGTGTATTGCGCACCCACCGTAAGTGGGACCATTCACTTCAATGGGTATGCAAAAAAACGGAAATTACTCCGTGTGCATTCCATTTTCGTATGTCCGCATGTCCGGTCCGCAAAAAAACATGTCCTATTCTTATCCATTTTGCGGACAAGGACAGGCATTGTTACAATGGATCCGCAAAAAAAAACGGATGTCACACAGATATCATCCATTGTTTTTTTGAACCGTAAAACTTAAGGGTTTATTCACACGGTGAGATTGTGTTATGGTTTTTTAAGCAGTTTTCTGAAATTGCTGCAGAAACTTCAATGGGTATGCAAAAAAACGCCCTAAGAGGGGTATTATATATACTGGGGCCCCTAAGAGGGGCATTATATATACTGAGGCCCCTAAGAGGGGCATGATATATACTGGGGACACTAAGGGGGGCATTATATATACTAGGACCACTAAGAGGGGCATTATATATACTGAGGCCCCTAAGAGGGGCATTATATATACTGAGGCCCCTAAGAGGGGCATTATATATACTGGGGCCCCTAAGAGGGGCATTATATATACTGAGGCCCCTAAGAGGGGCATTATATATACTGGGGCCCCTAAGAAGGGCATTATATATACTGGTGCCACTAAGAGGGGCATTATACATACTGGGGCCACTAAGAGGAGCATTATACATACTGGTGCCACTAAGAGGGGCATTATACATACTGGGGCCACTAAGAGGGGCATTATACATACTGGTGCCACTAAGAGGGGCATTATATATACTGGTGCCACTAAGAGGGGCATTATATATACTGGGGCCCCTAAGAGGGGCATTATATATACTGGGGCCCATAAGAGGGGCATTATACATACTGGGGCCCCTAAGAGGGGCATTATATATACTGAGGCCACTAAGAGGGGCATTATATATACTGGTGCCACTAAGAGGGGCATTATACATACTGGTGCCACTAAGAGGGGCATTATACATACTGGGGCCACTAAGAGGGGCATTATACATACTGGTGCCACTAAGAGGGGCATTATATATACTGGGGCCACTAAGAGGGGCATTATATATACTGGTGCCACTAAGGCCCCTTGCAGACGAGCGTGTCCGGATTAGGTCTGGATGCATTGCTTCTTCGATCAGGGAAAATCGTGCGAGTAGGTACGCAATTGCAGTCAGTTTTGACTGCGATTGCGTTCCGATGTTCTGATTTTATCGCGCAGGTGCAATGCGTTTTGAACGCGCATGATAAAAAACTGACTGTGGTACCCAGACCTTAACCCGGACTTCTTCACGGAAGTTCGGGTTTGGGTTTGGAGCTCTGTAACACGGTTATAAGGGAAAATAATACCATTCTTAATACAGAATGCTTAGTACAATAGCGCTGGAGGGGTTAAAGAAAATTAAATAAAATAAACTCACCTCATCCTGTTGTTCGCGCAGACGGCATCTTCTACTTTCTTCTACTTTCAGGACCTGCCAGAAGGACCTTTGATGACGTAAGGACCACGTGGTGAGCGCGGTGACATCAGCGCAGGTCCTGCTGAATGAAGATAGAAATCTTGTATCTTCATTCAGCAGGACCTGCGCTGACGTCCGTAGTCCTTTGGCAGGTCCTGAAAGAAGAAGAAAGAAGACAATGCCGGCTGCGTGAACAACAGGATGAGGTGAGTTATTATTTTTTTATTTTTTTAACCCCTAAAGTCGCATTGTACTATGCATTCTGTATTAAGAATGCTATTATTTTCCCTTATAACCATGTTATAAGGGGAAATAATACAGTAAATTGACTTTTATCAATTTACTTACATCGTCTCCTAGCAACCATGCGTGAAAATTGCTTGCGGATGCTTACGATTTTCATGCAGCCCCATTCATTTTTATAGGGCCTGCGTTGCGTGAAAAACGCTGAATATAGAGCATGCTGCGATTTTGACGCAACGCACAAGTGATGCATGAAAATCACTGCTCGTGTGCACAGCCCCATAGAAATTAATGGGTCAGGATTCAGTGCGGGTGCAATGCGTTCACCTCACGTATCACATCCCCGCGGAAAACTCGCCCGTGTGAAAGGGGCCTAAGGGTTAAAGGTGTTCTACCGTTTTGTGTGTGCAGTTCCTATGCAGACCTATGTTACTCCATGGTTACAGGCTTTCCACTTTCCATTAAGTGCTTGTTGGTACAAATGAAAGACATCAGGACTGTGGTTATGTTTGGGGTCTGTAGCCACGGGGGCGCATAGGTCTACGCAGGAGCTTTATACACAAAATGGTAGAAAGTCCATCTTTTAAGTTTCAGCACTTCTTCATTTTAGATGGATTGTTGCTGCTCCTGTTTGGTGTTATAGTCATGCCGAAATCGCAACGGGGATTTCTCATTAATCTTCTGGGCCTCCTCGGTCCAGCCCTGTATCCGATCTGTATACATTGTACAAAGGATAGCCGACCCTTGCTTTGTCAGGCATATGACTTCATTATGTAGACTGCAGAATCTGCAACAAATCCACTGCAAAATCTGACAGGGCTCATCCACACGACCGTATGAATGGTTCCGCATCCATTCCGCAATTTTGCAAACCTGGTACAGACCCATTCATTTCAATAGGGCCGCAAAAGATGCGGACAGCACACTGCGTGCTCTCTGCACCCGTTGTTCCGTTCCGCGGCCATGCAACAAGTATAGGTATTTCAATAATGGGCCGCCCATTCCGTTCTTCACATTGCGGAACGCACACGTGCGGCATCCATGTTTTGCGGATGCGCAATTTGGAGACCGTAATACACGGCGCGGTTGTGTGAATGCGCCCTAAGGCTTCACGCATAGGACTGTAGTTTCGGTCCGCATCAGTTTTGTGGACAAGAATAGGCATTTCTAACAAAGGGGAGGACAGGCGGATCCACAAATTGCAGAACGCAGACGGGCGGTATCCGTGTTTTGTGTGCATGAGGCCTTGCATGCAAATTTGCCCTGGATTCTGCAGCGGATGTCCTACTGGTTTCCCTCTCTGCATTGAACAGGGTGAAATCCATGGTGAAAATCTTTCACATATAATGACATGTTTACAGTGTGGATACTGCAATAGTAAAATTGCTTCCAATTTGCGGTTACTGTGATGTGCTGCAGATTTGGCAGAGCATCGGCCACATGGGGACATACTGCTACGCTCCCTCCAGCTTTTAGGCATGTTCCTCCATGCGCCGGGGTGCTGGGGGCTGCTGGTGAGGACAGGAGCTCGTATAGGTGATTCAGCTAATTACAGAAGATGATCGTTAACATCAAACACAACAGAGGAGCAAAGATCAGAGGCAAATACTCCCCACCCAACGCCAGAGCCGGGACCGCTAGGAAGATGAGAGGGGGGCAGCAGCAGAAGACTCGGGATCACATGGATCACTTATCCACAGACAAAACAATCTGCAGGTACAGATACAGGCAGCAGCCGGACTCGGGGATACACGGCCGGTAATAGAAAGGATTCACCCAAACAGAGCGCACTACACCTCTTAGCATCACCATGACCATAATACCATTCTGTTATTCTCTATATATAGAACACTACAACCCCCAACCTGACCCGGCCACTGGACATGACCATAATGCAATTCTATATACTCTATATTTAGAACACTACAATCCCCAACATGGCCGGACCACTGAATATGACATGTTAAACTTCTACTATATGCTTTACATAGAACAGTACAACTCCTAGCATAACCCGTTCAGTACTATTATACTCTTATACTCTATACAGACAACACTACAAATACAAAAAAGGAATGCTGATATATACAGCCACCACTAGAGGGAGCTTAGGAGCTTACTGCATACAGATATATACAGCCACCACTAGAGGGAGCTCTGGAGATTACAGCATACAGATATATACAGCCACCACTAGAGGGAGCTCTGGAGATTACAGCATACAGATATATACAGCCACCACTAGAGGGAGCTTAGGAGCTTACTGCATACAGATATATACAACCTCCACTAGAGGGAGCTCAGGAGATTACTACATACAGATATATACAGCCACCACTAGAAGGAGCTCAGGAGATTACTACATAAAGATATATACAGCCACCACTAGAGGGCGCTCAGGAGATTACTACATACAGATATGTACAGCCACCACTAGAGGGAGCTCAGGAGATTACTGCATACAGATATATACAGCCACCACTAGAGGGAGCTCAGGAGATTACTGCATACAGATATATACAGTCACCACTAGGGCGAGCTCAGGAGATTACTGCATACAGATATGTACAGCCACCACTAGATGGAACTCAGGAGATTACTACATACAGATATATACAGTCACCACTAGAGGGAGCTCTGGAGATTACTGCATACAGATATGTACAGCCACCACTAGAGGGAGCTCAGGAGATTACTGCATACAGATATGTACAGCCACCACTAGAGGGAGCTCAGGAGATTACTACATACAGATATATACAGCCACCACTAGAAGGAGCTCAGGAGATTACTGCATACAGATATGTACAGCCACCACTAGAGGCAGCTCAGGAGATTACTACATACAGATATATACAGCCACCACTAGAGGGAGCTCAGGAGATTACTGCATACAGATATATACAGTCACCACTAGGGGGAGCTCAGGAGACTACTGCATACAGATATATACAGCCACCACTAGAGGGAGCTCAGGAGATTACTGCATACAGATATGTACAGCCACCACTAGATGGAACTCAGGAGATTACTACATACAGATATATATAGCCACCACTAGAGGGAGCTCAGGAGATTACTGCATACAGATATATACAGCCACCACTAGAGGCAGCTCAGGAGATTACTACATACAGATATGTACAGCCACCACTAGAGGCAGCTCAGGAGATTACTACATACAGATATATACAGCCACCACTAGAGGGAGCTCAGGAGATTACTGCATACAGATATATACAGTCACCACTAGGGGGAGCTCAGGAGACTACTGCATACAGATATATACAGTCATCACTAGAGGGAGCTCAGGAGATTACTGCATACAGATATATACAGCCACCACTAGAGGGAGCTCAGGAGATTACTCCATACAGATATATACAGCCACCACTAGAGGGAGCTCAGGAGATTACTGCATACAGATATATATAGCCACCACTAGAGGGAGCTCAGGAGATTACAGCATAATGCAATTCTATATACTCTATATTTAGAACACTACAATCCCCAACATGGCCGGACCACTGAATATGACATGTTAAACTTCTACTATATGCTTTACATAGAACAGTACAACTCCTAGCATAACCCGTTCAGTACTATTATACTCTTATACTCTATACAGACAACACTACAAATACAAAAAAGGAATGCTGATATATACAGCCACCACTAGAGGGAGCTTAGGAGCTTACTGCATACAGATATATACAGCCACCACTAGAGGGAGCTCTGGAGATTACAGCATACAGATATATACAGCCACCACTAGAGGGAGCTCTGGAGATTACAGCATACAGATATATACAGCCACCACTAGAGGGAGCTTAGGAGCTTACTGCATACAGATATATACAACCTCCACTAGAGGGAGCTCAGGAGATTACTACATACAGATATATACAGCCACCACTAGAAGGAGCTCAGGAGATTACTACATAAAGATATATACAGCCACCACTAGAGGGCGCTCAGGAGATTACTACATACAGATATGTACAGCCACCACTAGAGGGAGCTCAGGAGATTACTGCATACAGATATATACAGCCACCACTAGAGGGAGCTCAGGAGATTACTGCATACAGATATATACAGTCACCACTAGGGCGAGCTCAGGAGATTACTGCATACAGATATGTACAGCCACCACTAGATGGAACTCAGGAGATTACTACATACAGATATATACAGTCACCACTAGAGGGAGCTCTGGAGATTACTGCATACAGATATGTACAGCCACCACTAGAGGGAGCTCAGGAGATTACTGCATACAGATATGTACAGCCACCACTAGAGGGAGCTCAGGAGATTACTACATACAGATATATACAGCCACCACTAGAAGGAGCTCAGGAGATTACTGCATACAGATATGTACAGCCACCACTAGAGGCAGCTCAGGAGATTACTACATACAGATATATACAGCCACCACTAGAGGGAGCTCAGGAGATTACTGCATACAGATATATACAGTCACCACTAGGGGGAGCTCAGGAGACTACTGCATACAGATATATACAGCCACCACTAGAGGGAGCTCAGGAGATTACTGCATACAGATATGTACAGCCACCACTAGATGGAACTCAGGAGATTACTACATACAGATATATATAGCCACCACTAGAGGGAGCTCAGGAGATTACTGCATACAGATATATACAGCCACCACTAGAGGCAGCTCAGGAGATTACTACATACAGATATGTACAGCCACCACTAGAGGCAGCTCAGGAGATTACTACATACAGATATATACAGCCACCACTAGAGGGAGCTCAGGAGATTACTGCATACAGATATATACAGTCACCACTAGGGGGAGCTCAGGAGACTACTGCATACAGATATATACAGTCATCACTAGAGGGAGCTCAGGAGATTACTGCATACAGATATATACAGCCACCACTAGAGGGAGCTCAGGAGATTACTCCATACAGATATATACAGCCACCACTAGAGGGAGCTCAGGAGATTACTGCATACAGATATATATAGCCACCACTAGAGGGAGCTCAGGAGATTACAGCATACAGATATATACAGCCACCACTAGAGGGAGCTCAGGAGATTACTGCATACAGATATATATAGCCACCACTAGAGGGAGCTCAGGAGATTACAGCATACAGATATATATATATATATATATACACATTAGGGATGAGCGAATCGACTTTGGATGAAACATCCAAAGTTGATTTGCATAAAACGTTGTTTCAGTACTGTTCAGAGCGAACGCTCCGTACATTATTAGAATGTATTGGCTCAGATGAGCCGACGTTATTACTTCACAAAGTCTTGCGAGACTTCGCAAAATAACTTCATAAATTAATTTGTATAAAACCCTTTCCTGAACTTGGGCTCAGCTCCAAGGAACCGCTTGGTTCTGAACAGCTGGCACTGTCTGACCCAGTATGTGCTGCTTCTCGCCCCGTCCATCCATGTATGCACTCACCTGTCGGCCCACCCTGTTGTTGTGCAGCCTCATCCGAGCGTGAATGTCCCTGAACAGCTCCCGGGAATCCAAGAAGTCCCTGGAGAAGCGTTCTCCATACTCCACGTCTGGGCTGCAGCCTCCCCACTCCCAAGAGTCCTGGGGCCCCGGTGCCTCGGCTGGCATGTGCTCCATCACCCCATGCACCATGCCCTTCCCCCGGTTCATGGCTTCCATCTGAAGTCTGTGGAGTTTAGCTCTGAAGGCTTCCTCATCCCCTCTCCTCTTCTCATCACAGCTGCATGACTTCAGTTTACCCATGGCGCAAGCGTTGGAGACGGCATGCACCACTCCGGCAGCAGCGATGGCGTAGGCATAGGCGCTTTCCCTGAAGCCTGGAGAAGAAAGGGAAAGAGATCAGTACTCTGGACACAATTGTAGCAAACCCTCAGCTGTGAGAAGGGTCAGGTCTGAAACAAAACATGTTACTATTCACTGAAAGCAAGCAGAGGTCTTGAAAATTGTGATGTACTGAAACCCAAAGTCTGTTGGAAAGTTGCTGAACTTCTCTTGTCCGTTTTAGGCATTGTTATAATGGATCCGCAAAAAAAAACGGATGGCATACGAATGTCATCAGTTTTTTTTTTTGCGGATCCGCAATTTGCGGACCGCAAAACACATATGGTTGTGTGCATGTAGCTTAAGGGAGAGTTCACATCATAGTTATTTTTCCGTTGTTCGGTGATCCAAAAACGAATCTGAGATGGAAATGGCTCAAATGGATGCCAAAGGTGCATAACTGATGCACAGGATCCGTTTTTTTCCAGGATCTGATTTTTTACTTTATATATAACAGTGATGTGAACTTGGGGCTCATGCACATGACCGTAGCAGCTCCATGCCTGTATTGCGGCCGGCAAACAGCGGGTCCGCAATATACGGGTACCAGCCATTTGTGCACCGTATTATGGACTTATTTACTTGAATGGTTCCGCAATCTGGAAGGTGCGGAACGGAGGCACGGAAGCGCTACAGATTGAGATTTCCTGTCCGTGCCTCCGCGCCGCAAAAAGAACATGGGTCTGCATCCGCCTGTGGCAGGCACATGGATGGTGCCTGTGCATTTAGCGGTCCCCAATGCACGTAATGGGCAGCACGCATTCGTGTGCATGAGCCCTAATGTGCATGCTCAGTTTTAATGGATATACCATCAATGTCAGAAAGGTGCCAGTCCCACTTCTGGAACTCTTTCCCATCTCTAGAAAGGAGCCCCGAAGTATAGGAGCGCGCATAGCGCTTGCGCAGTCCCCTGAAACCAGGCGGGAGAAGTCGCTCAGCTATTTTTGAAACTCCTGCAGTGATGAATGCAGATTATGCCTCGTGTGCACAGAGTGCCCTCCTTCACTTTGTGGACCCCCTTCTGAAGATAAGAGTGGGTCCCAGAGGTGGGCGCTGCACCTATCTGACATTGGCGGTATATCCTAGCTACCAACGTCCCAGAAGGGCCAACCCCTTTAAGGCATGACCGCACAGGGTGGAGCAGACTTTCTGCTGTGGATTTTGAGGCATTTCCACAGCAAAGTCTGTGCCAGTGTCCCCGCGGATTACATGCATTGCAAAGGGTGAAATCCACAGCATTAGGGCTCGTTCACGCGACCGTACCGTTTTTTGCGGTCCACAAATTGCAGATCTGCGAAAAACTGATGCCGTCCATGTGCCTTCCGCAATTTGCGGAACGGAACAGGAGGCCCATTATAGAAATGCCTATTCTTGTCCGCAAAACTGACAAGAATAGGACAGGACTCATAACTTTTGCGGGCCCACGGAACAGAGCAACGGATGCGGACAGCACACAGAGTGCTGTCAGCATCTTTTGCGGACTCATTGAAAAAAATAGTTCCTTATATGGACCGTATGCGGAACACAGAAAACGGCCCGTATACAGAACGCAAAATACGTTCCTGTGAATGAGCCCTTAACTGACATGTGGCGGATATAAAATCCTCAACGCAAGGGTGTGGGTGAGAATTCCCAATCTCATCAAGTTTGCTGCTACTGGAAAGCGTGTCCGTCCGTCTGTGTATCTGACCCCGACGGACCGACCCCTAGACGCTCAGCACTGTCAGGAGCTGCCCAGTTACTTAACCTACCCCAGATCAAGGACGTACAAGGGCCGACGATGCAGCTGCATTGGAGAAAATGGCTACTATGTTGCATCTAATATTTGTGCAACATTCTAACAAATTAGATACAATTTGCTCCCCTTTTGCCTGAGTCCTATTGATAAATGTTCCCCTCTGTATCTTTCCTTGCACCTCCAGGGCCCCAAGGTTGGGTGCTAATAACGGGGACGGATCTCTGTAAATAGTTGAATTAGTGCCCGAGGTGTTAATAACTTTGCAAATTCCTTCCCGTGACGTTATATTAACAGCTGTCAGCCGCCCGTCTCCCTCAGATCTGCAGCTGCAGGCCGAGCCTTAGATTTTATCGGGCCGCGTTCATGTATGAGCAGATACATCTCCATCTTGTTTATACGCCTATAATGATACTGGAGCGTAATACACTCTGGTGGTCGTTCCCCGGTTTACGGCCGGCGCAGTAGCACGGGTCGCTTTTTTTTCTTCTTCAGGTTTTGGCAGCTCCTTACGAGACATTCTTTACATTAATCCTCTTTATCGACTCTTCTGTTTACCAACTTTCCTGTGCAAAGTGTTTGGAGCGAGCGCCAGGGCCATCCTTCCCCGGTCTGCCGGCCCGAACATGTCTCCCCTATCCAACCAACACATCCCCCCTCTTCCTCCATCCAAACTCCACCTAAACTGAGAGTGAACCTGCCTCGGCTGAAAACCAACCACGTATCCCAACTTGTCGCAGTTCATCCAAACACCTTCTGTCTCCTGCAAAAAATAATAATAACCGTTGCGAGGAGTGCAAAGAAAATAAGGAGGTTGTGGAATTTCTGCACATCTGTGTCTGAGCGGATGGAAGGTCATGTATTGGGGGGGGGGGGGGGGTGTATCCAATATTGTACACGATGTAGTAATATATAGTGAATGACCAGCCCCTTCACTACCCTAGGCCACCAGCGGAGGAAATATTAACCCCTAGACCACTAGAACAGACTGTATAGTGGTCTAGGATAGTGGGGGTTATATTTGATTCCCTGATGGTCTAGGATAGTAGAGGGGTATGTACAGCGCTGTGTTTGGTGAGCTTAGAGAGGGCTGTGAGCGTCGGTGCTTTCTTAAACAGCTGATCGGCAGGGGTCCCACCAATCAGTAAATATATCTTGGAAAACCCCTTTAATGTTTTCTGCTCTGCTGGTCTAGAGTAGTGGAATAGTTTATATTTGATTCCCTGGTGGTCTAGGATAGTGGAGGGGTTAATATTTCAATCCCTGGTGGTCTAGGATAGTGGAGGGGTTAATATTTGATTCCCTGGTGGTCTAGGATAGTGGAGGGGTTAATATTTAATTCCCTGGTGGTCTAGGATAGTGGATTGGCTAGACTCGACCTCATGTATCAATATGTGCCAATAGCATTTGTTGCCAATGTGGATGACACATGTCGGTCTCCACCATGCCTAGATACATTGTATAACAAAAAAATTCTGAAACTTATACTTTCAAGATCTCTGCTTGCTGTCATGGAATGCGAATATTCTTGTTACCAAGAAAACACTGAACACACCAAGTACTTCTCACAGCTGAGGGATTGCTACAAATGTATCCAGTGTAGACAATCCTCCTGTGCTGATTTTGTGACATTTGGGCTGGGCACTTGTGAAAAAATTGGGCTGGGCATAACACTTTGAATAGATGGTTCGGCAAAAACGGAATGGATACGGAAGACATACGGAGTACATTCCGTGCGTGTTCCGTTTTTTTTGCAGACCCATTGACTTGAATGGAGCCACGGAACCCGATTTGCGGGCAATAATAGGACATGTTCTATCTTTGAATGGAACGGAAATACGGAAATGGTATGCTTAGGGTCCATTCACACATCCGCAATTTCATTTTGCGGAATGGAATTGCGGACCCATTCATTCATTTCTACGGATTCGTGGACTTCCGGGCCCGCACTTCTGGGTCCGCAATTCCGATCCCGAAAAATATAAAACATGTCCTATTCTTGTCCGCAATTGCGGACAAGAATAGGCATTTTCTATTAAGTGCCGGCGATGTGCGGTCTGCAAATTGCGGAACACACATCGCCGATGTCCGTGTTTTGTGGATCCACGGATCCGTGGATCCGCAAAACACAAGTGGACGTGTGAATGGACCCATACGGAGTACATTCTGTTTTTTTTGTTGCGGAACCATTGAAATGCATGGTTCCATATACAGACCGTATACGGAACTCAAAAAACGGCCCGTATACGGAACGCAAAAAAAGTTTGTGTGAATGAGCCCTTAGGCCTTTTTCCGTTTTTGTTCAGTTTTTTGCGTTCAGTATACGGACTGTATACGGAACCATTAATTTCAATGGATCCGCAAAAAAAACTGAAGGTACTCCGTATGTCTTCCGTTTCTGTATTTCCGTTTTTCTGTTCCATTCAAAGATAGAACATGTCCTATTATTGTCTGCATAACAGACAAGGATAGGACTGTTCTATCAGGGGCCAGCTGTTCCTTTCCGCAAAATACGAAATGCACATGGACGTCATCCGTATTTTTTGCGCATCCGTTTTTTGCAAAATACTGAAAAAGCCGTGTGCAAGAGGTCAGTGATACATTGTATCTGTCTGGCAGTTGAGCTCACAGAAGATTGTCTAGACTGGATACCACTGTAACAAACTCTCAGCCGTCTGAAGTATTAGGTGAAGGCAAAGTTTTATCCAGTGGAAGTGGACAAGAATGCTTCCATTCACTGACAGCGAGCAAGGGTTTAGAATTGACACCCAATGGGGGTCATTTACAAAGACCAGCTTTTTATTGTAGCCTTTGATTTCCCGATGTTCTAGTCCCGTCCCAAGTGAAAACTCCTGTTTGACAAAATATTGTCGCACAGGGATTTAAAAAGTCACAAAAAGTGGCCGTGCGGCTTTTTATGCCAAACACTGGCGTTAGGGATGTTAGTAAATGACCCCCACTGTCTATTAGAAATTTGCAGAACTTTTCATCCCACAAAGAGACCTTTGACGCAGTGGAAATCCATTGAGTTGTGTGTAATGAAGAGGCGGCCAGGGCATGTGGTAGGGGGGCTTGTGTTCACGTCTCGGGGACCTCCCCATCTGAGATCACGAGGCGATCTTATAGACGGAACGTGAAGGAATTACTTTCTTGTGTGTGTATAAATATCTGAGCCACAAATTATTCAGCAGCGAGCCACACGCACCGCTGGGCTGATGGGGCCAAAGTGGGAAAAAGGGATGAAATATTGACGAGCCCTTGTCACTTCTCATTTGGGCAGATGACCTCACAGGCACATTCTGTACAGAACCCACCGTCCCCGGAGCAGCGCCGAGCCATTACCGAGTGTGAGCAGCGGCTAAAGCTAACGGCGTCTGTTCACACCTCTGCGCCTCTCCTCCTCTGACCTCCTCACAAGAGCAGACACCCCAGTAATCTGACGAGAGCAGAGATCACATTTAAAGGGAAAGTCCACCTAAAGTCTGAAGAGAATTTCAGGGGTATTCCCATCATCTGAAGGTCAGTGGGGGCCGACCTTTGGGACTCCCATTGTCCTGAGATAAAAGGCTCGTCCTCGTCACTGGTTTTCACCCTCGCTGTACTGGGTGGCTCCGGATTCCCGGGATTGGACCACCCACCTTCTTCTATGTGGACTGAAGAAACGTGGAGTTGGGCTACAAGAGGTCTGAAGACCTGGATTCTCTGTTCTTATGATGCTACACGTTTCTGCCTCAGTCTGAGGTCTTCATCAGTTCTGACTACGCGGTTTTTCGTTCCACATACGGCAGATGCTCCGAGTATGGTTTTTCTCTTCTTCTGGTTTTGTTTCCCATCAGTTGGATATCGGGCTACAGCTCCAGGTCAATGCCCGCTGCCAACTTTGGGAGCTTTTAGTGGTGGTCACCCCGAGAACTCTCTACGAGGTAATAGTAAGGCTTAGGCCTCATGCACACGACCGTTGTGTGCATCCGTGGCCGTTGTGCCGTTTTCCGTTTTTTTTCACGGACCCATTGACTTTCAATGGGCCCGTGGAAAAATCGGAAAATGCACCGTTTGGCAGCCGCATCCGTGATCCGTGTTTCCTGGCCGTGAAAAAAATATGACCTGTCCTATTTTTTTCACGGCCAACGGTTCACGGACCCATTCAAGTCAATGGGTCCGTGAAAAATCACGGATGCACACAAGATTGTCATCCGCGTCCGTGATCCGTGTCCGTTTTTTCCTATCATTTCAATGGCAAACTTGACTTAGATTTTTTTTTCATTTTTCATGTCCGTGGATCCTCCAAAAAGCAAGGAAGACCCACGGACGAAAAAACGGTCACGGATCACGGACCTACGGACCCCGTTTTTGCGGACCTTAAAAAAAAACCGGTCGTGTGCATAAGGCCTCATGCACACGACCGGTTTTTTTTAAGGTCCGCAAAAACGGGGTCCGTAGGTCCGTGATCCGTGACCGTTTTTTCTTCCGTGGGTCTTCCTTGTTTTTTGGAGGATCCACGGACATGAAAAATGAAAAAAAAAATCTAAGTCAAGTTTGCCATTGAAATGATAGGAAAAAATGGACACGGATCACGGACACGGATCACGGACACGGATGACAATCTTGTGTGCATCCGTGATTTTTCACGGACCCATTGACTTGAATGGGTCCGTGAACCGTTGGCAGTGAAAAAAATAGGACAGGTCCTATTTTTTTCACGGCCAGGAAACACGGATCATGGATGCGGCTGCCAAACGGTGCATTTTCTGATTTTTCCACGGACCCATTGAAAGTCAATGGGTCCGCGAAAAAAAACGGAAAACGGCACAACGGCCACGGATGCACACAACGGTCGTGTGCAGGAGGCCTAAGGCCTTAGGCCTAGTTCACACGACCGTATGGCTTTTATTGTTTTTTGCGGTCCGTTTTTCACGGATCCGTTGTTCCGTTTTTGAGTTCCGTTGTGTTTCCGTTTCCGTTCCGTTGTTCCGTTCCGTTTTTCCGTATGCCATGTACAGTTTACAGTAATTACATAGGAAAAATTGGGCTGGCCATAACATTTTCAATAGATGGTTCAGAAAAAACGGAACGGAAACGGAAGACATACGGATGCATTTCCGTATGTGTTCCGTTTTTTTTGCGGATCCATTGACTTGAATGGAGCCACGACCCGTGATTTACGGCCAAATATAGGACAAGCTCTATCTTTCAACGGAACGGAAAAACGGAAACGGAAGGCATACGGAACACATTCAGTTTTTTTTGCGGAACCATTGAAATGAATGGTTCCGTATACGGACCGTATACGGAACACAAAAAAACGGCCCGTACACCCGCAAAAAAAACGTTCGTGTGAACTAGGCCTTTTAGGCTCACGACCGTATGTATTTCGCAGTCCGCAAAAAACAGATCCGCAAAAAATACGGATGACGTCCGTGTGCAGCTGGCCCCTAACAGAACAGTACTATCCTTGTCCAGTGATGCGGACAATAATAGGACATGTTCTATTTTTTGCGGAACGGACATGCCGAAACGGAATGCACACAGACCTATTGAAATGAATTGTTCCGCATATGGTCCGCAAAAAAATCCGGAAAGAAAATACGTTCGTGTGCATGAGCCCTTAAGTTGTGCCGGTACAAAGACACACAAATAGCTGAGCATAGCCTTTAGGGTCTGTAACAACCTCAGTTCTGACGATGTTACCCTAGCTGGAGCTTGGAGGGGTGTGTAACCAGTCCAGGGAGGCAGGATTAACCCTTCCGTTGCCCTCCACCAGCGATACTGGAACTAACCCCCTTTCTGTCCCAGACCACCAGTTATAATGACATTAACTTCTTCACTGTCCTGGGTCACCAGGTATAGTGACATTAACACCTCCACTGCCCTAGCCCAACAGAGATCCTTACTTTAACCCTTTCACCACTCTAGAACACCTAGGATGCACATTTTAACCCCTTCACTGCCCTAGACCACCAGGTATAGTGACATTAACACCTCCACTGCCCTAGCCCACCAGTGATCCTTACTTTAACCCTTTCACCACTCTAGAACACCTAGGATGCACATTTTAACCCCTTCACTGCCCTAGACCACCAGGTATAGTGACATTAACACCTCCACTGCCCTAGCCCACCAGAGATCCTTACTTTAACCCTTTAACCACTCTAGAACACCTAGGATGCACATTTTAACCCCTTCACTGCCCTAGACCACCAGGTATAGTGACATTAACACCTCCACTGCCCTAGCCCAACAGAGATCCTTACTTTAACCCTTTCACCACTCTAGAACACCTAGGATGCATATTTTAACCCCTTCACTGCCCTAGACCACCATGTATAGTGACATTAACTTCTTCATTTCTCTAGACCACATGGCATCCTTACAATAACCCCTTCACTGCCTTAGATCACCAGATATCCGAACTTCTTCTTTGTCCTAGACCACTGAAGATTGACGTTAACCATTTTTGTCCAAAATCACCAGGGATGCTAACTCTAAAACCTTTACCATCATAGACCGTCAAAAGTATTGAAATCAACTCCTTCCTGTCCTAGATCATCAGTCATACAGATATTAAGTTATTAACCCTTTCAGAATACAGACATTAATCCCTTCACTGCTCTAGACCCCCAGGGATGTAAGAAAGGAGTGTACTGCTCTTATGTTATAGGGTAGAAGAAGCAGGGACCCCAGCAGCACAGAGTATTTTAGGAGAGGGTAGGGTAGGAGATGTGATCAATTACAGAGTCACACTTTAGGGTCTGGTGGATTCGGTTAATTTCAGATGTTTTGAGGACAATTGAAATAATATGAAGTCATTGCAGCCGCTGTCGCCCTCTCGCGAACTGAGCGCCCACTTTAATTTGTAAAACAACTTTTATGGAGTCGCCAAAGTGTAAAACTTTCCACGTCGAAAGCTCATTGTGCTGAACTTTGTAACTGGAAAGTGGCTGATTTACAGAAGCTACAAAACAGAGGCGTTAAAAACCCAACAACTTGGCAGGAAAACTGAGACACCAAAGACTAACATCCAGAAAGAAGGGAGTCCTCCAGAGCAGCGCTGTCAAAGGAGCACATAAATCACAATGTGAATAACAGCAAATAATTGTGGGGTACAGGATAATGACACTGACACTTGGGGTACAGGATAATGACACTGACACTCGGGGTACAGGATAATGACACTGACACTTGGGGTACAGGATAATGACACTGACACTTGGGGTACAGGATAATGACACTGACACTTGGGGTACAGGATAATGACGCTGACACTTGGGGTACAGGATAATGACACTGACACTGGGGGTACAGGATAATGACACTGACACTGGGGGTACAGGATAATGACAGTGCCACTGGGGGTACAGGATAATTACACTGACACTTGGGGTACAGGATAATGACGCTCACACTTGGAGTACAGGATAATGACACTGAAACTTGGGGTACAGGATAGTGACACTGACACTTGGGGTACAGGATAATGACGCTGACACTTGGGGGACAGGATAATGACGCTGACACTTGGGGTACAGGATAATGACACTGACACTTGGGGTACAAGATAATGACACTGACACTCGGGGTACAGGATAATGACACTGGGGGTACAGGATAATGACGCTGACACTTGGGGTACAGGATAATGACATGGCTGCCAGTATCGCTCCAACAGAGGATATCACCCATTCCATACCTTAAAGGGGTTGTCAGCAACTGTGCAATTCCCCTACAGCACCTCCGCAGGGGAAATTGGGCATTGCAATAGAAAGTGCAATTAAATCAATGGGCCGTCCATATACCACTAGATCCTCCAGAGAGATGCTCATGTAGCTGCTCTCCACCCTACTGTTTCGTAGACCCCCTCCCTCCATTGAGGTAACATTGCGCCTTCCTGCAACTTTGAACTACTGCAAGCAACAAACAGGGACCATGGAAGACCGTTGCAGAAGTGTGCACTGCACAGCGTCACCATGGCCTTATGGTATAGTAAAATGTGTTGCGCTCACCTCGGCTGAACACGGCGCTCTCATACGGAATTTTGTTCTTGGTCTCCAGGCTGGAACAATTCCATCGGTGATCCTGGAACTGGTGCTGGCACTCGTGGATGGCGATCTGTATTCCCTGTATGGCGGACGCCGCTACATCTGGATGCCGCATACAGACATCCATCTGGCGACGAGTCAAGCCCGGTAACGTCAGGCACACCGTGTTGGCGTTCAGCACCGGCTCCGGCGGTATCTTCAGACCCAGAATCTCATTGGTCAATGATCTGAAAAAAAAAAAAAAAAACGCAAGAGGGGCGGGTTAGGAATACGGCCCAGATTATGTTTATATAGCTGCGCTGAGCCGCCCGCTGATTGACAGGCGGCGGCGGTAAGCACGCCCGTCTCACCTGACAGTATTAAGCACAAACACCTGGTGGTAAGAATCGAGTCATTGTGTGCAAGTCACTATTGATGGCTGAACAAATGAGGAGATACAGGGACCTGAATGAGGTCACATGAAACGCGTCGTGTCTTCGCTTCAGCGGCCCTGATCTGAGCTCCTACTCACCCAGAATGTCTCGTCAGTTTCATATCAATCTTGCTCCTTTACCTGTCCCTGCCTGACACTGTGCAGACATCTCTGGCTTTTATCTACACAAGCCCCAAGGTGTGCTCTGCTCAAGTGCTGCCTCCGCGCCATTAAAATAATTACGTCTCCTTCAGACGGGATTTTCGTGGTTGACGGGTGTTGGACATATTGCGGTGAGAAGGTGCAGGTGCTGGGGGAGGGCAGCGGAGGTATGCCCCCCGGACAATCGCCACTCAGAAGTCAATAGCTCAAATATGTTTTTTCAGGTTGTCGGTGACAGATCTGTAGATCCTGACAATTTCCGATAATATTCCCATCAAAATTCCAAAAAATGGCAGCATTAGCGGATAATTATGAATGTCTCTGTTGCTAATTGACCGTGTGAAGCGTCCCCCCGCACGTCCGCTCCTCTCCAGTCACAGGGCAGTGGCTGACAACTACTCTGGCCGCACATTCAGCTTCCATGTGTTGTCACCCAGCTTTCCCGGACTCCTGAATAGCGAGTAAGAAGGATACGAGAGCAGGGAAAGGATCACAGCCCAGGAGTCAAATCACAATCATGTGGGATACTTATCCATTGTATCTAAGCTTATGATATGTCATACTGTACTGCTGAGCCCGCCATGTTTGATGTATCTGAGCCTATGATGTGTGATGCTCTTTATTGATACAGAGTATCTCAGCCTATCATGTATCATACTGCCTACTGATACTATGTAACTCAGCCTATGATGTGTGATACATTCTGTTGATACAATGTATCTAAGCCCATGATGTGTGATACATTGTATCTAATCTTTGGATGCCTAATACAATGTATCTCAGCCTATCATGTGTGATACTGTCTACTGATACAGAGTGTCTAAGCATATCATGTATGATACTGTTGGATCACCTGTGTATCTAATTCTATCATGCGTGATACTGTCTGCTGAGCATTGTATCTGAGTTTATCATGTATGATACTGTTTATTGATCCAGTGTATCTAAGCCTATCATGTGTGATCCTTCTGGTCAGCTGGTATATCTGTCATATGTGATACTGCAACAGTGTATCTAAACCTACTGTGTATGGTGTATCTAAACTAATCATATGTGATATTGTGCTGCTGGATAAGTATACCTAAGTGTATCATGTGGGATATTGACTGTTGGGCCAGTGTACCTATCATGTGACACTATATATGACACTGTAATAGATGTATCTAAGCCTATCAGGTGTGATACTGACTGATCAGCCAGTGTATCTATGTTTATCATATGTGATACTGGAATAGATGTATCTAAGCCCATCAGGTGTGATACTGACTGATCAGTCGGTGTATCTATGTTTATCATATGTGATACTGGAATAGATGTATCTAAGCCTATCAGGTGTGATAGTGACTGATCAGCCGGTGTATCTATGTTTATCATATGTGATACTGGAATAGATGTATCTAAGCCTCTAATGTATGATACTGATTAGCCAGTGTATCTATGTGTATCATATGTGATACTGGAATAGATGTATCTAAGCCTCTAATGTGTAATGCTGACTGATCAGTCGGTGTATCTATGTGTATCATATGTGATACTGGAATAGATGTATCTAAGCCCATCAGGTGTGATACTGACTGATCAGTCGGTGTATCTATGTTTATCATATGTGATACTGGAATAGATGTATCTAAGCCTATCACATGTGTGAGTATCTAATCCTGTGTGACACTTTTCCTATGAGGATCTGCAGGACACTGACTGTACAGCAGGGTCATCACCCTCCGACACTCCAGCTGTGTGGAACTACAAGTCCCAGCAAGCTCCATTCACTTCTGTGGGAGTTACAGCCCAGCAAGCGTGCACGTTGGGAGGACTCGCACTTGACCTGAAATCCTCTGCACTTCACACCTGGCTGCAGCCTGCCCCAGGAGCAGCGCTCTCAGCTTACAGGGGTACACGGGACCCCCGGCCTGGCTCGCTGCTTTATTGTATTCATGGCCCTTAGATCAAAGCGAGGCCGTTCCCCCAGCAGATGAAAGAAGAATCCAGCCCAAAATAGCCGGCGATCCTCCACGTCCTGTGTTCCCCTGATCAAAGCCGAGTCCCTGATACATTTCCCGTCCGCAATTTACTTGTGACATAGTTTATGGACGCTTTCGTCGTCCCCTCGCCCCTCACCACGGGCCACGAGTTCACATTTCCAAAGTCGATTTCCAGTGTGAGCCCCGAGCACGTGGAGAGGGGGAGCCCCGGGGTCTGTGGTCCAGGAGCTCCACTTTGAAGTGGGTGATGTGATCAAGTCCAGCACGTTCCTGCGCAGCCGTCTCCAAAACCAGTTTTAATTGCTTGACCCCCCTGTTTAACCCTCTTACTGCTGGAGGGTTGTACAAGGTTAATTAAAAGTACTTATTTCTCTTTCTGTTTTTTGTTTTTTTTTGGGAGGGGGACACATTCGGAGCATTAGGCTACTATCACATTAGCGTTTTCAATTCCGCTATTGAGATCCGTCCTAGCGTCTCAATAACGGAAGAAAACGCTTCAGTTTTGTCCCCATTTCATTATCAATAGGGACAAAACTGAACTGAACGAAACGGAGTCACCAGAATGCATCCCGTTCCGTTTGGTTGTGTCCCCATCGCTGCAAGCAGCGTTCTTCTGTCCGCGATGTGGTGCGGAGCAAGACGGATCCGTCCTGGCGCACAATGTAAGTCAATGGGGACGGATCCGTTTTCTCTGACACAATCTGGCACAATAGAAATCCATGGTGGATCCGCAAAAATAAATAAAAAGCTAACTCCTCAGACCTCTGCACCCCTATAGCTTTGCTCCATCCTTCCCTGCCTGTCCCGTCCGCTGTCACCTTGCCAACTTTCCCCAACTACTGCATGGCACAGGTGCCACAATACAGAATGCCATCCTTTGATACAAAGTATCATTGTGTGATGAGTGCTATTACCTTAGAATTGGGGGGGGGGGGGGGGGGGGGGGTTACATTGGAGAAGTATTCAGCTACTGTATTTCTTAGCTGCAGCTGCCTCTGGGACCGGGCGACAACCAATATGGCCACCAGTAGAGTTCCCACAGGAGTTGTCAGATTTCCTAGAATTCTGCGGGGAAATAACCAATAGTCTGACACCCATGGGACAAGTGTACCAGTCTATTGACTTTACTCGATTATTGGGCGTCCCAAAACACTGATCCCCAGAACCTATTCAGAAGTATTGGGACTTGGTTTAGGCATCATTATATGCTCGCTGTATTGTGCTATTATGTGGACACTATATTTATAATAGGGTAATATAGTGCCCACATAGTACCACCATACAGTGGGCATTCAAAAGTCCCAGATAGTGGCCACATAATAGCATCATACAATTAAAGGATAATAAGGTCATGTAGTGCCCACATAATAGTGCCATATATTGCCCATATAATAGAATGGCATACTATATGGCATTAATATGTATTCATTATAGGGTGCTCTTTTGTGTGCGCACTATATGACACTATTAAGTGCTTAGGGTATGATGCTGCTATGTGGGCACTGTATGGTGCTAGTATGTTGGCACTGTATGGTGCTAGTATGTGGGCACTGTATGGTGCTAGTATGTGGGCACTGTATGGTGCTATTATGTTGGCACTGTATGGTGCTAGTATGTGGGCACTGTATGGTGCTAGTATGTGGGCACTGTATGGTGCTATTATGTGGGCACTGTATGGTGCTATTATGTGGGCACTGTATGGTGCTATTATGTGGGCACTGTATGGTGCTATTATGTGGGCACTGTATGGTGCTAGTATGTGGGCACTGTATGGTGCTAGTATGTGGGCACTGTATGGTGCTAGTATGTGGGCACTGTATGGTGCTAGTATGTGGGCACTGTATGGTGCTATTATGTGGGCACTGTATGGTGCTATTATGTGGGCACTGTATGGTGCTATTATGTGGGCACTGTATGGTGCTAGTATGTGGGCACTGTATGGTGCTATTATGTGGGCACTGTATGGTGCTATTATGTGGGCACTGTATGGTGCTAGTATGTGGGCACTGTATGGTGCTAGTATGTGGGCACTGTATGGTGCTAGTATGTGGGCACTGTATGGTGCTAGTATGTGGGCACTGTATGGTGCTATTATGTTGGCACTGTATGGTGCTAGTATGTGGGCACTGTATGGTGCTAGTATGTGGGCACTGTATGGTGCTATTATGTTGGCACTGTATGGTGCTAGTATGTGGGCACTGTATGGTGCTATTATGTGGGCACTGTATGGTGCTAGTATGTGGGCACTGTATGGTGCTATTATGTGGGCACTGTATGGTGCTAGTATGTGGGCACTGTATGGTGCTATTATGTGGGCACTGTATGGTGCTAGTATGTGGGCACTGTATGGTGCTAGTATGTGGGCACTGTATGGTGCTAGTATGTGGGCACTGTATGGTGCTAGTATGTGGGCACTGTATGGTGCTATTATGTGGGCACTGTATGGTGCTAGTATGTGGGGCACTGTATGGTGCTATTATGTGGGCACTGTATGGTGCTATTATGTGGGCACTGTATGGTGCTAGTATGTGGGCACTGTGTGGTGCTAGTATGTGGGCACTGTATGGTGCTATTATGTGGGCACTGTATGGTGCTAGTATGTGGGCACTGTGTGGTGCTATTATGTGGGCACTGTATGGTGCTATTATGTGGGCACTGTATGGTGCTATTATGTGGGCACTGTATGGTGCTATTATGTGGGCACTGTATGGTGCTAGTATGTGGGCACTGTGTGGTGCTAGTATGTGGGCACTGTATGGTGCTATTATGTGGGCACTGTATGGTGCTATTATGTGGGCACTGTATGGTGCTATTATGTGGGCACTGTATGGTGCTAGTATGTGGGCACTGTAGTGGTGCTAGTATGTGGGCACTGTATGGTGCTATTATGTGGGCACTGTATGGTGCTAGTATGTGGGCACTGTATGGTGCTATTATGTGGGCACTGTATGGTGCTATTATGTGGGCACTGTATGGTGCTATTATGTGGGCACTGTATGGTGCTATTATGTGGGCACTGTATGGTGCTATTATGTGGGCACTGTATGGTGCTAGTATGTGGGCACTGTATGGTGCTAGTATGTGGGCACTGTATGGTGCTATTATGTGGGCACTGTATGGTGCTAGTATGTGGGCACTGTATGGTGCTAGTATGTGGGCACTGTATGGTGCTAGTATGTGGGCACTGTATGGTGCTAGTATGTGGGCACTGTATGGTGCTAGTATGTGGGCACTGTATGGTGTGGTGCTAGTACGTGGGCACTGTATGGTGCTAGTATGTGGGCACTGTATGGTGCTAGTATGTGGGCACTGTATGGTGCTAGTATGTGGGCACTGTATGGTGCTAGTATGTGGGCACTGTATGGTGCTATTATGTGGGCACTGTATGGTGCTATTATGTGGGCACTGTATGGTGCTAGTATGTGGGCACTGTGTGGTGCTAGTATGTGGGCACTGTATGGTGCTATTATGTGGGCACTGTATGGTGCTATTATGTGGGCACTGTATGGTGCTAGTATGTGGGCACTGTATGGTGCTAGTATGTGGGCACTGTATGGTGCTAGTATGTGGGCACTGTATGGTGCTAGTATGTGGGCACTGTATGGTGCTAGTATGTGGGCACTGTATGGTGCTAGTACGTGGGCACTGTATGGTGCTAGTATGTGGGCACTGTATGGTGCTAGTACGTGGGCACTGTATGGTGCTAGTATGTGGGCACTGTATGGTGCTAGTATGTGGGCACTGTATGGTGCTAGTATGTGGGCACTGTATGGTGCTAGTATGTGGGCACCGTATGTCAGTATTATTTTAGCACAGTACACACAGACTTTGCGGCCTGAATGTCCACCTGTACGCACTGTGGTGAATCAGATGGGACCATAGATCATTTTATACCCCAATTTCCCACCTCTTAGCACTGCGTTGGGGCTCATTATATCTGGAGGACCCCGCCTGGTACTCACCTGTTCTGATTCACGCTAGTAAATACCATTGTGACCTAACGTGACAACCTTCTCCATGTCGCTGTTTTCTTCGTTAGGTGATTGAAGACGGGATAAAAGTGCCTGCCCCTCCCCCCAGAGACACCAGTCGTTACCAGGGTCCCGCCTGGTTTTGTCTGCTATTCATGTGTGAGACAAAATATTTTGTTTAGCAAAAATCTTTCATTTATTTAAAAAGGAATTTCAGAACTGCAGCTGCTTCCATGTGTCTTAAAGAGCCGGCGCGCCTTTGTCACAGTTTCACTTTCATTACTCTACAAATGTCTCTAATCTGAGATAACGTACGGCCATATCCTCGCCGGACCGAGGTCAGTGGAATCGCCGGGGGCTGCTCCAGAAAGAGGAGAATAATGAGTTAGGGCTCGTTCACACGACCGTTGGTGTCCCGTTCCCATATTGCAGGACCGCATTTGCGGATCCGCAATACACGGGCACCGTTCCGTTGTCATTCCGCATCACGGATGCGGACTCATTCATTTCAATTGGTCCACAAATGCAGAGATGCAGAACGGAAGCACTACGGAGTGCTTTCTGAGGTTCCGTTCCGTGCCTCCGCACCGCAAAAAGATAGAACATGCTCTATCTTTTTGCGGAACGGAGGGATCGCGGACCCATTCAAGTGAATGGGTCTGCGATCCCCATGCGCCTGTCCCACGGAAGGTGCCCGTGCATTGCAGACTGCAATTTGCGGTCCACAGCACGGACACGGGCTTCACACCTTCGTGTGAATGAGCCCTTACCATAAGGCCTCTTTCATACGACCATTTGGCTTTTTCAGTGTTTTGCAGTCCTTTTTTCACGGATCCATTGTTCCGTTTTTTGTTTCCGTTGTGTTTCTGCTCCGTTTTTCCGTATGACACATACAGTAATTACATAGAAAAAATTGGGCTGGGCATAACATTTTCAATAGATGGTTCCACAAAAACGGATATACGGACATACGAATGCATTTCGATATGTGTTCAGTTTTTTGTGTGTGGACCCATTGACTTGAATAGAGCCACAGAACGTGATTTGCGGGCAATAATAGGACATGTTCTCTCTTTCAATGGAACGGAGAAACAGAAATACAGAAAATGGAATGCATAGTGAGTACATTCTGATTTTTGGGTGGAACCATTGAAATGAATGGTTCCGTATACAGAACGCAAAAAACGTCCTGTAAACGGAAAAAAACGGTCATGTGAAAGAGGCCTAATTGTGTCCAATAACAGTGCCTGGAGGACAGTGAAGACGTAGTAATGCTAGCATAAAGCTAACGTATTATAGTGCTTGACAAAATAGTCCAATGTCATACTAGTATACTGTGCTCACATAATAGCATAACAGTGCCAAGCAATATATATATATATATATACACCCACCTAGTGCCTAGATAATAGTACCATGCAGTGAACACATAGCAGTCTCTGTACTGCAATATAACACCACCATATAGTGCCTGCAAAATAGTTCCATTTGGTGCCCATCAAATGCTACTCTACAGGGCTCACATAATATCAGCGAGCCCATAACAGTGCCATACCATGTCTAGGTAATGGCATCACGCAGTGCACACATAGTCGTGGCTGTACTGTAACATACGGTAAAAGACTGATAATACCAGAGCTCACAACAGCAAATAGTGAACATATAACCAAGTCAGGCAATGCCCAAATAAAAATGCATATAGTGTCTATATAATAATAGCACCATGCAGTGAACACATAGCAGTATCTACTGTATACTATACAAACATAGCACTGCTCCTAAGTGCCACAATAGTTCCATGTGGCGTCCTTATAATACCACTATAAAACGCTTACATAATAGTGAAAACGTAGCAGTGACATACAATGTCCACATAAAATCCCATACTCTCTAGATAACAGCGCGTGAATGCAGAGCAGTACTAATGCTGTACAAACATAACACTACCATATACTGCCTCATATAGTGCCACTATAATACTGCTACATAGTGGACACATAGCAGTGCAAGACAAAATCCTATACACTGAACAAAATACATGTACTGTACAAATATAACATTACTATGTAGTTTCTATAGAATAGTGCCACATGGTGCCTATATAATACTACTATACAGTGCTTGAATAATATGGTACACAGTGAACACATGGCAGTGACAGAGCCTAATGATTACCGTATCTAGTGCCCAGATATTACTGCAGTATAGACCTTACATAGTAGTACTATATAGTGAACACCTAAGGGTACCATACTGTGCCACAATGTATTACTATGCAAAACTAAATACAGTGTCATACAATGGCAGCAAAATACTGCCATATAATACATAACTGCACTGCCAGTGACTGATGGGGAACTTAGATTGTGAGCTCCATTGGAGACAGTCAGCAATGATTGATAATGTCTGGAGAATGCTGCGGAATATGTCAGCGCTATATAAGGGCTCATGCACACAAACGTTTTTTGCGTTCAGTATGCGTTACTTATACGGAACCATTCATTTCAATGGGTCAGCAAAAAAAAATGAAGTGTCTCCATAAGCATTCCGTTTCCGTATTTCCGTTCAAAGATAGAACACTCACATTCCGTGGCTCCATTTAAGTCAATGGGTCTGCAAAAAAACAACTTAACACATACGGAAATGCATCCGTATGTCTTCCGTATCTGTTCTGTTTTTGCAGAACCATCTATTGAAAATGTTATGCCCAGACCAATTTTTTCTATGTAATTACTGTATACTGTATATGCCATACGGAAAAACGGAATGGATAAACGGAAAGGAACTGGAAACACTACTGAAACAAAAAACGGAAAAACTGATCCATTAAAAACGGATCGCAAAACACTGAAAAAGCCATACGGTTGTGTGAACGAGCCCTAAGTGAGTAAAATAAATACTGCGTCTAAATAATACCACCGCACTATACCGCATGAGAATACAATAAATCCACACAATATGGACTCCAACAAACATCATCTCAGATCCCAGTGATCAGGAATTTGGGGGAGGGGGTGTTAATCTGGCTACCATTACTGCATCTGCAGGGGCTCTAAACTTCTGATTGGGCAGTCACCCGTCATCCTCTGCAGGTGTCTAGGAAAGCTGGGTGACTATCTGTGTAGGACTAATGGTAGCACATACTGTAATAGAATACTGTAGTATCTTCCTATATGATAAAAAAAAAGTGCTGTAACTTCCTAAGATGCTTTGTAATTCAATTATTTTCCAATTTCACGTTCTCTGCTTGCTGCCAGTGAATTGTAGCCTTGTTCTTAAACTCCATCACACAGCTGAGGGTTTGCTACAATTGTATCCAGCCCAGACCACCCTCTGTGAGCTGAGCAGTCATGCACTCCAGGTTGATACATTGTAACAAACTTTCCGCTGCTTTTCTATAGCATGCTTTCTTGTGGAGACTGGGTGCAATTGTAACAAACCCTCAGCTGTGAGACATATCAGGTGGGGATGGGTTGTTTTCAGTGATTTAGTGTCTCGGGACCATCCTAGAAACCAAGAGGTGACCGAGGAAACTGGTTTTGGCTGGCGGTCTGGGGTTGTATATTACAGGGTGACAGTTTTACAACCCGCAGTAATTGACTGGGTGCCCGGTGCGACCAGATCTTCCACATTACCCATAATTCATTACCTGGAACTTTATATTATAGGTTTTGCTTGACTAATGAGGGCAACCAGAGCTGGGAACCAGCGACTAAAGGTCAAAGGGCCTCCCTATACAGTGCAGTGGACTCTTCATCATGTACTGTATGTTCCTAGGAAAGCTGGGTGACAACCGATATCGCTACCTTGCCATCTTGCACTGGGGTTGTCGCCAAGATTGTACGCCTCCGGCCTGCTTAGGTGTGCTCTGAGGAAGGGCGCGTATGGCCGAAACGCGTAAGCGGCAGTGGTTTTAATATTTTTCTACTATGTTTTGAGGAATTCATTTTTACTGGAGCGCCGGATCGATTCCCGTTTTTCCTGCTCTGCTTAGGAATGCATTTTATGTGAGTGGGTAATGTAGTGCTGATGCCTATCCCATGCAGGATCACAGGAAAGCTGGGTGATTGTCCATACAGTTGTCATTGCAGCGATTATCATCCAGCTTTCTCAGTCTCCTGAATGGCAAGCATTGCTGCGTAACCAGACAGAGTTCTCATATCGGAGCCTTGGAGAGCTGGGTGGTTGTCAATAGATTTGTCATTTCAGCGCACAGGGGTTGTCACCCAGCTTTCCCAGTTTCCTGAAGGGTGAAGATTCTAAATGATGGAGTCATAGGGGAGTGGGAAAGGGATCGCGGCATAACAAGACCGATGTCTCGTGCAGGAGCCTAAGAAAGCTGGGTGTCGATACATCCGCCATTACAGCACACCCACCGGATGTCACTCAGCTTTCCTAGTTTCCTGAATATTGAATCTGCTAAGTTATGCAGTCCAGGGGCGTAGCTATAGGGGAAGCGGCTGCTTTGGGGCCCGAACTCAGAAGGGCCCCACCCGGGAGGAGGACTGAAAGATTTGTTGGGGCCCCCTCTACAGTATTATACAATGACACTGCAGGAAACGGACGGAGCGGCTGCCGGGCCTGGTCTGACTAACCATGGGAGGGAAGGTGGCGAAGAAGTTGCTGGGGGGGCCCCGTTCAAAAATTTGCTTTGGGGCCCAGTCATTTCTATTTACGTCACTGATGCAGTCATATAACATAACCGGAAAGGTTTCTCATGCAGGAGCCTAAGAAAGCTGGGTGAGTGCCGATACATCCGCCATTACAGCACACACATCGGATGTCACCCAGCTAAGTTATGCAGTCATAGCAGAGTGGGGGATGTGTCACTACAAACTAGACAAATAGTCTCAGGAGTCTAGGAAAGCTGGGTGATAGAACAGGCCGCCCTTAGTCCTCCTGCATACAAACGTGTGTGCCCCGTGGCCGTGCTGCGGACCGCAATGCATGAACACCGTCCGTGGGGCAGCGGATCGCGGACCCATTCACTTTACTACGGACGTACGGCGCTCAGCGATGCAGTCCTGTGAAGTGAATAGATCCCTCTCTAGATTTAGCTGGGTGGCAGACAATATGGCCGCCGTTATAGATTTTTCACCCAGCTTTTCACGAAACAGATATCGCTATGGAACAGATTAATACAATTTTTGACACCTAGAATAATTGGGACGATCGGAGCGCAGCTGGCTAGGAAACGGTTAAGTTGGCAATTCCACACAAAAGCCGTCCAATTCCTCCCTTTCTCTTGACTTTCCTGTACTTGTCCTAATACAATTATATTTACTCCAAAGTGGCGCGCGGTCAGATCGCATCTCCCTGCCGCCGCCCCACCATATGGGAACATACAGGGGTCATTATCCGCAGCCTTGGGCTCGAAGTGAAATTTTAATGCATCTTATAAGAGAAGAAGAGAATTGATACATTTGTATCTCATCCCTCATTCACTGTAATGTAAACAAAAAACAAAACAAAAAAATGATACAAAAATTGAAATTTTTTGATATTATTTTTTTTTGTCGAGGCAAATGCAAAAGATAAAAAAGAAATAAAAAAAATTCTGCCAAAATAACACACGTTTAAATGGTGACCGCCTCCATATCTGGAAACGTTACATTGTATCTCACCGTATAGGCGGCGATAGAAGCAGAGGAGCTGAATTCACGACATTCTTTCCCACCATCAAGACATGTGGACAATTAGTGGTTTGGATCCGGCAAGGTATCTGCGAGGCTTTGATGCCGGGGCCACTGAAGGGGCTTAGATCAGCGAATCGAAAATGGAGACTATTATAACAGAGATGAACGCAACAATCCGCCCGATTCGCCGATTTCACAATTCATTTGCCAGTGCTTGGAATACAAAGGGTTAATTGATGTGAAAAGGGAATCAATGCAACCATGCTGAAGCATTTCACCTTATGGGCTCATGCACACAAACGTATTTTCTTTCCGTGTCCGTTCCGTTTTTTGTTTTTTTTTGCGGACTGTATGAAGAACCATTCATTTCAATGGGTCCGCAAAAAAATGGAAGTTACTTCACGTGCATTCCGTTTCCGCATGTCCATATATCTGTTCCGCCAAAAAATAGAACATGTCCTATTATTGTCCGCATTACGGACAAGGATAGGACTGTTCTATTAGGGGCCGGCTGTTCCATTCCGCAAAACATAAAATGCACACAGACATCACCCGTATTTTTTGCAGGTCCGTTTTTGGCGGACCGCAAAATACATACGGTCGTGTGCATGAGCCCTATATGTCCAAACGTGGCGGCAGAATGTGGAATTTTGATGACCACAACCAGCCATGTGACAAACTGGCGGCTCATGTATCAAGCAAAAAAAAGGCGCAAAGATGTAAAAAATTTGTGTGTTTTAACCTTCAAATATTGATATTGTTAGGGCTCGTTCACACGACCGTGTGGAGCCCGTACTTGTGCTGTGGACTGCAAATTGCAGCCCGCAATGCACTGGCTCCGTCCGTGGCCCAACCACATGGGGATCGGCAGACCCATTCACTTAAACAGGTCCGCGATCCGTGTGTTCCGCAGAAAGATAGAGCAGGTTCCATCTTTTTGAGGTGCGGAGGCACGAAATGGAAATGTTATGTTCCGTGCTTCTGTTCTGCACCGTTCTGTATCTCCGGATTTGCGGACCTATTGAAGTGAATGGGTCCGCATCCGTGAGGCGGAATGCACACGGAACAGTGCTCGTTTATTGCGGATCTGCAAATGCGGACCGCAAAACGGCAACGGGCAGCACACGTTCGCGTGAATGAGCCCTTACTAGTTTTCTATATTGTTAAAAAATGGGTGTGGCTAGGTAGTCGCCAAAATTGTAACATATGTATCCACTGACACTCGCCATTTACATTACGGCTGGCGCACTGGGATGGCAGACAAGGCGTAATGGAAAGGATTTTCTCCAGATCAAGCGTCATGCCGCCATGTTGGGAAATTAAGACGACGCATAATTGATACCGGACCCCCACTATATTGCCACCATGCCCCCCATAGTTATCCACTGACTCGTCATCACGTTTTTCATGTGGCAGCTGTAACCATTCCTAGGGGTTTGCTGAACCTTTCTATATGTTTGCAACATTGGCCGGATGTAGCAGAGCTGAGCTCCATTTACGGAACTGCAAAATGATGCAACCCACAGGCTTAAATAACAAACTCAGCTAGACTACACTTCAGTTACTCTGCAGAGCCGGATGCAGCAGACCTGAGTGACTGACGACCATGTCACCTTGAGCTATGTCGACTTTTACATGGGACGACTAGTCGGCCAACTCACAGTCAAAGATGCCCCAATGAAATAAAGTCAGCTCTGCTACCTCTAGCAGAGCCAAATGTTGCTGAGCTGACTGACGTGTGATAATGTTACATTGTGCTGTTGATAAATTTACATGGGGCTGCAGGTAGATCTACTTAATGTCTTCATGATGCCCAAGCAATGCAAAAAAAAGCTATTGACAAACTCATGTCTTTCCTGAAGCAGAGCCGAGAGACTTATAGTGATTGCCCACTGTGCCGTCTCCACTTTTACATAGGACTGCAGGTAAATCTGCTACCTTCGCACCCGGCAGATTTTGTGGCAGGAAATCCATTCCATTCACCTTGATGGGTCTTGGCAGAAATCCATGCGCTCGCTGCCCCATTCCAATGAAATGGAACCGATTTTCTGCCACAAAATCTGCCGGCTGCGAAGACGTCCTTAACTGTTTTCAGGTTCATCTGTCACTAAGCAGGGCCAGATGAAGCTGAGCTCAGTGACTCATGTCTTTCCCCCGTCTTACATAGGACTGCAGCTAAACCTACTGCATTATTTTAACACGGAGAGTCGACGGCCCCCCGGAGAGTTAGTTACATGACAAACTCAGCCCTGCTACATCTGTATCACTCCATATATTGGGTTAGACAGGATTTACCTCTGCATGGAGAGCAGTAGTCCCAGCAGGATAGTGAAGAAGATGCCAGGAAGGTGCCAGGGTGCCATGGTGCTGCTCTGTCCAGCGTCTGCCCGTCACCCTTTACCGCTCTCTTCCCTGCTTCCGAATTTCATTGAGGTGTAACGCAATGTCTCCAAGGTTCATCTTTCTTTTGCAGGGGGGAGAAGTTTTCTGGCTGGAGGAGACCTCCCCGGGATGTGTCGCCTCTTCCTCCTGGGACAGCAGGGTAGGGATCAGCGGTGCCCGCAGTTCATTCTCC
Organism: Bufo gargarizans; assembly: GCF_014858855.1. Classification (NCBI taxonomy): domain Eukaryota; kingdom Metazoa; phylum Chordata; class Amphibia; order Anura; family Bufonidae; genus Bufo; species Bufo gargarizans. Next base: position 30,451,235 of record NC_058087.1, read on the forward strand.
AGTCCTTCAGGTTCCTTCCTTGTATTCCTCAGGGCAGTCTCAGGCGGTGTCTTCTATCTTAGGCTTCTCTTCCCGATCTTCTCCTTGGGATCCCTGGCCCCTGAGCCTTGTGGCCCCCTTTCCACGCTTCTCATCCCTAACTGTCTAGAAGTTTGTGGCTCTTTGGAGCTGTCACACACACAACTCTGCGCTCTCCTGCTGCGAGCTCCTCTGATGCTGCCTCATTGTGACTCTCCACCTCTTTAAATTCCCCTCTCTGCACTGACAGTCACACTCCCCCCCCTCCCGTCCTTCCCTCCCCTACTATCATCTGATGACAGGAGCAAGTATTCCCCTCTCCCGCTCCATGATACCCCACGCTTCCATAGGTGTCCAACAGTCCCCTCTAAGATGAAAGTATGGGGTCCCTGAGACCCCCAACCTGTTCCCGACCTATAGCTTTTCTTCACCCAGCTGTCTGACAATCGGTATTCCCAATATTGCAACTCTTCGGGGTTGTCAACCAGCTATCCCACCCTCCCACTTGGCAAATCTGCCTTTCTTTGGTGGCGCAGAGTACTGCTACTCCCTAAATTAATGGGTTTGTCATTGGGGAGTCTGACAACCAACACTCCCATTGTCAAAACGGTTGTCAGGCAGATTTTCTATGTAAATTCTGGACGGGATATCGTAGTGCGGACTCCGCTACTCCCTAAATCAGGCATGCTCATCCTGCGTCCCTCCAGCTGTTGCAAAACTACAACTCCCACAATGCCCTGCTGTAGGCTGTTCGGGCATGCTGGGAGTTGTAGTTTTGCAACAGCTGGAGGGCCGCAGGTTGAGCATGGCTGCCCTAAATAATCTGGGAAAGCTAGTTGACAACCAATATCCCGATGGCTATAGCTCTCGCCGTGGTTGTCACCCTGCTGTCCTAGACTCCCGGTTTGTTGGGCAGTGAATTGGTATCGAGCGGCGGTCTGCTACTCCATTAATGAATGGGTTTGCCATTTAGGAAGCCGAGCTGACAACCAGTATTCCCGCCATTGCAGCTCTCACAAGGGTTGTCACCCATATTTCCTAGACAACTCTGTGTTGGTCGGGATATAGAAGTGCAGGGTCTGTGACGCCATAAGTAATAAGATTTGCCCCATGGGAGTCTAGGAAACGGAGCTGACAACCAATATTTCCACCGTTACAGCTCCCACGGTGGTTGTCAATGAGCTGGGAGATCTGCTTTGCAGATAGTAGAGCGTGGTCTGCGACTCCATCAAGAAATGGATTTGCCATTATGGAGTCTGAAAAAAGTTAATTGACAACCGATATTTCCACCACTATAATCCTCACAGGGGTTGTCACACAGGTTGTCACACAGGTTGTCACACAGGTGTCCTTGGTCTGTTAGTGTATAATTAACGAGGTTGACTGTTCAGAAGTCTGGGAAAGCTGGGTGACCACGTCCATGGCGGCTGTGACGTCCGAAATATTGGTTGTCGTTCACATGAGGCTAATAAAAGGCGTAAAAGTTTCAAAAAGTCAAGAGAAACAGATGACTCAAGAGTCAAGGACATAAAGTTGGTGACGTTTTAAGGTTGAAATGTCATTTTTTTAACTGCTGCCTAAGGGCAAGGGGATGAACCATCATAAAAAAGTCGCATAGTTGCGGAAGCTTTGCCTAAGGGCTCATTCACACGAATGTGTGAAGCCCGTGCCCGTGCTGTGGACTGCAAATTGCGGTCTGCAATGCAGGGGCACCGACTCCGTGGGGCAGCCGCATGGGGATCGTGGAACCATTCACCCGTTCCGCAAAAAGATAGAGCTTTTTGCGTTGCGGAGGCACAAGATGGAACCCCAGGAAGCACTCCGTAGTGTTCCGATCCGTGCTTCCGTTCCGCGTCTCCGGATTTGCGGACCCTTTGAAGTGAATGGGTCCTCATCCGTGATGCAGAATGCACACGAAACGGTGCCCGTGTATTGCGGATCTGCAAATGCGGTCCGCAATACGGCAACGGGCAGCACACGTTCGTGTAAACGAGCACTTAAAGGAGGGAGCAATGTCGGCCTGAAGATGCAGCAGCTCCTATGGTTCTGATTGAGGGTGCCATCGCTGGGGGGGGGGGATGCAGTTTCGTCACCAGTGATTCCCAGTTTAGATATTCATTAGAAACCATTTCGGACCACTTACAGGTGAATTCCACTCATTTCAAGTCCACAGAATAAGGGATAACTATTAGATCGTTGAGGGTCCGACTGCTGGGACCCCCACAGATTATGAGAATGGGGGCCCTGTACCCTCTGCAGCCCCCTGAAATGATCGGAACAGCCGGTCGCACATGCTGTGGATAAGGCAAAATCTTGAAACAAGCAGAATACCCCTTTAATGGACCATTTTGTAGCCTTTCAGGGGCCAGGATACGTTCAGCACAGGATGCGAGTGACAACTCCAGATCTCCATACTCACTACATGGTCTGGTAGTCCGCCATCATATCACCTCATATTTGTAACTTGTTGTGAAGGCTGGATTTCCCCTTTAAATGACAGTAACCACTGACGAGCCTTTATTTTAATCACTGTGCTGTTACATAATTCCCAAGACAGAAATATTCCCTGTAGCCAGTTCCGTTTTGCTTATGAATTGCCTGAAAGAGGACAATAGCAAACTGATGTGAATGGCCCTCAGCCCGAACAGGCCAAACAGTTAGAGGGGCATCTTCCTCACCTGCCAGTGGCCTGTAGTGCCCTTCCCTGCCCGCAGGATATCTGTAAATATTCACAACCTTCCTCAGTCTCCAAAAAATCCATCTAGTGTAAAACAGTACATAGTAGAGAGGGAGGAGGGGGATGCAGCTGCAGCTCCTCTTCTTCTGTGTCCATGAGACTGCAAGCTGATGTAGGAGAGGCATCTGATTGGCTGAGAGCACTCAGTACAGGACTGACATCACACTAGGAAGAGCCCGCCCACTCCGTGCAAATGGGGAGAAAAGGTGCAGAAACCAGCAAAAGGGAGAGACCCAAACTGTATTTATTTAACTTGTTTTATATTTTTGTTACAATTGTATCCAGTCCGACACATTTTACCTGCACCGATACATTGTAACAGGACAAGAGAGAGATTTGTGCTGTTTTAAGAGCACCTATCCACAGGATCAACCCTATTAAACCACTCAGACTGACTGGTAGGGTTGATCCTGTTAATTAAGATGATTCCTGCCTTGTGAAAAGTCGTTGTGGCATTGCTGAGGAAAAAAGGAGTGTGAAGCCCATGCTGTGGACCGCAAACTGCGGTCCGCAATGAGCGGGCACCGCCCGTGGGGCAGGCCCATGGGGATCGCAGACCCATTCACTTGAATGGGTCCGCAATCCTTCAGTTCCGCAAAAAGATAGAGCAAGTTCTCTCTTTTTGCGGTGTGGAAGCACGGAACGGAACCCCAGAAAGTACTCCGCAGTGTTCCGTAGTGTTCCGTTACATTCTTCCGTTACGCACCTCCGGATTTGCGGACCCATTGAAATGAATGGGTCCGCATCCGCGATGCGGAATGGCCACGGAACGGTGCCCGTGTATTGCGGATCCGCAAATACGATCTGCAATACGGCAACGGGCATCGCACGATCCCTTATTCTGTATGCAAATGAAAGGGCGAGACACAGAGGGTTGTGGCAACGCACATCCAAACAGTACATGCACTACTTTTTTGCGGTGCGGAGGCACAGACGGAAAACCCAGAGCAGCACTCCGTAGTGGTTCCGATCCGTGCCTCCATTCCGCACTGCGCCGTGTCTTCCGGATTGCAGACCCATTCAAGTGAATGGGTCTGCATCCATGATACGGCGCACACATGGCCACTGCCCGTCTATTGTGGACCCGCTGTTTGCAGGCTGCGATATGGGCTCGGACCTTCCATGGTCGTGTGCTTGAGACCTCTGCAGGATCTGCCCTACCAGGCAGTATGCTTGGTTTAATAGGGTTGATCCTGCCGTCACAATCCGTATCATTTGTGTGACGGAGGCCTAAGTATTTAGTGGAGCGTTTAAGCAACTTTAACAAACTCTCAGCTGTGATAAGTATTAATTCAGAATGGGATTTTAACTGTGGACAGAAACAGAAATGTTTCATTTACTGACAGCAAGCATAGATCTTGGTATTTGTATAGGATGGGACTGTGAATGGGTTAAAGGCGGCATGTGAGTGGCAGGGGGTACAGGCCCCGGAGGAGAAAGTCTCAGGGTGGGTTCTGCATGTTTGTCATGGACAATTTCCTAAGAATTCACAGCTAGATTTGTCTGGATGCAGGACCTGCACTGGGGGATTCCTGTTAACATCTTCACTGCTGGAGTGGTTCAAGTATTACCCAGAAGTCTGTGCAGAGGAAGTAACGATCCTGTGATCATTTATTATTGGATCACGTGCAGCCAACCCAGAGGCATATATAATATATTGTCAGGACCCGTGACCATCAGAGGAAAATCAATGTAATCACAGGACCAATGGAAAGTTCTGCAACTTGCTATTTTATACATCTCTGCTTGCTGTCAGTGAAGGAGAACATTCTTATTTACATCTAGAGGCTTAACAGGATTTACTACAAATGTATCCATTCTAGACAATCCCTGCTAGAGAGATACATCAGCACAAAGCTGTCTCCTGTCTGACTGCTTGTTACAGTGTATCAGTGCAGTTACAGGGGTTGTCTCATCCTAGCGATATGCCACCAATGTCAGATAGGTGGGGGGTCTCATCCTAGCAATATGCCACCAATGTCAGATAGGTGGGGGTCTCATCCTAGCGATATGCCACCAATGTCAGATAGGTGGGGGTCTCATCCTAGCGATATGCCACCAATGTCAGATAGGTGGGGGTCTCATCCTAGCGATATGCCACCAATGTCAGATAGGTGGGGGTCTCATCCTAGCGATATGCCACCAATGTCAGATAGGTGGGGGGTCTCATCCTAGCAATATGCCACCAATGTCAGATAGGTGGGGTCTCATCCTAGCAATATGCCACCAATGTCAGATCGTGGGGGTCTCATCCTAGCAATATGCCACCAATGTCAGATAGGTGGGGGTCTCATCCTAGCGATATGCCACCAATGTCAGATAGGTGGGGGGTCTCATCCTAGCGATATGCCACCAATGTCAGATAGGTGGGGGTCTCATCCTAGCGATATGCCACCAATGTCAGATAGGTGGGGGTCTCATCCTAGCGATATGCCACCAATGTCAGATCGGTGGGTGTCTCATCCTAGCGATATGCCACCAATGTCAGATAGGTGGGGGTCTCATCCTAGCGATATGCCACCAATGTCAGATCGGTGGGGGTCTCATCCTAGCGATATGCCACCAATGTCAGATAGGTGGGGGTCTCATCCTAGCGATATGCCACCAATGTCAGATAGGTGGGGGTCTCATCCTAGCGATATGCCACCAATGTCAGATAGGTGGGGGTCTCATCCTAGCGATATGCCACCAATGTCAGATAGGTGGGGGTCTCATCCTAGCGATATGCCACCAATGTCAGATAGGTGGGGGTCTCATCCTAGCGATATGCCACCAATGTCAGATAGGTGGGAGTCTCATCCTAGCGATATGCCACCAATGTCAGATAGGTGGGGGTCTCATCCTAGCGATATGCCACCAATGTCAGATAGGTGGGGGTCTCATCCTAGCGATATGCCACCAATGTCAGATAGGTGGGGGTCTCATCCTAGCGATATGCCACCAATGTCAGATAGGTGGGGGTCTCATCCTAGCGATCTGCCACCAATGTCAGATAGGTGGGGGTCTCATTCCTATCTCCAAAGTGAACGAGAGAGAACTGCACAAGCGCGGCCCCTCTGCCTTCACTTCTATGGAAGTTCAGTATATATTTTCATATAGGAGTGAAAGAAAGGCACACCACACATGAGGGGCCCTGTGCTACAGATAAGAGTGGGCCCCAGAGGTGGGATCCTAGTGATATACCAGCAATGTGTGAGAGGACACAACCCCTTTAACACATCGGCAATTTCGTTCCACATTTTGCGGAACGGAATTGCGGACCCCGCACTTTTCGGGGCCTGCATTTTTCCGTTCCCGAAAAAAATAGAACATTACATGACCTATTCTTGTCCGCAATAGTGGACAAGAATAGGCATATTCTATTAGTGCTGGAGAATGGCGATGTGTGGTCCGCAAAATGCGGAACGCACATTGTCGGTCGCCGTGTTTTGCGGATGTGTGAATGGAGCCTAAGGCCTCTTTCACAGTACCGTATGGCTTTGGCCTCATGCACACGACAGTTGTTCTCGGCCTCCTTTCCGTTTTTTTTGCGGATAGGATGGAGACCCATTCATTTCAATGGGTCAGAAAAAAAATGCTGATAGTTCATCCGTTTGTGTTCCGTTTCCGTTGTCCGTGTTTCCCTTCAGCAAAAATAATAGTGCATGTCCTACTTTTTTCACATTTGCGGACAAGGATAGGCATCTATTACAAAGGATCTGTGAAAAAACAGATGCCGCATTCATTTTTTTGGGCGGACGCACAAGCGGACGCACAATTTGCGGATGCAAAAAACAACTGGCCTTTTTCAGTGTTTTGCAGTCTGTTTTTCATGGATCCGTTGTTCCGTTTTTTGTTTCCGTTTTGTTTACTGTGTGTTTCCGTTTCTGTTCCGTTTTTCCGTTCTGTTTTTCCGTATGGCATATACAGTATACAGTATTTACACTGGAAAAATTGGGCTGGGCATAACATTTTCAATAGATGGTTCAGCAAAAACGGAACGGATACGGAAGACATACGGATGCATTTCTGTATGTGTTTTTTTATTTTTTGCTGACCTATTGACTTGAATGGAGCCACGGAACGTGATTTGCGGGAAATAATAGGACATGTTCTATCTTTTAATGGAATGGAAATACAGAAACGGAATGCACACGGAGTACATTCATTTTTGTTTTTGCAGAACCGTTGAAATGAATGGTTCCGTATACGGAACGCAAAACACGGTCCGTAAACAGGAAAAAAAATGGTTGTGTGAAAGGGGCCTAAAGCACATTATTTGTAAATCTAGTAACATTACCCTAAAATTATGATTAAAAGGATTAACCCAAGATTTAAACGTATCCTATATCCACAGGAAAGGCGACCGCCACTGAGCGCTGGTCCTCTGTTCTACCATGTGATTGAAGCATGCACCTTGCTGCTCCATTCATCTCTACGAACCTGTTAGGCCCCTTTCACACGAGCGAGATTTCCGCGCGGGTGCGATGCGTGAGTTGAACGCATTGCACCTGCACTGAATCCGGACCTATTCATTTCTATGGGGCTGTGCACATGAGCGGTGATTTTCACGCATCACTTGTGTGTTGCGTGAAAATCGCAGCATGTTCTATATTCAGCATTTTTCACGCAACGCAGGCCCCATAGAAGTGAATGGGGCTGCGTGAAAATGGCAAGCAAGTGCGGATGTGGTTGCTAGGAGACGATCGGGATGGGGACCCGATCTTTATTATTTTCCCTTATAACATGGTTATAAGGGAAAATAATAGCATTCAGAATACAGTATGCATAGTACAATAGCGCTGGAGGGGTTAAAAAATGTATTTATTTATTTTTTACTCACCTTAATCCACTTGTTCGCCGCAGCCGGCATCTCCTTCTGTCTTCACCTGTGAGGAAAAGGACCTTTGATGACGTCATTGCGCTCATCACATGGTCCGTCACATGATCCATCACCATAGTAAAAGATCACCATTTTTTTTAACCCCTCCAGCGCTATTTTACTAAGCATTCTGTATTCAGAATGCTACTATTTTCCCTTATAACCATGTTATAAGGGAAAATAATACAATCTACAGAACATCGATCCCAAACCCGAACTTCTGTGAAGAAGTTCGGGTCTGGGTACCACATTCAGTTTTTTATCACGCGCGTGCAAAACGCATTGCACCCGTGCGATAAAAACTGAACAACGGAACGCAATCGCAGTCAAAACTGATCGCGCGGGTTTGCCGCAATGCACCCGGGACGCATCCAGACCTTATCTGGACACGCTCGTCTGCAAGGGGCAGATAAGACTCATCTTTTTTAAATCCACTCCTGGTCTTGGCTTTCAAAGCCGCATGCAGAAACCTGACCGTGTGACCGATCCCTTAGAAATAGTCGGGTGCTGTACTCTTCTAGAGAATGCCGGACCACCGCTCTGTTCATATGTTCTTTGATCAGACACTTAGAAACCTACAGTCTTCTCAGATGACGAAACTATGTGTCGGAGGGCGGTCCTGCTCAGTAGGTCGCACACGTCTTGCCTGGAGCTCTTGTCCTGCTCATTATCACATACAGTCCACATTTGCCTGTGATGCAGCGATGCCCCAGACTCCGCCGCCGCCGCTCATAAATTACGCTCCTCACAGAAAATATGCTTTTATCTGCGTCAACAACACAATAGGAATTTCAGCAACAATGTAACTCGTCCGGGTTTTCTATAATGGTCACTGTCACCGCACAGACCTGTGATGCAGGATGAAAGAGCAGGGGACGTGCAGCACAATGTCTAATTACGTCGCTCACGTGTTTTCTACTCCAGCACTAATTACACATTCATGTACACGGAGTCAGGCCTCTTTCACACAAACGATACGGATTGGCTCTGGGTGCGTTCAGTGAAACTTGCACCATTTCGCAATCGGGTTCAGTAAGTTTTGTCTGCGATTTCGTTCAATGTTTCCGTTTTTTCCGCGGGGGTGCAATCAGTTTTGATGCATTTTTCACGCCCGTGAAAAAAAAAAACGGAATATTTACAAACAACATCTCCGGTCAACCATCAGTGAAAAACTCTTTACACTCGGACTGCAAGCAGGTTACACCCGGATACAATGCGTTTTTTACTGAAGCTCCATTCACTTCTATGGGGCCAGGGCTGCGTGAAAAACACAATATAGAACGCGCTGCGATTCTCACACAACGCAGAATTGATGCGTGAAAAAAAAAAAGCTCATGTGCACAGACCCCTTAAAATGAATGCGTCAGGATTCGGTGCGGGTGCTATGCGTTCACTTCTTGCATTGCACCTGCGTGAAAAACTCGCTTGTGTGAAACGCGCCTTAGGGCTCATGTCCACGAACATGAGGGCTCTACGCCCATAATGTGGACCGCAAATGGCGAGTCCACAATATACGGGCACTGGCCGCATGCACTCCGTGCTGCTGATGCAGACCTATTGACTTGAATGGCTCTGCGATTTGCAAGATACAGCAAAAGATAGGACATATCCTATCTTTTGCGGAGCGGAGGCACGGATCGAAAGGCCCGCAGAAGCGCTTCCGTGGGATTTCGGGACCATGCCTCCACAATGCATTTCCGTATCTTGCAGATTGAGGACCAATTCAAGTCACGGAGTGCACGCGGCCGGTGCCCATACATTGCGGACCGTTACGTTTGTGTGCATGAGCCCTAAAGAGAATCCTCCATCACAATTCATGTTTCTCAGAAATCAGCAGTACAGGATTTGGAGAATTTTTCCAATATACTTGGAAAGGCTCTGATTCTGTAGCACAGAGCACTACTTCTCGACTCCATGTATAGAGACCTTCACTACCTGTTGCCACCACTAGAGGCCGAGCTGTGAACAGCTTCTGTTCAGGTCAATGGAGGCTGTATACAGGTGCACAGAGAGCTCCCTCTAGTGGTGATGACAGGAAGCAACTTTTTACAAATATGTCTGCCAAAGGTAAAATTAAGGAACCACTGCCTGTACTAAAGAAACTGAGCACAGCCTCCCCTCTGAGCTGTCCTACAGTTCAATGAATGTAGAAACCACTTAAAAGGTTCCCAGTAGTTATCATCTGAGTCCTGCTGACTGGTGAAGTGGAAGCATTACATAGGCAATTTGCAAATTCTTGAAAGGAGAGACTAGATCTTGGTGGAGAGGTGGCCTTGCTCTGTAAACTAAATGTAAGCAGCTGCATAAATCCCTCTCCTGTCCTAGTAGTTCGCTACAATGTATCAGTGAAATGTATCCCTCTGGAGTCCAGGCTGGTTCGTTCACTGTGAACTTCTAGATTAGGCTACTTTCACACTTGCGGCAGAGGATTCCGGCAGGCAGTTCCGTCACCGGAACTGCCTGCCAGATCCGGCAATCCAGACGCTAACGGATGCATTTGTGAGACGGATGCAAATGCGGATCTGTCTGACAAATGCATTGCAATACCGGATCCGTCTTTCCGTCTGTCATCCGTAAAAACTGATCCGGTATTTATTTTTTCTCATTTTTAAAGGTCTGCGCATTGCGGATCCGGTCTTCTGGAACATTTAGTACCGGATCCGGTATTAATACATTTCAATGTAAATTAATGCCGGATCCGGCATTCCGGCAAGTGTTCAGGATTTTTGTCCGGAGAGAAAACTTCAGCATGCAGCGGTATTTTCTCCGTCCACAAAACGTAAGAGGGACTGAACTGATGCATCCTGAATGGAATGGTCTTCTCCATTCAGAATGCATTAGGATAAAACGGATCAGTTTTTTTCCGGTATTAAGCCCCTAGGATGGAACTCAATACCGAAAAAGAAAAACGCTAGTGTAAAAGTACCCTAAGATGCAATTCACACATAAGCTGTATTGGCAATGTGCAGATATTCAGCCTCTTGGTTGTAAACAAGAATATTTCCGTTTACGGACAGTAAGCAGAGCTCTTAAAAATGGTGCGGAATTGAAATGCAAAGTATATCAGGAAGTCGGCGCTGAACATTTTATTGGCTAAACTGTATTTATATGAATCTGAAAAACCCCTCTGAAGAAGTTGCTATAGAGTTCCCTTTGCAACTGGATGCTGTTATTGCAGAGCTGCGGCGGAATCCGTTTCCTACAAGTTACATCAACAACATGGAGGCGTTCAGGTCAGCACTTCAATCATACTGACTTTTAGTTGCACAATGGTTTCTTCTCCATTCAAGTCTAAATCTAAGTTTGGAATTCCTGTTGCCAGAGAGCAGTGCATTGTGGGACTTCAGAGGTCTATTACAGTGATAGCTAAGTTGTCAGGTCACAAATCTGACGAAAGGGTTGAGTTAAGCCCCACTGAGCAAACATCTTGTGACCTAGTAGATGCACTTGGTTACAGTTGGCAGCAGGAGACGTGTCAGGTGTGAACTGTGGTAAATTATTGGATGTGTTCATGTGTTTGAACTGAGGAAATGTACAATTAAGTGATATCATTTATTGGCTAATAATAGTCTGAAAGGGCAAGGATTTATGATAATAAGAGCTTCTCATCAGGCTGGGGGATGATGGCAGTGCGTTGGGAGTCTTAGTTGTTAGAAGAAGGATTTAGGTAATAGGGTATGGATGTGTCGGGGGCTCAGAGTTAATCCAGGACCAGGTGGTTGGGTGACAGGAGTAGTTATAAAGTAACGTGATGTAATCTAAATATAAACCACTTGTATAATGAAAAGTGGACAACTTGTGTTTTATGCCTCATCATTTTTAAGATCTCTGCTTGCTGTCAGTGGGAACCAGCTTGTTTTGCAAAGGGTAAAGAGTTTTGAAAGTAACATTAAGGCCCCTTTCATACGTCTGTGATGACAAGATGGTCCATCCCTGCAGATGTCCGTGATGAATCTGTGTTTGGTCCGTTTGTCCAGTTTTTTTCCCTCCATGTGTCATCTGTAATCCACGGACAACACTGCTAGGCTGAAGATTAATTTTCAGAGCCTCTTCTGTCGGCGGTCAGTGAAAACCACGGACTAGACACAGATGTGTTGTGTCTGTGATTTTCACAGACCTTTAGGGCTCATGCACAGGAATGTATTTTATTTCCGTGTCCATTCTTTTTTTTTTTGCGGACCGTATGCAGAACCATTCACTTCAATGAGTCTGCAAAAAACCGAAGTTACTCCGTGTGTATTCTGTTTCTGTATGTCCGTTCCTGAAAAAAATAGAACATGTCCTATTATAGTCCGTATTACGGACAAGGGTAGGACTGTTCTATTAGGGGCCAACTGTTCCGTTCCGCAAAATATAGAATGCACACAGACGTCATCAGTTTTTTGTGGACAGCAAAATACTTACTGTCGTGTGCATGAGCCCTTAGGCCTCATGCACACGGCCGTTGTTTTGGTCCGCATCCGAGCCACAGTTTTGGCGGCTCGGATGCAGACCCATTCACTCCGTGTGCTGTCCGCATCCGTTGCTCCGTTCTGTGGTCCGCCCAAAAAATATAACCTGTCCTATTCTTGTCCACGTTATATTAATGGCTGTCCGTGCCGTTCAGCAAATTGCGGAACGCACACGGACGCCATCTGTGTTTTGCGGACCCGCGATTTACGGACCACAAAACACCCAACGGTCGTGTGCATGAGGCCATAGGCTGTAAAGTGTGTGAGGAATCCATAATCAGAGACAAGAATAGGGCATGCTTCCGTGTCGCCACAGTCCGTGGAAAACCACTGATGTGTGAATATACACATTAAAGTCAATGGGAACGTGTGCTGTCCGTGGAGACCACGTCCATGATCCACTGACGTGTGTAAGAGACTGCGAGCACAGTATGTACAGATGTGTCCTGATAGATTGTTACAATGTATCAGTTTGGAGTCCAGGCTGTTTAATTGCAGTTTGCTACAATTGTATTCAGTCCAGACATTTCTCTGAGAACTGAACAATCTTGATGGATACATTTTGCCTGCACTGATACATTGTAACAGGAGAGAAACATATGTAACTAATAGAGGTGTGACACCATTATTTAGCAAGTTTATTTCAGAAATTTCAATTTTCTAATTTGTCACCAAATAGAGGAAAAATTATTAAATTTGTCCTTTTTGTCTATTGGTGTAGAGGTGGAAGGGAATCTGAAATTCATCGACCTTATGACACTATTGAAAAATGTCCACCATTGTAGAAAACGCACAGCAGCTGTGAGAGGTAGATAATCTATAATGAACTTCTGGTAAGGAAGCCCCTTGAGGAGATAAAACACATCATCACATAACCAGTAATAATATAGCAGATAATAACCAGCTCACAAACCTAAGAAAATGCTGCCCTCAGACTGCAGGTCATTAGCAAAGAACCCCCCTAGTGGCCATAGTGGAAAATGCATCCCATAGTTCTGCCACAAAACAGTGATCTAATGGTTTCTGCAGCTGAGGGTTTGTTACAATTGTATTGGTCTAGACTCTATCAGCTGCACAAATCTCTCTCATGTCCTGATGGTTTGCAACAATGCATCCTGCAGGTAAAATAATTGTCATGAAATCCTTGCAGCTGTGAGTGTGACAGGAGCAGAAGTTCAGTGCAAGATGAGGATCTATTTACATCACATTTGGAGGTATACATTGGGAGGATCTTCTACCTTCAATGAAAAAAATTATTTGCAAAGTTAATTCATAGATTACAGACTGAGGCCTCTTGCACACAATTTTTTTTTTTCAGTTTCCGTTCCATATATGGAGCCATTCATTTCAATGGATACGCAAAACAAAAACTAAAGGCCGTTTCCGTTTTTCCGTTCTGTTCAAAGATGCGTCAATTGTGACGTAAATTTGTTTTCCCTTAGTCCTAACAGCAGCACAAGTGGGGATTTGCCCCTGTGAAGCCGGTCAGGACAGGCGGAATTTTTATTGAACAAAAAATCTCTGCCAAGTATCATTAATTGATGCCACCCCTATATAACCTGCCCCCTGCCTGGACGGGGTTGCTTTCTTAACAAGTAATTCACACAACCAAAAGGGTGGGAAATTTGTGTGCTGCTGTTAGGACTAAGGGAAAACAAATTTACATCAAAATTGGCGCTTTCCTTTTGTCCTAACCAGCAGCACAAGTGGGGAAGTAGCAAGGACTTTACACAAATCTGGGAGGGCAAAATATTATGTGTTAACATATATACCAGCAAATAATTTCTCTCAGTCTAAGGGAGCGCAGCACTTAGAACGGAGTGTCCAAAGGCAGCTCCTCCAGCTCGCCTTGAATCTATACGGTAGTGAGAGATAAAGGTGTTCTGGGAACTCCAAGAGGCGGCAGCGCAAATCTGGTCTAAAGGAATTAATTTCCTTTCAGCATACGACGTAGATACTGCCCTGGTCGAATGAGCAGATACAAATGACGGCGGTGACAGATTTTGTGATAGGTGAAACGGATAGTGTCCTTGATCCACCTACTCAAAGTAGGCTTGGAGGCTTTAAGCCCTCTGTTTTTCCCCGAGTAAGCTAGAAGGAGATTCTCAAATCTTCTGAAGTCCAGCAACCCCGTCCAGACAGGGGGCGGGTATATAGGGGTGGCATCAATTAATTAATTAATGATACTTGGCAGAGATTTTTTGTTTAATAAAAATTCCGCCTGTCCTGCCCGGCTTCACAGGGACAAATCCCCACCTGCTGGTTAGGACGAAAGGGAAAGAGGATGTCCTATTGTTGTCCGCATAGCGGTCCGTATTTCACTGATCCGCTGTTCCATATCTGAGTTTTTTTTCTCTAAGTCCTCTTCCGTTCCGTTATTGCACAAAACATATCCGTATGGCTTCCGTATTTGATCCGTTTTTTGCAGATCATATACAGAAACAGTAACTTATTAATCACCAAACACATGAGCAATATGGGCTGGACATAGCATTTATACAGTATGGATCCACAAAATACGTATGACATACGGATGGGTTCCGTGTGCGTTCTGTTTTTTTTTTGCGGACCCATTGACTTGAATGGGGCCTCGGACCGTGATTTGTTGACAATAATAGGACATCCACTACATTTTTGCGGAACGGCCATGCCGACAAACGGAAACGAAATGCACACGGAGTAAGGGCTCGCTCACACGAGCGTGTGTATCCCGTGCCCGTGCTGTGGACCGCAAATTGAGGTCCGCAATGCACGGGCACCGTCCGTGGGGCGGGCGCATGCGGATCGCAGACCCATTCACTTGAATGGGTCCGCGATCCTTCCGTTCCACAAAAAAATAGAGCAAGTTCTATCTTTTTGCGGTGTGGAAGCACGGAACGGAACCCCAGAAAGCACTCCGTAGTGTTCCGTTCCACATCTCCGGATTGAATGGGTCCGCATCCGTGATGCGAAATGGCCACGGAACGGTGCCCGTGTATTGCGGATCCGCAAATGCAGTCCGCAATATGGCAATGGGCAGCACGCGTTTGTGTGAACGAGCCCTAACTTCTGTATTTTCTACAGCCCCATTGAAGTGAATGGTTCCGCATACGGTCCGTAAAAAAAAAATGGAACAGAAGTGGAAAGAAAATGCGTTCGTGTGCATGAGCCCTAAGGCCTCTTGCACAAGACCGTATGGCTTTTTCAGTATTTTGCGGTCCGCAAAAAACGGATCCGCAAAAAATATGAATGACATCCGTGTGCATTCCGTTTTTTGCGGAACGGAACAGCCGGCCACTGATAGAACAGTCCTATCCTTGTCCGTTATGCGGACAATAATAGGACATGTTCTATCTTTGAACGTAATGGAAATACGGAAACAGAAGGTATATGGAGTACCTTCTGTTTTTTTGCGGATACATTGAAACGAATGGTTCCGTATATGGACCGTATACGGAAAGCAAAAAACGGAACGTAAACAGAAGAGGCCTAACATTGGCAGCCTTGATTGACTAAAATAAAACTGCATGGCGACCCCCCCGTCCCAACTGGTAACACCCAGATGGACCTTTATTGCAGACTGATGGCAATTCATTTATAAACTTATTGGGCCAAATTTATCATTAGCTCAGGTCAGAATAATGGAGTGAAAAAGTCCCCCAAAAATGCGCAAACGCTAAAACTGCGCACAAATTTTTCTGCTCTGCACTATGCTCGCCAGTTTTCTGAAAGTGGGCGTGTTTTCTTATGTAAATGAATCTCTACACAGATTTACTATTAGACTATTTAAAAAGTCGCAAAAAAGTCGCAATTTCACTCCAGTGAGGACCATGCTTATCTTATGAGACTTTTTAATAGAACATGCGACTTTTTCATAAAAACGTGCGACTTTTGTAAAGCTGCTTACTGACGGATAAACTGCTACCGTCAAACCACATTTATTACAGTCTTAAAGGGCCAATCATAAATCTGACTTGGCTAAAACTGACTTTAGCGATATGTGAAAGTGGAGTGAGCGGTCAGAGTCGTGATAAATCTGGCCCATTGTCTGTGATTTTGGGATAAGTTGTCCAGAAAAAAGAAAAATTCTGGTTGGTAACCTGATCCACCACCATTGCTATTTTATAGGGAATGCAAGTAGTTACTATAATAGGCCGGTCCTTAAGGGATCTCATATGTGTTAATATGACAAAGGCCTCAAGTGCAGTTTTCCGGATATGCCCATTGAGCAGGGGCGGACACAGACAGCAGAGGGCCCCAGTGCAAAGAATGTGCCTGCCCCCCCCCCCCCCAAAGCCAAATTCGCAACATAACCTATTCCGTCTTAACATTACTTATAGCAATACAAAACATACAGGGTAAGGCCTCATGCACACGACAGTATTTTTTCACGGCCCATAAAAACGGGGTCCGTAGGTCCGTGATCCGTGACCGTTTTTTCGTCCGTGGGTCTTCCTTGATTTTTGGAGGATCCACGGACATGAAAAAAAAGTCGTTTAGGTGTCCGCCTGGCCGTGCGGAGCCAAACGGATCCGTCCTGAATTACAATGCAAGTCAATGGGGACGGATCCGTTTGACGTTGACACAATATGGTGCAATTGCAAACGGATCCGTCCCCCATTGACTTTTAATGTAAAGTCAGGAGTCCCTTTATACCAGGGGTGCACAACCTGCGGCCCGGGGACCACATGCGGCCCTTGATACCATTCTGTGCGGCCCCCAACCATCTGGTAACAGACATGTATGCCTATGTCTTGTGGCTGCTCACATGTATTTTTCATGTATTTCTCCCATTAGATGGAGTCCTGGAAGTGTAACTAGACATTAATGGTATATAATCTGTGTTCAATATGCCATAAGTACAATGTTTCTGTTGTTAATACATCTTTAAATTTTAATTTCGGCCCTCATCATTGGTTCAGTCTGGCAATGTGGCCCCCAACCAGGAAACGTTGTGCACCCCTGCTTTATACCATCGGATCGGAGTTTTCTCCAATCCGATGGTATATTTTAACTTGAAGCGTCCCCATCACCATGGGAACGCCTCTATGTTAGAATATACTGTCGGATATGAGTTACATCGTGAAACTCAGATCCGACAGTATAGTCTAACACAGAGGCATTCCCATGGTGATGGGAACGCTTCAGGTTAGAATATACTAAAAAACTGTGTACATGACTGCCCCCTGTTTTTAACTCATTGTGGCCAGTGCGGCCGGCCCCCCGCTCCCCCCCTGTAGTTAACTCATTGGTGGCCAGTGGGTCCCCCCTCCCTCCCCTGTAGTTAACTCGTTGGTAGCCAGTGGGCCCCCCCTCCCTCCCCTGTAGTTAACTCATTTGTAGCCAGTGGGCCCCCCCCTCCCTCCCCTGTAGTTAACTCGTTGGTGGCCAGCCCCCCCCCCCTGTAGTTAACTCGTTGGTGGCCAGTGGCCCCCCTCCCTCCCCTGTAGTTAACTCGTTGGTGGCCAGTGGCCCCCCTCCCTCCCCTGTAGTTAACTCGTTGGTGGCCAGTGGGGGAGGAGGGTGAGGGAGGGGAGAGGGCCCACTGGCCACCAATGAGTTAACTACAGGGGAGGGAGGGGGGGCCCACTGGCCACCAATGAGTTAACTACAGGGGAGGGAGGGGGGGGGGCCCACTGGCTACCAATGAGTTAACTACGGGGAGGGAGGGGGGGTCTGCCCCCTGCTGCCTGGCAGCACCTGCCAGGCAGCAGGGGGCAGTCATGTACACAGTTCTTTTAGTATATTCTAACTAGAAGCGTCTTTATCACTATGGGAACGCCTCTGTGTTAGAATATACTGTCGGATCTGAGTTTTCACAAAGTGAAAACTCAGCTCTGAAAAAGCTTTTATACAGACGGATCTGCGGATCCGTCTATATGAAAGTAACCTACGGCCACGGATCACGGACACGGATGCCAATCTTGTGTGCATCCGTGTTCTTTCACGGACCCATTGACTTGAATGGGTCCATGAACCGTTGTCCGTCAAAAAAATAGGACAGGTCATATTTTTTTGACGGAGAGGATACACGGATCACGGCCTCGGCTGCAAAACGGTGCATTTTCCGAGTTTTCCACGGACCCATTGAAAGTCAATGGGTCCGCGAAAAAAAAAAAACTGAAAACGGCACAACGGCCACGGATGCACACAACGGTCGTGTGCATGAGGCCTAAGGCTACTTTCACACCTGCGGCACTACGCCACGGCCACCTGATCCGGCAGAAAACGCAAGGAATTGTCCGGACACAAGCTCAGGCATGCAGCGGTTTGTGTCCCGCTGATTCTCTGCATTTTTGCCAGATTGTGGCCGATCTCTGCCAGACCCATTATAGTTAATCAACACCCCTCTAATACTGTGCCCGCTGTGCTCCCTATACAAGTTACACACAGATAGTTCCCCTTAAATAATTATTGGCACACAGTGTCCTAAAAAATAACTGCACCCAGGAAACAGTGTAAACATAATGTTCCCCAAAAATAATTGTGCTAAGCTGATACCGTGCCAGGGTGCCCCCCACAGTAATACTGCACCCCAAAGTCCCACCAATAGAAATAATTATCTACCAGACAACACGTAGTAGTAATGGTGCCCCTACAGTAATAATGACCCCACTGTGTCCCAGAAGTAATAATGCTCCCATAGTGCTCATACTGGTATTCATGTTCCTCATAGTCCCTCAACTGTAATAAAGCCCACCATAATGCCCCCGGTAGTAATAATTCTCTTTATAATGTGTTACAGTAAAAATAAAAGTACCCTGTTGTGTGGCAGTATAAAAAATATCTCCTCTTAGTGCCCCCTGTAGAGCCAATGTACCCATAGTGCCCTCATAATGTGTGCCAATGCCCCCTACTGTGTGCCCCCAAAAAAACTCTTAGTGCCCCCAGTTAAGCCAAGGTCCCCATAGTGCCCTATAATTTGCACCAGTATGAAATACTCCTATATCGTGCCCCAATAGTGCGCCTCCCCTTGTCCCCATGGTGCCTGACAATGTGCCAGTATAAAATGCCCCCATAATGTGTGCCAGTATATAAGATAGGGTCCCTAACTTGGACCTGGTTTACTATGGTTGGCTTTAATGGTTTGGTAGAATTAGCGAATATGACGAATGTATTCGTCATATTCCACAAAACGAAGATATTCTCCATCTTCGTTTTAGCTACCTATTCATCAACTTCGCGAATTCTACCAATCATATAGTAAAGTTGACTATAGAGACAGATAAGTTTAATTCGCTATGCGATTATATTACTTAGCTTTTTTTTTTATAAATAGAATAATTATAATAATTATCAGGTATTATAATTATTCTATTGATTTTAAAAAAAAGCTAAGTAATATAATCGCATAGCGAATTAAACTTATCTGTCTCTATAGTCAACTTTCCTATATGATTGGTAGAATTCGCGAAGTTGATGAATAGGTAGCTAAAACGAAGATGGAGAATATCTTCGTTTTGTGGAATATGACGAATACATTCGTCATATTCGCTAATTCTACCAAACCATTAAAGCCAACCATAGTAAACCAGGTCCAAGTTGAAATCGCAATGCGATTAATATAACTCGAAGTAATCGCATGGGGATTTCAATTTAGCACTGCTATATTCCATATTAGGCTAGAGCTAGAATTAACGAATATGAATATAGCAGTTAAGTTGAAATCGCAATTCGATTATTATAACTTGAATTAATCGAATTGCGATTTCAACGTAATTCTCAAATCCGACAGTACATTCCAGTATATGGAGTCGTTCCCATGGTGATGGGGACGCTCCATGAGCACAGAAGTCGGCAGAAGCGGCAACGGGCACTGACTGGAGCATTAAAAAAAAAAAAAAAAACAATATTTGATTTTGCGCATATATAGCACTATATTCAAAATATTCACGAAATCTCGAAATCGCGATATCCGAGAAAAAAAATTGCAATTCGAATATTCGCGCTCAACACTATCTGCCAGTATATAAGATAGGGCCCCAGAAGATGCCCCCATAGTGCTCCCCACTTCTCCATAGTGCCCCCCATGTGTGCCAGTATATAAGATAGGGCCCCCCCATAGTGCTCCTCCCTCTCCATAGTGCCCCCCATGTCTGCCAGTATATATAATAGGCAGGCCCCCCATATGTCACTTGCTCAGAACCCCCAGAGTCAGGAGAACCCCCCTCTAATATCAGTTGGTTAATTATTTATTCATGCCCCCCATATCGATGTGACAGACCCCCATCAGACCTCCGATCTAAAAATAAATAATTCAAACTTACCTCTCCTGCTCCGCTGCTCTCCACGTCCTCCGGGGCGTCCTGATGTGAGCGCCGCCTGCCTTGCTGGTCTCCAACAGCCCGCGCTGCACAGTCACGTGACCTGACCGCGCACAGCGCCAGGTAATAGTGCGCGCTGTACGCAGTCAGGCTGGAGGAGACCAGGGAGGGGTAAGTAAGCGCTTCTCTCCACCGCCTCTCTCTTGCATACTAGAGGGGGCCCATTCATACTAGTAAGTGCTTCCAGAAGCGCTCACTAGTATGAATGGGCCCCCTTACACGCCGGGCCCCTGTGCAGCTGAAGCGGCTGCACAGGCGATATGTCCGCCCCTGCCATTGAGGGTAGTAGTAGCAGTGCTGGGAGCTCTGGAGGTTACATAATGTTTCCTTTGCCATCTGAGCCCTGCCTTCTCCTTGGCTGTCCTGTGGCCGAGCAGATGCAGGGATCTGGCAGTAATTTCACTGTCGGAAAAAAGCCGCCGCCGTGTTTGAAGTCGTATAATAGCAGGTTTTTGATTGGCCGTTGGGTGAGAGTCTCAGCGAAAAACGATGGTTACTTATTATCTCTAGTCAATGGGCCTGAAGCCAAACTAACCCCAAATATTCCCTTTTCCTCGAATTCATGAGTCCGTCGTGTTCTCCGGTTTGGATCTGTCCCATAATACGTCATTTCAGATATATAACAAGTGGATTGGTGCTGATGGTACTTTGGGTTGTAATGTATGTAAGCCCTGCATGTGTGATACTGCCTTTGTGTATCTAAGCCAATCATATGTAAGGCCTCATGCACACGACTGTTGTTTTGGTCCGCATCCGAGCCGCAGTTTTGGAGTCTCGGATGCGGACCCATTCACTTCAATTGGGCCGCAAAAGATGCGGACAGCACTTCGGTGTGCTGTCCGCTTCCTTTGCTTCGTTCCGTGGCCCCCACAAAAAAAATAATAATAACCTGTCCTATTCTTGTCCGTTTTGCGGACAAGAATAGGCAGTTATATCAATGGCTGTCCGTGCCGTTCCGTAAATTGCGGAACACACATGGACGCCATCTGTGTTTTGCGGATTTGTTTTGCATGAGGCCTTACACTGAGGGATGTAGATGGAAGGGCTGCCTGTGCATGAGGCCAGGGTGTTGGCAGCTAGGGGGCGCCAGAAAGCCACGCTGCATTGGTTTGGGTGTTTAAATACAGCCAAGCTAATACTTTGAGTGTATCTAAGCGTATCTGTCTGCTGAGCCACTGTATCTATGTCGATCATGTGATACTTACTACAGATCCAATGTATCCAAACCTTTCTCGTGTGATACTGACTGCTGACCTGCTGTATACAGCCTTAGGCCTCTTGCACACGACCGTAGGGCTTTTTCAGTATTTTGTGGTCCGCAAAAAACGGATCTGCAAAAAATACAGATGACATCCGTGTGCATTCCATTTTTTGCAGAGCGGAACAGCTGCCCCCTGATAGAACAGTCCTAGCCTTGTCCGTTATGCGGACAATAATAGGATATGTTCTATCTTTGAACGGAAGGCATACGGAGTACCTTTTTTTTTTTTTTGCGGATCCATTGAAATGAATGGTTCCGTATACAGTCCGTTTACGGAACGCAAAAAACGGAAAGTAAACAAAAAGAAAAGCACATTTGTGTACAAGAGGCCTCATCTATTATGTGCAATACTGTCTGCACAGCCAGTGTATCTAAATGTGTCATGTGTGATACTGTTTGCAGAGACAATGTATCTAAATCTATCATGCATCCCGTATTGATCATCTATCATATCTCGTCTTTCCTATTTTTTTTAACACATTTTTGCTCTTCCGCGCTCCATTAATGTCATGGTCTTACCTTCTTGCTGTTCTCCTTCGTTTGACATGTGCTGGCGGCCATCTTGGTTTCTGGGTTTCTTGTAGCCTCCCACCCTGCGGCTTCTCCTTCCCACTGGGAGGAGCTGGATGCCTAGCTCATATATATAGGAGGTCTGTGGCTTCAGTTCCTTGCTTGGTCCTCCTGTGTTCACATGCTTCTAAGACTGCTGCTGCTTCTGGTTCCTGATCCTGGCTTCGTCTGACTACCCTGCTGGTTCCTGATCCAGGCTTCGTCTGACTACCCTGCTGGTTCCTGATCCTGGCTTCGTCTGACTACCCTGCTGGTTCCTGATCCAGGCTTCGTCTGACTACCCTTCTGGTTCCTGACCTCTGGCTTCGCAAGACCCTGCTTCGGTTTAGCCATCCGTTTGGACTTTTGCCTTACAGCTTGATTTTCAATAAAGCCTTCTTATTTCCACTTATCTCTTGTTGTACGTCTGGTTCATGGTTCCTTGACATTAGGACCAAGCCATGAATTCTGACGGTACAGGGCCATCCTCGCTACCTACGCTGGTTGCCAGACTTGATCAGCAGGATCACCTGTTGGGTCGGTTCGCTGTGGCGTTGCAAACCCTGCTTGAACGCACGGCTCATTTAGCTTCCGTTGCCGATGGGTCGATTGTCGCTCCTGGGCCCGCTCCTACTGCCGCTCCGGTTGTTGCGCCAGAGTCTACCCCGACACCTGTTGCTGCGCCTGCGGTGTTTCGGGGTATGACCGGTTCTGCCCCCCTTCCACAGAGCTTTGGGGGAGAGCCAACTCAGTGCCGAGGTTTCCTTAACCAGGTGGGCATTTATTTCGAGTTGCTGCCACATGCCTTTCCTACTGAGAGATCAAAGGTGGGCTTCTTGATCTCGCTGCTCTCGGACAAGGCCTTGGCCTGGGCCAGCCCTTTATGGGAGAACAACAATCCGGTGGTTGCCGAGTTTTCCGGTTTTGTTGCTTCTCTTCGGAAGGTATTCGATGTGCCGGCTCGTGCTGCCTCTGCTGCGAAGCTCCTTATGTCCATCAGACAGGGTTCACGATCCGTAGCTGAATACGCCATTGAGTTTCGTACCCTGGCAGCAGAGGTGGGCTGGAATAATGAGGCTCTGGTCGCTGCTTTCTCTCATGGTCTCTCGGATGCCTTGGAGGATGAGGTTGCAGCTAAGGACCTACCAGTGGAGCTCGGGGATTAAGGAAGAGATCGAGACTCAGGGAGAGACCTTCCTTTAAGGAGAGCCTGCGGAGGTCTTCTAACAGATTGGCGCCTACGTTTGCTGTCCCACCCGTGCCCCCCTCTCCTCCCACGCCTCCTGGGGATGACTTGTCTGGGGGTGAACCCATGCAGCTGGGGTTTGCTCGCCTGTCCGAGGGGGAGAGGGTACTCCGGAGACGCGAGGGCCGATGCATGTACTGTGGTCTCGGTGGGCATTTTCGGTTGGCATGCCCGAACCGTCCGGGAAACGCTCGCACCTGAGATCCTGTCGGGGGCAGATCTTGGGTGGAGTCTCCTCGTCCCCGGTTTCCCGTGTTGACAAACCACTGATTACTGTTGTCCTCTCCTGGGTCGGGGGCTCGGTGACGACCCAGGCGTTGGTGGACTCTGGTGCTGGTGGTTTGTTCATTGATAGTGAGTTCGCTGCCGCCAATTCCATTCCTCTGCAGCCTCGAGGTTCCCCACTGGCTCTTGAGGCGATAGACGGCAGACCCCTTCTGCCGCCACACGTGACTCAGGAGACCCTTCCAGTGGGGATGGCCATTGGTGCCGTTCACAGAGAGTCGGTCTGTCTCCAGGTTATTTCGTCTCCACACTACTCGGTGGTCTTGGGGTACCCCTGGCTCCAGAAGCATAATCCGACTTTCGATTGGAGATCGGCCGAGATCCTCTCGTGGTCACCGCAGTGTGGGGCTAGTTGCATCAATGGGCCTGTCAAGTTGCTGTGTACTTCCTCGGACTCTCTGTTGCCTCCTGAATACGAGGAGTACCGGGATGTATTCGATAAGGTGCGTGCGGTTGCCCTACCTCCGCACCGCCCATACGATTGTGCCATAGAGTTACAATCTGGTGCCGTTCCTCCTCGTGGCAAAGTCTATCCACTGTCGGTAGCGGAGAATGAGGCCATGGAGGAGTACGTGAGGGAGGCGCTTTCACGCGGACACATTCGCAAATCCTCGTCCCCGGCAGGGGCTGGATTTTTCTTTGTGAAAAAGAAGGGCGGTGAGTTGAGGCCTTGCATCGATTACAGGGGTCTCAATCGCATCACGATCAAGAACGCTTACCCGATACCCTTGATTTCCGAGCTGTTCGATCGCCTCAAAGGGGCCACGGTCTTTACCAAACTCGACCTGAGGGCGGCATATAACCTGGTAAGGATCAAGGCGGGCGATGAGTGGAAGACCGCGTTTAACACCAGGACCGGTCATTATGAATCCTTGGTTATGCCCTTTGGGTTGTGCAATGCGCCCGCAGTCTTCCAGGAATTCATCAACGATGTTTTCCGTGACCTGTTGCAGCAGTGTGTGGTGGTCTATCTGGATGACATCTTGGTATATTCTGAATCCATGGAGGCCCACATTCTGGATGTCAGACGAGTGTTGCAACGGTTACGAGAGAACAGGCTGTTCGGTAAGCTTGAGAAATGCGAATTTCACCGATCCCAGGTAACCTTCTTAGGTTACATCATTTCCGCTGAGGGGTTCTCCATGGATCCTGAGAAGGTTTCGGCTGTCTTACAGTGGCCCCAGCCCAGTGGTCTTCGTGCCCTGCAGCGCTTTTTGGGCTTCGCCAATTATTATCGGAAGTTCATCAGGGACTTTTCCATGCTAGCCAAGCCCCTCACGGATCTGACCAGGAAGGGCAGTAATCCCCAGGTCTGGCCGCTCGAGGCCATCCGAGCTTTTGAGGCTCTAAAGTCCGCCTTCGTGTCGGCTCCGATTCTGTCGCATCCCAACCCTGGGTTGCCTTTTGTCCTCGAGGTGGACGCGTCTGAGACGGGAGTAGGCGCCCTTCTGTCTCAGCGTAGAACACCAGAGGGTCCTCTGCTTCCTTGTGGGTTTTACTCCCGGAAACTGTCTTCCGCGGAGTGCAACTATCAGATTGGTGACAGGGAGTTATTGGCCATCGTGCAGGCCCTTAAAGAATGGAGGCACTTGCTCGAGGGCTCGGTGGTTCCGGTTCTCATCCTGACGGACCACAAGAATCTGACCTACCTCTCTAAAGGCCAAGAGATTGACACCACGTCAGGCCAGATGGGCTCTGTTCTTGTCACGTTTTAATTACGTGGTCTCCTACCTACCCGGTTCCAAGAACATCAGAGCGGATGCCTTATCACGGCAGTACTCCGAGCTGTCCGGGGAGGAGTCGATTCCGACTTCGGTCATACCTCCGAATCAGATCCTGGCCGCCATTCGCACCAGCCTGACCTCTCCCCTGGGTGAGCAGATTTGGCGGCTCAATCTGGTGCTCCCTCTGGGAGACCCAACGGCAGATGTTTTGTGCCTGAGGAGTTGCGCACTCGGTTGTTGCGAACCTACCATAACTCCAAGGCCGCGGGGCATCCTGGAAAGAATCAGCTGTCCTGGGCTGTTTCACGTCTGTTCTGGTGGCCTTCTCTACGTTCCGACATCGCCGCATATGTAGCGGCATGCTCCGTTTGTGCCCAGAGTAAGTCCCCTCGGCACCTTCCGTTGGGCCTTTTGCAACCCATAGCCACCGGGGAGCGTCCATGGTCACACCTGGGGATGGATTTCATTGTGGACCTCCCTGCATCCCGAGGCCATACGGTCATTCTCATGATTGTGGATCGGTTTTCCAAAATGTGCCACTGTGTTCCTCTCAAGAAGTTACCCTCTGCACAAGAGTTTGCCAGGGAGGTCTTCCGGTTGCACGGTTTGCCCAAGGAGATTGTGTCGGATCGGGGGAGTCAGTTTGTGTCCAGGCTCTGGCGCGCCTTTTGCTCCCAGTTGGGGATTCATCTCTCTTTCTCCTCGGCCTACCACCCTCAGTCCAATGGGGCCGCAGAACGATCCAATCAGGCCTTGGAGCAATTCCTTCGTTGCTATGTCTCCGATCACCAAGACAATTGGGTTGACCTCCTGCCTTGGGCTGAGTTTGCCAGGAACACGGCGGTGAACTCTTCCTCTGGGACGTCTCCCTTCATGGCCAATTATGGGTTCCAACCTGCCGTGTTACCGGAGGTATTCTCTCCCCAGGATATTCCGGCTGTGGAGGATCACCTTTCCGTCCTACGTGCTTCTTGGGTACAGATCCAGAGGTCCCTTGAGGTCTCTGCGCAGCGCCAGAGACTCCAGGCTGATCGCAGACGAGCGCCCGCTCCTTCCTACCAGGTCGGAGACCGCGTATGGTTGTCCACCCGCAACCTCAACCTTCGAGTGCCCACTCCCAAGCTGGCGCCTCGCTTTGTTGGTCCCTTCCGAGTGCTTCGCAGGGTAAACCCGGTAGCCTATGCCCTTGCGCTTCCTCCTGGCATGCGGATCTCCAACGTGTTTCATGTCTCCCTGTTGAAGCCACTGGTGTGTAATCGTTTCACTTCCTCGGTTCCTCGGCCTCGTCCGGTCCAAGTGGGCAATCGTGAGGAGTATGAGGTGAGCAATATCCTGGACTCATGCCTGGTCCGCGGTCGGGTGCAGTTTTTGGTCCATTGGTTTGGTTATGGTCCAGAGGAGCGTTCCTGGGTTCCCTCCGCAGATGTCCATGCTCCTGCCTTGCTCCGAGCCTTCCACGCACGCTTCCCTCAGAAACCGTTCTGTACTCCGCAGAGGAGGGGCCCTTGAGGGGGAGGTACTGTCATGGTCTTACCTTCTTGCTGTTCTCCTTCGTTTGACATGTGCTGGCGGCCATCTTGGTTTCTGGGTTTCTTGTAGCCTCCCACCCTGCGGCTTCTCCTTCCCACTGGGAGGAGCTGGATGCCTAGCTCATATATATAGGAGGTCTGTGGCTTCAGTTCCTTGCTTGGTCCTCCTGTGTTCACATGCTTCTAAGACTGCTGCTGCTTCTGGTTCCTGATCCTGGCTTCGTCTGACTACCCTGCTGGTTCCTGATCCAGGCTTCGTCTGACTACCCTGCTGGTTCCTGATCCAGGCTTCGTCTGACTACCCTTCTGGTTCCTGACCTCTGGCTTCGCAAGACCCTGCTTCGGTTTAGCCATCCGTTTGGACTTTTGCCTTACAGCTTGATTTTCAATAAAGCCTTCTTATTTCCACTTATCTCTTGTTGTACGTCTGGTTCATGGTTCCTTGACAATTAATCCCTTGAGCACTGGGCGATTTGCTGTTTTTGCGTTTCCGTTTTTCACTCCCCGTCTTCCTGGAGCCATAACTTTAATATTTTTCCATTCACATAGTTATATCAGGGGTACGTTTTTGCGGGAAAAGTTGTACTTTCTAATGGCCTCATATAATATTGCATACTATGTAGTGGAAAGCTGGAAAAAAAATACCAAATGGGGTGGAATTACAAAAAAAAAGGCACTTCCGCCATAGTTTTATGAGTTTTGTTTTCACATCATTCCGTATGTGGTAAAACTGAGTTGTTCCCTTCATTCTCTGGGTCAGTACGATCACAGCGATACCACATTTGTATAGTTTTTCTTGTGTTTCAATAAAATAAAATAAAACTTTAAAAAACGGATTTTTTGATTTGCGTCACAATATTCTGACCCCCGTAATTTTTTTTATATTTATGTCTACGGAGCTGTGTGAGGGCTGATTTTTGTGGGAGTGACGTGTAGTTTTCAATTATACCATATTGGGGTGTATATGCCTTTTTTATCACTATTTTATTCAGTGTTTTTGTGGAGGTGAAGTGACCCAAAAAATGCAAATTGGCCATTTTTTCCCTATTACAGTGTTCACTATATGGGATTGTTTTTCTCTGCGTCCGTTCCGTTTTTTGGGGGCTGATCGGATGGTTACCCATGCACTTCTATGGAGCCTTTAAAATTGCGGTGTAGACATTTCTTTTCTGTCCGCAAAAAAATTATTGCATGTCCTATTCTTTTCCGCAATAAACGTTTTGCGGACCTATTGAAGTCAATGGGTCCGCAAAAAATGCGAATGACCAACGGAAGCCATCCGTATGTCATCCGCATCTGTTTTTTTTTGTGGATAGTTGCTGGGAAACCTGTATATACCTGTATCCTGGGTGGGGATATTTACATTTCAAGAATTACAGCCTTCAGGGTTTTTTTTGCGGACTGCAAAAAAAATCTGAATACACACAGAAACACAACCTACAAAATGGAACGGCTATGGATGTAAAAAAAACAGGAACACGGATCCGCTATTTGCAGACTGCAAAAAACAACTGTCGCGTGCATGTAGCCTTATTGGGTAAAATGATGCAATTTGATATTCCATTGTGCAACCAAAATATACACAAATTAAAATAGGGTTATTACACATGCACAAACTGGAAAAGCATTGCAACAGGTTTTTAGAAAGAAAAAGGATCAATTGCACAGCGTATGCAAAGACATTTATACTGCTGGTGAGGGTGCGAAATATGCACCCGCCGTATGCGGGCCGCAATATGGCCACGGTGGGGCAACGGCCGTGTGCATGAGCCATTAAACTGTTAAACTTTTGCAACAGATTTTTGGACAATAAAAGACACTCATGCACAGATTTTTTTTTTATATCTCTTTAAAAGGTCATGTCTTTCCTGTAATACATGAAGTTATGAACAGACCCACAGTTCACTTACTGCCCCTATGCAGTCCCTAAGGATAAAACCTTACTTTCTGCCTAATAATTCATATCGTCTGAAAGACCAGCCAATATCCTGCCTCCTGATTGGCTGTCAGGCTGACTGCAAAGCATTGTGGGCTAACCACTCATCAGGGCAGCGCCTGGGTCATGCCATTCTTCACCTTTATCTTCCCTGCCCTGTTTCCATTGGCAGTGTACTAAATTTTAAAAGAAAAGCAGCTGACATTGCTTTGCGAGAGATGTTTGAACCAAATTGCCAATGGATTCATTTGGAATAAGAATTTGAATTATGAATTTTATATCAAGACACGGAGGCTCATATTTGCTTAACTCTTTCTTTACTGAATGTATAGCAGCAAAGACAACTGAAGAAAAAAAGACATCAGTGTAACCATGGAAACAACTCCACCCCCATAGCCCCTATATAAGGCGCATCCCCACTTGGACACTTCCTCTTTCTTTGCTGCTTCAGATAAGTACATGTTTATGATTGATCTGTGCTAGGTTGTATTTTCAGTATGATTTTCATTCCCTACTAGTTAGGTTTTTTCCCCCTTTATACTAGTAGGGTTATACAGGTAGTATTCTTGGTTAGGGTCGCCATGCTTAGCGTCCGCTAGATAGGGCTCCTTGGTCTGCCCGTTTTTCTGTCTCACGTTTTCTGTGAGATTTTCTCTCCCCCCCCCCCCCCCCTTTCCGTCATTATAACCTCCTTAGTCGTTATTTTCTCGTTGGTTTTACAGTCTCTGTTTATTTAATACCGCCTTATCCCGGGTACGGTTTTTTCTACTATTGGGTCTTTCCCCCTGCTCAGCAGCTACTGTGCCTCCCTGCGCCGCACATTTAGGCCTTATTCCTCCTCCCAGTGTCCCAGAATCTGTTGGGGGTGACTTACTCCTACAGATTTAATCATGTCCTCCGTGCCAGCGTCCCCGGCCGTTTCCTCTCAGGACAGGCATACTATTCAGGTGACTCCCACCACCCCTCACAGGGTTAATGAGGTTTCTGCTCCTGTTGCGCAGGCCTCGCAGCTACAGCAATCTATCTCCGATGCAATTGTTGCTGCAATTGGGACCATGTCAGCCTCTCTGACACAGTCGATATCACAGGCCCTTAGGGCTCACCCAAATTCTGATATGCCCCCTCCTGCCTCCAGAACACTTCTGACTGATGGCTCTGGTCCATCCACTGACTGCGTGAATAAGTCACGCAAAAGAGCTAATCCGCGCCCGGCAGAAAGGGTGCGAACCTGGAAAACCGCCCGGGCACAACCGGAACCGGTTTCTGATTCAGACGCAGAGTCTGTTGAGGAGGCAGTTGAGAATTGGTCCGCTCACTCGGGGGATGAATTGGCTGATATTGCAGTTGACACTGCTTTAGATGACCCGTCTCTGTCAACGGGTGTCATTACTGAGCCGCTTGAAGACGTCAAGGACGCAATTATAGACCCCTTGGGAGATCCTCTGTTCAATCCCGACCAGCTGCACCATCCACGGTCCTCTGAGTGGCTTCCCGCCACCCATGTGACCCAATATCTAGAGGCCAGGATCCGCACGCCTCTTTCCAAGGAGGCTCGCAGCAAACTGCGTGCGGAATGTCCCCGTCCCTTAATCCCTAACAAGATATGCGAAACCCCTTCCGTGGATCCTAAAGTGGTCCAATTCCTGGCAAAAACCGGTTTTAACCCCCGCAAGGGGCTTGATTCTGCGCTCAAGGCTTGCCAGGATAAATTGCTGGATGTAACCGGCCCTCTGGCAAAAATCCTCGATTTAGCCGAGGCCGCTAGAGTAGCGGGCACGCAGGTCGATCCAGAGGATCTTAGCGGCTGGGCCCAGAGAGCCATATGTATAGTGGGCAATGTGAACACTTCCATTGCCATCGAGAGACGCAAGGCCATCTTGATGAAGATAGAGCCGAAATTAGCTAATCTGTCCCTTTCTGAGTCAGGCAAGGAGGCGCAGGGCCTCCTTTTCGGAGACCCCTTTATTAAAGAATTGGGGAAGTATGTGGGGGCCTTCACAGCCCTGGATAAGGCGCAGAGTTCTATGCGCCGTGTGTTCCAGCCTCGTTTCTCCTCCAGGGCCGGCAGTCTCAGGGGCCGACTGTCCGGCCGCTCCAATTTTCAGCCCAGAGGCACGGGCAGAGGATCCTTCAATTATCGTCAGTCCCTGC